>NC_081182.1:4752533-5081806 GCF_029867415.1 Vicia villosa | reverse complement strand
TAGGATGTTACATACCGCCTTCTTGATATCAGAACGTAACCCATTCTGGAACTTAATGCACTTAGAAAATTCTGCTCCCTCACCAACAAAGTGCGGGTAGAATTTCACAAGTTCATTAAACTTTGCCGCATATTCAGACACAGACATGCTGCCTTGAACCAAAGCCAGAAACTCAGTCTCGTTCTTCCCACGGACATCCTCCGGATAATACTTCCTCAAAAACTCTCTCTTGAACACCGTCCAGGAAATCTCTTCACCGGTTGCTTCTAACCTTGCCAAAGTCTCCAGCCACCAATCATCAGCCTCCACAGCTAACTGATGAGTGCCATACTTGACTTTCTGCTCTTGCGTGCAATCCATCACACGAAAGATCCTCTCCATCTCCTTCATCCAAGTCAAGGCTCCCTCGGGGTCATGCGTTCCCTTAAACACAGGAGGATTCTCCCTCTGGAAAGTCGCCAAACTCCGAGACCTTGCATTCTCATCCGTATGCATAGCTTCAGCCATAGCTTGCAATGCAGCAGCAATAGCAGCGTCATTACGTCCAGCCATCTCTAAACTTCATAATAACACCAAGAGAAGTAAGCCAAAAAAAAAAAATAACACAAGAATTGTTAGACGAAACGACACGACACTTGGTCGGACAAGACCGACCCGCTCTGATACCACTAATGTAACACCCCAATTCTACCCAGGCATATAGGTACAAATATCAGAGTATAAAAATTAAATTCATAAAAACAATTAGGGCGTTACACTTAAGTAACCACATAACCAAACATAATATACTCGCAAAAGATGCGTAACACAAATAATCAAAGAGGACGGATACACATAAACACCTGAATGTATTCATACTTATATAAATGCATCGGTAAACAAAATATCCACAACATTCTTCCAAAATACATCGCATGAGAAGGTATCCACAATACATAATACGAATGCATCTAAAGGATCAAATATACATCAAAAGGATCCTATAAGCATTATCTACAAAATAAGTGTTCGATCCCCCCTAGGTGTTACGTATCACGAGCGGACGACACCAAAACGGACGACTACAAAGAGAGCACCTACACTTGCGGATCACCTGCACATTACCCACGAGTAGGTAACATTAAGGCGGAAGGGTGAGAATACAATTCATAATGAAAGCATGATCAATATAGTAATGCCCACAATATCATTAAGAATCATATAACGAGATAATCCAATAAGTCAACCACAATCAATATATAAGTAATGCGGTACATGAATGATAACATAAATTATAAAGACTGACGATGATGAATGAGACCCGACTATGCGTATGCATGTGGTACCAAATACGGAGTAAAACTCCTCCTTGTCATTATGACAAATACACCTGCCAAGCATTATGCTGGGACTTTTTTCCACTCAGGAAGCCCGCAGGCTGTCGTCATCGAGCACGCAGCTCCCACTGATGACCTCTTGCCACTCAGGCTCATTCCATTACCGAGCATTAAGCCCCTACTGGTAACCATGCCCGCAGGCCATCTGTTAACAGCATTCCGCCATTAACGTATTGAAATGTTATGCTGTGCATACAAACGACTCGATTACACAACAACAACAACGATAATATAACTCGGTCACATATCCTCATCACACCGGTTATATTAATCCACGCGGATACATCATCAAAATTGCCACTCAGGCGTTCATATTCACACAGCACACATATACCGTCAAAACATACTTGATTAGCAAATATTATTTCACAAAAATACATTTATGAAAAATTCATTCAACCACTAACACACTCCTCCTTATCATAAAGCATACTCAAGGGTTCTCATAATACTTCAAACGACGCGTAGAAACGACCTACGGTTCAAAAGATACAACAAAACGAAGTTTGGAAAAACAAAATTTCACACAGTCCGCTTGAGCTCCGCTCAGCGGACCCAGACAGAGAATTCACCAAACGAAAATATAGAACCTCCGCTCAGCGGACCCAGACAGAGATTTCCTGCAAAAGAACCTCCGCTCAGCGGACCCCCCTCCGCTCAGCGGACCTGCGTAAACCCAGAAAAACCAGTCATGTAACAGACCGTCTCAGCTCCTCTAAACCATTCAAAACCCATTTAAACCTTCATCCCAACACCAATACAACACAAACATGCTATATATACACCTAATCCATGATTATCACATGGTTGAATCATCACATATTATCTTTGACCTATATTTCTTCATAAGCAAGAAAACATGGAGAAATGAAAAACAAACATGATCCATGGGAATATCTATCATCATAGTACACATACACACCACAAAATCAAGTTTATATCTTCAAAACTCACAAAACACACAATTTGCCATTGTTGAACAAGCTTGGAAAAGAGTAAGAACAAGAACAAAACACACAAAACTACAAGAATCATACAATCAAGATAAACTATATTCATCCCCCTTACCTTGGTTGGATTCTTGGCTCTAGCTTGGTTTGGATTCTACAACTCTCTTCTTCTCTTTGTTTTTCTCCTCTTTCTCTTCTCTTCCCAAGTTCTCTTTCTTTCTATCTCAAAATATCTCTTTTCCTCTCTATATCAAAATATCTCTTTCTATTTCTCTACTTTTCATTTCCCCCCACTCAACTTTCATAAATTCTAATTTTGGCCCAAATGTCACTAAATATCAATTCTAACCAATTAACATCCAAAACATAATAATTACACACATGGAAAGTAATAAGTAAAATATCAACATAATTAATATTTACCGACTGACTCGACTCGAAAACGGTAAAATTAGGAAAATGTAGCAAACATCACAATTAATCAGAAAAACACATTTACGGGCGTTACACTCTTTCTTTCTTGCATCGGTGGCATGTGGGAGTGAAAGCGTTTCTTTATTTATTATGCTTTTGAAAGCTTGAAATTTGTTTTTCATGCCATAAAAACTCTTTGAATCTTTGAAACATGAGTATAATGTATTTGTTAATCTCACTTTGTTTAAAAGTTAGGACTTATTTCAACTCTAAACTTGAAGTCAAAATTTTGGCTCGAATTTAAACTAAAAAAACACTAAAGAAATAGTTTCAGTAAATAAAAAAAATATGACGAGGAATATTCTTTACTCAAGAATAAGTTATTAAGACGTACGTACTCCACATCTTAACTATTAATTTTTTTAATCTAATAATTAAAAATAATAAATAATTATATATAGAGAAAAAATTAATACTCATTTATTTTAACCATTAACTAAAAAAATTAAAAGTTAAAATATAGCCAAAAGAAAAAACAAAATCAGCAAAACATCTATATAAATCTAAATTAGTAAATTAATTAAACAAATTAAATAACTTTAAATATATTTGATACGAATACCATCCGCAATCCACACCAATCCCTATACAATACATTCATGTTTATGTATTGGTTGAGTGGCATCCATAATGAAGAGCACCTCCACGTGTGGCGTGGCAGATGCGTATCATTCTGCCTTACCTTTACCCCTACGCTCTACTAACAGTAACAAAAATATTACAAAAAGCCAAGGGCAATAACGAGAATTCAAATAAAAAACAAAATCCAATGGACTGCATCTTAAGTAAAACAGTAGGATGAATGGTGATTCTGATAATATAAGAAAGAGTGGAGCCCAGTAAAGTGCAGTGCAGGAAAGAGGGACCTCAACTCAATAGCAACAGATACCGCCAACTTAGGTTCCCCAGCCACTACTCTAACGACACCCCCTAGCTGTACCCAGCTGTCTTCCACCCTCATCACACCCTACCCTCTTTTTTTTTCTTTACCCTTTTTATGTTATTATCACTAATATCTCTAATCTCTCACCTCTTCAACCAATTCAATTTCTTCATCCTTTTCCATTACCCAAAACTCACACTTTCACTGCACATCATGTTACTTCTACATTTCCTCAATTAATAACACTTCTCTTTTTTTCTTTTTTCTCAACTCTTTTGCTATGGATCCTTGTCCTTTTGTCCGTCTCACCATTGGTAATCTCGCCCTCAAAATCCCCGTTGCTTCCAAAGCTGCTCGCTCCGTCGTTCATCCGTCGTCTTCTCCATGTTTCTGCAAAATCAAACTCAACAACTTTCCTCTCCAGTCCGCTCAAGTTCCTTTCATTCCTCACGATAACCACTCACCTGACTCACAGTCACAGATTCAACCTATCGCTGCATCTTTCCATCTCAGTAAAGCTGATCTCGATAAACTCGCCGGAAAGTCTATTTTCGTTAAGAAACTCTGCCTGAACATCTCGATCTACACTGGTCGGAGTGGGACCACCTGTGGTGTTAACTCCGGGAGACTCCTCGGGAAGGTCTCTGTTCCGTTGAATCTCACCGGAGCTGTGACCAAGGCTACAGTGTTTCATAATGGATGGATTACAGTCGGAAAGGATGCGAAAGGCGCTTCTGCACAGTTTCATCTGAATGTTAAAGCGGAACCTGATCCTAGATTTGTTTTCCGGTTCGACGGCGAGCCGGAGTGTAGTCCGCAAGTTTTTCAGATCCAAGGCAACATTTCGCAACCTGTTTTCACGTGCAAGTTCAGTTTCAGAAACAATAATGGTGACCGTAATCAACGTTCAAGGTAAATTGACTCAACAATCCTCTTATTTCATTACAACGGTTTTAGGTAGAGATAGCGACATTACCCGCGTTCACCGTGTTAACGCATTTCGCGCACTTTGTTGTTTACTTTACTCTTTATGGATAGTGAAAATGAAAAGTTAAAGTTGAATTGAAAATTGAAAATATCTTATAGTTGAAAATTTGAATTAGTTGAATTTTACAAGTGGTTTAGGAGTCAATTTTAGGGATTCGGAATTTCTCAATCTGTAACCGTTTTCTGTTGCGAATTGAGTTTTGTTTGTATCTTCGAAGTTTGTTAACGTGACGGTAATTTATTCCGTTTCGTTTCAGATCATTGCAATCGGAAGCAGGAAGTTCTAGAAGCTGGTTAAGTTCGTTCGGAAGTGAACGTGAGCGTTCAGGGAAAGAACGGAAGGGATGGTCTATTACAGTTCACGATCTTTCCGGTTCGCCGGTAGCAGCTGCTTCAATGGTTACACCTTTCGTTGCTTCACCCGGTTCGGACCGGGTTAGTTGCTCTAACCCCGGTTCATGGCTTATTCTACGTCCTGGAGATGGTACATGGAAGCCCTGGGGGAAACTCGAAGCGTGGCGTGAGCGTGGTGGTTCCGATGGCCTTGGTTACAGGTTCGAGCTTATGCCGGAAACAAATGGAGGAATGAGTGCCGGAGGTATAGTCATTGCGGAGTCAACGTTGAGTTTGACTAAAGGTGGAAAATTTGTTCTCGATTTGAGTAGCCGTTGCGGTGGAAATGGTGGTGGAGGAGGTGGTGGTTTGAATGGTCGCGCTACGCCGGGAAGTGCGACTTCTCCGGTGTGTAGTCCGAGAGGAAGTGGTGATTATGGTTACGGGCTTTGGCCTTATTGTATGTACAGAGGGTTTGTTATGTCGGCGAGTATCGAGGGAGAAGGGAGGTGCAGCAAACCTACGGTGGAGGTGAGTGTGCCTCACGTGAATTGCACGGAGGATGCTGCGGCTTTTGTAGCGTTAGCAGCAGCCGTTGATTTAAGCGTGGATGCTTGCAGGCTATTCTCTCAACGGTTAAGAAAAGAGCTTTGTCAGCAAATGGATTTACTTGGATGAATTCTGTGTCGTTTCATGCTTTTGCTGGCCCTATGTTTACTTTTTTGAATTTTTTATGGGGTTGTTCAGTTTGAGTGAGGCATTTTGATTTTACTAGTACTAACAAACAATTTACAGGCTGTACAGGAATGGGTGTGTTATGTTAGAGTGGGGTTGTGGGTGGGTTCACGTGTGGCTTTTCGTTGATTTTCTATCTTTTTTTTTGTTAATTATGGGAAATCAAGAAAAGCTTTTGTTGTGTTTAACATTTTTTCTTCTTAAGAATTGCTACTGTTGCACTGACTCATAGCTCATGTGTTTTTGTGCTTTTCTTTTGTTTTTTGTGGTGTATCTTTGATTCCTTGAGTCATCCAAGGCTTAAGTTGTAAGTAACTTTTGTGTCGTTTTATCTTTTAGTGTATGAACCAATGGTAGATCTGCTAAAATTAGCAAAAGTAAGTTCACAAGTGATGCATGTGTTGTACCATGCATAAGTTGTTTTCACTATTGGATTATTTTACTTGCATCATAAAATTTACATTGTTTCATAATCAAAAGCATGAAAAAAATAAAGGCAAATGCCAACCTCTTCTAGGACATTTGTAAAGGAAAGAAATATAGAATATTATATTCAAATATGGAAGTAATTTTTATGTATTCAATTATTTGAAAGTTAACAACTTATTTTTCTTGATAATTTTAATTATTTTTTTAATAATAAAGTAGGCTAAGTACACATGTATAAGTTCTTAGTATATTATTTCTTTTGTTCCATAATAACTATTAGATTTAATAAATATATATTTATTTATTTTAAAAAATATATATTTTTACATTTTCAATATAACATAAATAATTTAAATTATAATCTCCCTATTTTTGAATATCTTCAATTTTCTTAGGAAAATTACCTGTTATCATGAGTATTATTTTTGTTCATAATAATTGTTACATTTAATAAATATATTTATTTTAAAATATAATTATTTTTAACTTTCAATATTAAAATAAAAATATCGGTTACTTTTTAATTACATTCTCTCGACTACTTGTGTTCAATGACATGTTTGGTTCCAGTGTTAGCATTGACAAGTCAGAATTCTCAGAGTCGAGTTACGAGCTCACTAAAGTCGAGAAGAAGAATTAGATATGATGAGCATTAATGGAGTGAGACCAGACAAAAATAATCAAGAACGAAAGTGATAGTTCTGACGAAGATTTTTCTAAAGAAGAAGAGATGGAGTTATTCGTAAAGCGCTACAATCGATATATGAGGAAACATAAGCTCAATCCGTCAAAAATATGATTAATTTCAAGAAATCTTATATGCACAAGAAGGAACATAAAAAAAAAAAAAGGAAGAGGATGTTACATGCTTTGAATGCGAAAATTTAGGTCAATGTCAATAGACGTGTTCACGTCTTAATAAACATCATAAGTAAAAGATAAGAAATTATACAATACGAAGGGCAAAAATGCCAAAGGCCGTAAAGTCTATATTGCTTAGGAAGAGGACATTGATAGCTCCTCTTCATCTCCCTGTTTAAGTTTAGATGATAAATGTGTCAACCTATGCTTGATTGCACATAAGAAAAATGAAGACTCAGAGGTATATAATTTTGACCATGAAGTTAAACCTTCTTATAAATAATTGTTGAAAACGTTTAGTGAAATGCATATAGATACTCTAAGTGGCTTTTAAGAAAAAAATTTCTCCAAAGAAAACCCATTCCATAAAATGAAAAGGATATTAATGATCTGATTTAGATTTCAACATGCATTTATGGTTGATGAGCGTTTTAATGCTTCTAATACTTTAGCTAAAAAGGTAGTAAAAATGGATTTTGTTACTTGTCCAATTTTAAATATTGAAAATTAAAATATTAAAGCATATAAAAAGGTTGTTTCAACTTCAAAACCTCTTGAGTTTCTCTATATAGATTTATTTGGCCCTTCAAGGACAAGAAGTTTAGGCGGTAACTACTGCGGGTATGTAATTGTGGATGACTATTCTAAATTTACTTGGACATTATTCTTAACCCATAAGGAAGAAACCTTTAAGGTTTTTGTTAAATTTGCTAAGAGTGTCCAAAATCTTTTCGATTTGAAAATTATGATACTCTGTAGTGATCATACCAGTGGGTTTATAAACCCATCAGTTTGAAAACTTTTGTAATGAAAATAGAACCATTCATAATTTCTCATGTTCGAGAACTCCGCAACAAAACAGTGTTGTTTAGCGCAAAAAAATGTATTTTAAAAGAAATGGCTCGCATAATGATAAGCGAAATGACTTTGCCTAAGTACTTTTGGCGGATGCAATTAATATTGTATGTCATGTCTTAAACGTAACAGGGTGGTCATTAGACCAATCCTAGAGAAAATACCCTTTAAAACTAATCGTAATAATTTTCAAAACTAAAATCAACGATCATCTTATATAAACATAGGAATATTAGGACTTTGTAATCAAACTGGTAAATGAGAAACAACAATCTCTTTATTACTTTGATATAAATAACGTGTTTATGGCGTGTCATGTTTTTGGTGCCGTTTTCCGGGTTCATTTTTTATATTGAATTCTATTGTTCCGCCATCAAGACTAAGACACCCTAGTTAGTTTTTATTTTGTAGTTATTCGCATTTTTGGTTGAACGCAAAGGACCAAAAGCCTTGGGAATCTCGCTGATCTGATAAACAAAATAGAACTATATTTCTACGAAAGGCGTCAATAACAACATCAATTACTAGTGATGGAAGCCCTTGATCACGCCTTAAAAGATTATGCTACCTAAATGAGGAGCCACGCTCAAGTATTGTGCGCCCAGTGATTGAGGCAATCAATTTTGAGCTAAACCCTTCTTTGTTGTCTATGGTACAACAAAACCTGTTCCCTAGTTCACCGACACACGATACTAATTTGCATTTGTCCAATTTTGTTGATTTCTGCGACATCATTAAAATAAGTGGTGCTGACCCTGTCGTAATTCGACTGAGATTATTTTTATTTTCCCTGAGGGATAAAGCCAGAGCATGGCTGAAGTCCTTACCCTACAATTCCATTACGACATGGAACAAGCTTAAAATTTTCTAAGCTTATATTTCCCAACGAGCAAAATTTCTTAGTCTTAAATCAAATGAAGCTTTAACGGTTGGGAAAGGTTTAATGATATGCTCAAGCTTTTCCCCATCACAAACTTGAAAAGGGTTAATAATTCATACATTTTACAATGGTCTTCTCTATTCGACGAGAATGACTATAAACATTGTTGTTGGCAGAGCTTTGATAAAAAATAGATCGTAGATGCTTATGCATTCATAGAGAATATTGTGAGAAACCACTACCGATGGGGATGAAAATATGCCCCTAATGAGAAAGTCTCTAAAAAAAGAGGCTTCAAAAATTTGATAAGAAAAAAAAAAGGCTTCAAAATTTTGATAACATGTGAAATTTGCGGAGTAGTCATTCAAACCAAGTAGAACAGGGAATTCAAAAGTAAAAACCTACACACAAATGTAGTCCTTAGACAATTGGTATCTAAATTAGACTATATAGATTCCCATAAAAATGTTGGAGACTCAAATCTCCCAAGTGGCTCAACAACAAGCAACTTCATCTTCCCCTCTCGGAACAGTTATGAGACAGCCCGAACAAAACCCGAGAGGCCATGCTAATGATGTGATGTTGAGAAATGGTAATCATCTAGAAGACGTGATTAAAAAGGATAAAGGTAAAATTAAATAGTGTAAGCCAACACTACCCGCAATGGAGGTTGTTGAATAAGAGGAAAAAAAGAATTCTATGTTGACTCTCCTTTGTATAAACTACCAATTACGTTTCCACAAAGTCTTGCAAATGCCAAGATAGAAGTACAGTTTAAGAAGTGTGTGGATTTGTTAAAAAAAACTCCACATTAACATTCCATTCATAGAGGACCTATCTCAGATGCCTTTGTATGCAATGTTTCTTAAGGAAATCATATCCAACAAGCAAAAATTTGACGATAATGATAATGTTGCACTTACTGAAAAGTATAGCATCGTTATCCAAAACAAGGTAGTCCTAAAGTTGAAGGACCTAGGGAGTTTTACAATTCCATACGTTATAGGAACAACAATTTTTGAGAGAGTTATGTGTGATTTAGGTGCAAACATCACCCTGATGCCTCTTTCAATATGTAAAAAAACCTTTGTTTTAGTGAAATAAAGGCCAGCAAAATGTCATTATGATTGGCTGACATATTTATAAAGTATCTAATAGGAATACTAGAATATGTTTCAATAAGGATCGACCAAATGTATATAACCATTGGTTTTGTGATCATGGAAATTAAGGAGTATTATGAAATCCCAATTATTTTAGGTATGACTTTCCTAGCCACAGGTGGTATTATATTAAGCATGAAACAAGGAAATCTCACCTTTGAAAATAAGGGACGAGAAGATTGAGTTTAAATTGGCCAAAATTACGAAAACCCCCTCATTTGAATACTCTTGTTTCAGTATTGACATAATTGATCGATGTGCCAAATAGGATCCCTTTGAACCACCTAGAGACGAATTAAAAGTTTGTTCGGTAGAGAGCACAAAAAAAGGAAAGAGCAAATGGAAAAGCTGAAACCTATGACATGTTATTAGGAAATCCTATCTCCTAACATAAAAAAAATTGAAGTGCTAACTCAAGAGGCGGTTCTAAGGTGAAGTTTAAGGGAGGGAGCACCTAATTAGAGGTGCAAATGGTCAAGCTAGTGACCTTAAAAAATCAACGTGTAGGAGACAACCCACAAATTTGTGCAATTTAATTTTGTAGGAATAAATGATACGTGTCAACTAATGTTGATCAGGAGTGGGGTAAATGATATAAGCGGAGCAACAAAGTCAAAATCGTTTTTCACTGGCTCCATCATAAAATATTATGAGCTTTCTCTCGCATTTTTCTTTTACTATTTACATTTGAGATATTGTACAATTTAATTATTGGATGGGGGTTTCTTATAGTATTTATGATTTTGGAAATTTCTTGTTTTTGTATGTGACTGCTGTTGAATTTTCTCTTTTATTGAATCATGCTAAAATATGAAGAAAAAAATATAAATTGGATTTATTCATTGTACGAAAAATAGAAAAATTCATGAGATGTGAGGCCCAAGTTTAAGGATTTTGAGAAATATTTAGCCATCGTTCTTATCCTTACGCCTAAAGCCTCCCGACTAGATATTAATTTTGTCTGTCTTGACTTGTAATCTTTGAAGCTTTGTCAATTTTTTTTTGAAATTCACATATTAATGATCTGTCATAATATTGTTTTTATGTTTGTGCATATGCGTTGTTGAGTTGGGGATAGAAAAATAAATAAAAGAGCATGAAGTCAATAAAAGGCATATGTGTTTACTAAGTTGGGTAAAACTCACCTGTTCAATCGAATTAAGTAGGGGTGATCGCGGTGCGGTTTTGACGAAAAAAATCATCCGAACCGCAAGAGAAAAAATCGTGCGGTTTGGTTTGGTTCGGTTGGCTTTTAAGAAAAATCCGAACCAAACCAAACCAACCTAATGCGGGTTGGTTCGGTGCGGTTGGTTCGATTTTTTAGAAATATTTTATTGAACCATTCATATACATATAGATGATAACAAAACTTTGTATTTAGACATTCATACACTATTAAATAACAACAAAACCCGTCATATTTAGATAATAACTTTCTATTTAATATGTAAAAATTAAATTAGACAAAAGTGGAATAATAAACATAAAATAATAGTATAAACCAATATAAAAATTATTAGAATGAAACAAAAAAATAGAAGATACGAGAGATTAGTGAAGGTGAAAAAGAAAAAACAAAAGAGTTGAGAGATTAGAGAAGAAGATGTGCGATAAAAACGAAACTGAAATAGGGAACATTTGCCTAAAAATGAGAAGGTGAAAAAGAAAGAATATAAGAGAGTAGAGATTATAGAAAAAGAGGGAAAATGTATGTGGCAAAGAAGACGCGATAATGCTATTAGAGATTTGAGAAGATCGAGACTTAAATCATGTGTAAGGATGAAAAAATTGTTCGTAATCATAAGGTTAAAGGATTATAGATTTAAGTTTGGGTTGGATGTGAGTTAAGTAAAAGTTAGGTTGTAACATAATGCGGTTTGATTCGGTTTATAAAATACAAACCGCAAACCAAACCGAACCATGCGGTTTTGTTAAAAGATGACCCAAACTAATCCGAACCAAATGCGGTTTTTTGCGGTTTCGGTTTGGTTTGGTTTGGTTTGCGGTTTTCTATTGGGTTGGTTTGGTTTTGATCACCCCTAGAATTAAGTCATACTTTTTTCGCATTGTTTGCTTTGATTTGTTTGGTTGTTTGATATTTTAGGAAAACATTGATTGTAAGGTGAATCTAAGTTCTATGAAAAATCCATCAAAACCAAAAGCAAAAAGCATATAAGAAGATAAAATGAAAGAAAATACCTCATGACAATGTATATTACAACCATGGTGTAACAATAATTACAAATGTAATTTGCATTGAGAAAAATATTTGTTTTCTATGCTAGGCAACCCATATTACAACCAGGTAGTAATAAAAATTACTCCTCTAATAATTATTATGGGCACCCCGTAATTTTTGTTAGACATTAATATTCTAGTGGCCGTTTTGGCATTCCAAGTTCTGACTTTTTCTTTGGCAACATATGGGCTTCCCACTCATTTTTCTCCATAATTAAGAGTTTTTTAGTGCGGAATGAATTGCCTTAGGCCTATATAAATGCTTGTAAAACTTAGAACATAATACCAAGCAACATATTACTTTTATGATTCAACACTTAGAATTTTTTGCTTTTACTTTCCCTGCAAGTTTTACTTATCTCTTGATGTTTGGAGTATTTTTGTAATTTGTTTCACTGTAATTAATACATATAATTTATCTTGATTCACACTTTGTTAATCATGTCATTGCTTATATTCAAAATCATGTATGTTTATATCCTTACCATGCTTGAGTAGTCATTTAGGATTTGGGACATGAGGATTGTCCGAATGACAAACCTCATGTACGTTCTCTACTAAAATTCAAATTACAAGAAATAATATTTGTTTTAATTTTATGTTTTAAATGCTTAAATTCACTACGAAAGTAGGAATGACTTAGGCATCAATTACATGTTGAAAGGGTGTGATTTATGCCTGATTTAGAAAACTTGGACAACTAAACCTGAGGCAACGAAAGTGTCTCAATCTTAATTGAGAAAAAATTCACCTTTTTAAATATCAAAAAGGCTTCAAAGGATTCTAAATGAACGTACTAACTTGTGAAAGCAGTAGCTCGTTAGTTTATGACAAGGTAATGCATTAACAAAAATAGGAATTACGATATTTTATATTTTCTTCTACAAACGTATTTCTTGTAATTAACTGGAATTTAGAACCCATTGAGTAATTTTAGAACATGAATCATAGTCTTGAATCTTTTTTTATTTTATAAATTGTTGAAACTAATTGTAATAATTGTCAAAACAAAAAATAATGATATTCTTAGATAAATATGGGAATATTAGGATTTGGTAATCAAACTGGTCTATGAAGAACGACAATCTTTTTACTACTTCGACAGAGGTCGAGCGCTTGCGGTATGTCACCTACCATCTATCTTTAATAATGACATCAAGGATGAATAATCTATATACTCTACCAAAATCATCAGACATCTTCTTCTTAGTCATAATTTAACTACTTGAGTGACTACACATAAAAGATTTTTTGCCACAACAAAACCTTCTCCACATAACCCGTCTAATAATGGTTGGACTCACAAACCATCTCTGCCATATGATGCTTCTATGGAGAACAATTTAATTCTCTTGAGAATAATGTCAACGCCAACCACAAGGTAACATGTAGAGAATATGATGGTTAATATGCGAGGAGGAAGCTTGTACATGTATTTAGCCTCCAAAACCTGTAACATGTCTTCATTATAAAGAGGTCACTTCAAATGACCCAAACATTTTCATTGTTGTTGTGAAGTATTGATATGCAACCTTATAGACATTTATTAACGTAAGCCTTCATCTTTTTACCCTCCTCCTCAATATGATATCCTTTACGATCCACATAATCTTGTGTAGAGTTGTACAACGCATCTCAAATACTTTGATGGGGCCATATGCTTCTCTCCTTGTAGCCAAGTAACCTAAAGTGTGATGTTGCTGCAAGGACTTATGATCCTTTGACCCGCAATCCCGCCTATTCTAAGGTTTTGCCATCCGTAAAATGCAACAAGGAAAAAGTAATAAGAGAACCCAAGATCCTATTGATCCCAACTCAATGTTGAAGCGGTAAAGCGGCAAGCAACAAAAGTTTTAGAAATATTTATTTGGGGAGTTATCGTCTCCACAAGGACCAGTGCATTGAACTACCATTCAACAAGGAAAAAGTAATAGGAGAACCCAAGATCCTATTGATCCCAACTCAATGTTGAAGCGGTAAAGCGGCAAGCAACAAAAGTTTTGGAAATATTTATTTGGGAAGTTATCGTCTCCACAGGGACCAGTGCATTGAACTACCGTTCAGCAGTTTCCGAAGTTATGAGTTTGGATTTGAATGGTTAAAGCATAAAAACATAAGATTAAATATTGACACAACAAGAATTCATTCCTCATAGAGAAACAACTTATTAGGCATTGCATATAATCTACTTCTCACAAACCTAAACTTATCGACTAGTTATACTCAACCTACAATACTCGTTAGTATCATCCATCATTGCTCAAAAACCCTAAGTCATTTCTAACCCAAAGTAGAGAGAACTACTATATCATCTCGGTGACGATCTCTCATCCAACCTCAACAACACATCAGACATCTATATCAATTGTATCGACGATCTCTCAACTGACACAACTAACCCAGAAGCATTAAGCTTCGACACCCATAAAGATTTTTAGCTCTAAATCTATCTCTAAAATCCATAAACTAACAGATAATCATCCTAGATAACGATTTTAACAATGTATGTCTATAACAACCCAAACCTAGAGCACAAAACAAAAATCTAAGACAACAATCAACAAAAATTTGTAAAGCAGATTTTATATAACGCCATGGGCGACAAATATACATGAGTTAAAATCAAATACATATACAAAACCCAACTAAGAGAAATACATAGAGAGAAAGAGAGATAAACCACAAATCTTCCAGGTTTTCAATGTCGGTCAATGAACAATCCACCTCCGAATCACCAAATGCAAGACCCTAAGTTGTTTCCTAAGCTAATCTAACAAAGGAATGAGGTTGATGAAGTTGGGAGAGTAAAAATCACCATCAAACAACATAACCCTAACAAATGAAATGAAAATGAAATATATACAAAATTTGTCTTGACGCTTTGGCCCAACGAGCAATTTGTTTTTCCCGACGAAACCTTTTAATCAGGCCACACAGCCTGCGCCACATCAATAAGTTGGCAAAAATATCTCTGTTCGCTCGGCAAAGGGAAGCTTCGACCAACGAATCCTTATTCAGTCGCCCGACGACCAAGAGGCGAACCCAATCAGTAGCGAAGGGAAAAATTTTCAACTTCACGCTCGCCCGATGAAGGAGAGCTTCACCCGACGACCCACACCAGAAGCAGTAGCTTGCCCGACGAATGAGAGCTTCGCCCAGCGACCGACACCATTCTGCACTTCTTATTTTCTTCATTCCATTGACTTTCTTTCTTTATCTTATTTCTTTATTAATCCAAAATGCTTCCTTGGAGCTTTATTCCTCAATGCTCCATACTTAGCTCAAATACTTTCAAAATGAATGGAAAACTATTAGTCGGTACATAAATGAATAAAAACACGAGTATAAACAAACTAAAGTATTTATACACTAAGTTGAGATTATTCAACGGAAATACAACAAAAACACGATAAGTATCTCAAAATTATATATACAAAAACACTACAAGTTGACACTTATCACTCAACAACCACCTTGTAAAGAACATCTTTTAGTTCAGGATAGAAAGCAAGAGGACAACTATGAAACATATTTTTTCTAGTAAAGATAGATGATGTGAAGACTCTATCAAACTTTCATACAAAGATATAATATTTCGAAATATTTTTAAATTATTTTTAACCTATGTTTAGACAATTATTTTTAACCTAAATTATTTTTAACTCACATTTCTAATAGACTTTTATTTGAGTAAAAAAAGAAAAGTTTGATAACAAGTGACAATAGTTTGTTCACTAACATAACGAGATCAAAGTCACATTACATCTATGAAACATGGAATTCGACACAAACACTTTGACATTAATAATATCAAAAAATCGGAGACCTATAATAGTATTTAGGCTTCACTTATCCCTCATCAACTATTAAAAAAGTTAAAAGTGTTTTAATCAAAATTAATGTCTTTGATTCTTTAATGATACTAACATTGTTTCGATATACATTTAACTCTTCTTTTTATGTGTTTGAGATTGTCCAAAAAAATAAAATAATGGAGTTGAAGAAAAAATATTATTTATTAAATATTTTTCTAAATCGTCCATATGGAATGTTGAACAACGATAAAAGAATGTCGAAATAGATAAAAGAGATATTTGTCTAATTTTATTAATTTATATCATACAAATATTTAACATGTGTCAGACACTACTACACGTCATCCATGATACTTGGTGACTTTAGATTAGAGAATTAATACTATCCCTTGATATGTGTTTGTATATTGAAAGCAGCAATTAATTTTAATCTGGCTTCCTAATAAAAAAAAGATTTTTTCTTTAGCCACCTCCCTATGGGGGTGACCCCCAGCGAAAAACCAAAACTACCCCTGCTTCGGAAATGAACTTCCGAAGCGCTTTTTTTTTTTGAATTTTTTTTTGTCTTCGGAAATGAACCTCCGAAGATGTCAAAACCGTTAATATTTCGGAAGTTCATTTCCGAAAATATTTCTGCATATACAAATTTCCCTCCTTCACTATTTCATCATTTTTCTCCAACACTTTTCCAAACCCTCCACAAAACCCAATCAATCTCCATCCATTTTTCGTCCTAAAGTCAAGTTTCAAACCGTTGATCACGTTAAAGGGAGCATAAAAAGCTACAATTTCAGGTAAACATCACTTATTTCATTCCCTATTTCACTACATTGATTCAACAAAATTCTGCTGAACACTGATATAATTCGGAAGTTCATTTCCGAAATATGTTACCTAACATATTTCGGAAATGAACTTCCGAAAATAGGCCTGGCAGTAAAAAAAAAACAGTTTTGGCCAACTTTTGATAATTTATTCATTTGTTAGGTATGGTGCATCCGGACAACATTGTGCAAGACGATGGAGTATTAGTTCCGGAAATTTTCAACGTTAATAACGATCCGGTTATTGACGTTACTCCTATGATCAATGCGGTCGATGTTCGACAACATTTTACAATTGATCGGAGCTTCGGCGATCGCGAACAATTGCTTGATTGGGTTCGGAAGGAAGCTAACAAAAATGGATTTGCAATTGTTATTTTAAGGTCGGACAACGGAAATAGTAGGCGGAAAGCTTTCGTTGTTTTGAATTGCGAACGGGGTGGTAGTTATGTACAATCAAACCGGGTGCTAAAACACGAGGACACGGGGTCGAGAAAGTGCGGGTGTCCCTTTAAGTTGCGTGCCACTCGGAGGGTTGATGATTTGTGGCGGTTAACCGTGATTTGTGGAATGCATAATCATGCCTTGGATGTCAAGTTACACGGGCATCCAATGGCATGTCGTTTGTCCCGCGAAGAGAGGAATGTGATATCGGACCTAACGATAGTCAAAGTGGCGCCTCGCAACATACTTGCCGATTTGAAGCGTAAGAAACCGGATAGCGTTTCAATTTAGACAACACACTAAGCAATCAACAAAATGCAAAATTTATGTCTGTTTCTGCATAATTCGGAAATGAACTTCCGAAATATACATGTCTGGAGCCTATTTTCGGAAGTTCATTTCCGAAATGTCCCCTGAGGCAGGATAAGGTTTGTTAGGCCATCAATGCTCCAATAAGTCTATAAATACACACTCTTCTTCATCCTCTCCACACCACAAAACACAAATGACACAAACCTACCCCCACCTAGCATTCGTCTACTTTGAAACCGGCTACCCGATGCCGTTCCAATTTCGCTTCTCGCGCGACACGCCGTTTGCGGAGTTGATACCGTCGCTCAACACGCTTTTGCGCTATCCCGAGAATCGAAAGGTTGTCAAGCTCGAGTACCGCTCGCCATCGCTTAACGACGAGGGAGGCATTAAGTTCACACCTTTTGAGATCAAGAACGACGAAGATTTGGCGGTTTTGTGGACAACGTTCGACCGATTTTCTTTGAAGGGTCCGATCGAGTTGGACGCGAAACTTCAAAGATCGGCGGACGATGTTATCAAAATGTTGACTCATCCCCACCTACCTGTGATCAACAATATGTAACTTTGATTATATGTAATATTATCGTTGTAATCTTCACCCGATTAAATAAAGCGAATTGTTGTTGTTTTTCATTTTATTCTGTCCAGACATATTTTCGGAAGTTCATTTCCGAATTCCCCAAGGGGGGTGCGTCCGGAGATGAACTTCCGAAACACCACATTTTCTGAAAATGTAACTTTATTTCGGAGATGCATCTCCGAAATCAATATTTTATATTAAAAAAAACACGTTTTCGGAGATGCATTTCCGAAATCACCTTTTTTTTAAAAAAAAAGTACAGTTTCAAAAATGAACTTCCGAAACAAGGGGTATTGTGGTAAATTCACCATGAGTGGGCAAGAAAGTTGGGAGGTGGGTGAAGAAAAATTCAAAAAAAATTGTAGTTAGAGTGAGTGATGAAGGAGTATTAAGGATTAGTTTATTACTTGTTGAAGAATGCGTGCGTGCACGCTATGCTTGAATGATGTGGATGATAGCTGTAACGCAGTGTAGTTGCAGACTCAGATTTATAATCCCGGCGTGCTTTAAGGGAAGTAAGTAAGCAATTAAGCACATTAATAATCATATACAACTCACAAGTCATTGGATTTTGAAGGGTTCTCGTGACATTAACAAAAACCGTAAGGCGTAGTTGGCAACAAATCAAATTACGTACACTTTACGCATATTATATTTTATATACTCCTATTTGAGAACTTTGGATTCTTTGATATGCACGAGGGAGGGCCAGCCAATGAATTTAAAGAAAGTGTTAATATAATATTATATGCATGATTACAAGTCATAATGAATTAAAATATGTGTGACTCATAGATGACTGGGCCAGGGAGGAGGGTACAGTACAGATACTACAGTGTGTTTGTTGAGAGGTTGGTAATGTAATGGTGATGGTGTAATGACGTGTACTTGTGTGCATGGGTACTATCGTCCAACGCTATTTTTCTCTTACGTTTCCTTAGGGCACGGGATCAATGTCAATTTGCTGTAGATACAACCCAAATATAAAAGGGGAGGTTAACAGACAAGTTGAAAGAAAATAAGGAATTGTAGTTATTAAATTCAAAATGCTGACAAATGCAGGTTTATATATATATAAGCGGATCCAGAATAATTTTAAGGTGAAGGCAGAAAAAATTATTAATATATGACAAAAATATAATAATGTTAATTTATTTTATTTTATAAATTACAACTGTTTTTTATATATTTTTTGGCTTTAAAAATATATTTTTGTTAAGAGTTTTTGATAATTTAAGTTGGTGTAAGCGACTAACACGGGGTATAAATGGTTAGAAGCATCAAAATAAGTCAAATAAATTAAAAAAATATGATTTTGAAATTGGTGTATCGGTTACGCAATGACAAACTCAGGTTGGTTTTGATAACAATTCTCAGGTTGGTAATGCAGTTAATAGACAGCAGCTTCTGTTTTCACTTATAGAGTCGGCTGCGCCGGTTAGAGACTTACCGGATAGACCTTTTTGGAGATATGATGTTGACTCAGGCATAGGCGACGTTAGGGTCCGGCCAGGGTGGGCAAGTGCCCAGGCTGGGGCCCAATCCAATTTTTTTTTCAGCCCAAATGTTTTTAAAAAAACAAAAAATTAAAAAAAAAAAAAAGAGGAAAAGGGTTTGTATCGTACGACTGAGAAAGGAAGAGGAAATGGATCTGAAAATTTCATGCTCTTCTTAACTCCCTCCGTCCCTCTATTTCTCGCCAGCCGCCACCGCCCACCTCACCGTCCACCGCCCACCGCCCACCGCCCAGGCCCACCGACTCCTTCCTTCTCCTCTCCCTCTTTTGCTCCTTGCTCGCCTCCTTCCATCGGCAGCTCGGCTCAAGGTGTGTATTTATTAAGATTTGCATTTTCAGTTGAAGCTTGTAGTTACTTAAATGTTTAGGTGAAGAAATTAGAACGGATGGAATTAGAATTGTAGTTTCAGTATGTAGTTTAGGTGAAGGAATTAGAATTGAAAGAATTAGCAGCTTGTAGTTTCAGCCACTGGGTACCGTAGAATTGAAAGAATTAGCAGCTTGTATAGGTTTTGGAGAAAAGTAATAGATTCCACTACTGCATAATTTGGTGGTTATATTATATACTGTTTTTTTTCTTAGCTTAATTGATATTCTTTTAGGTGATTTTGGTTTTTATGGATTCTTTTAAGTGCTTTTGCTTTTTGGTTTTTGGTTTTTATGAATTTTTAAATATTGGATAGAGATTTGTTAAAAATATGAATTCTTAAAGTGAGATCAAGTATAAATTATACTTGGTTAGAATACATTGAGATCAAGGATGCTGCTTATTGAATTAGCTTTGATATTACCGGTGTCGACACATCCGTTGAAAGAGCCTTTTTAGGAATGAAGATTATCAAGTATAAATTACGCAATAAGATCAACGATGTATGGTTCAATAACTTGATGGTATGTTACACAGAGCGGGAGATATTCAAGTCACTTGATGATATTGATATTATTCGAACATTCACCGTAAAGAAGTCTCGGAAAGGACATTTGCCTCGTGATTTTATTTAACATCCTATCGTAAGGTTATCGTTCATCTCTTTTTTTCTGTTTAATGACTATTTATATATTATATACAATGAATTTTTGGTATTTAAATTTTTTGCCCAGGCTTTAAAACTTTTCTGGCTTCGCCACTGGACTCAGGTTATAATTCGAAAGGAGGGTACGAGATATTGGCTGGCAGCGCGGACGTGGAGGAATTGGACGACGGTATAGAGAAAGCTTTTAGAAATTTGTGGACTACCGATGTGCCTTTAAAAGTTAGAGCTTTCATATGGAGGTGCTTTCTCGATAGAGTTGCAACTAAAGATCAGCTTCTTAGGCGAGGTATTCCGTTCCCAATTCTGATTTTAATTGTGTTTTTTGTCTGAATGCTCATGAATCTCTTGATCATCTCCTCTTCTACTGTTTGTTCTCTGTTCTGGTTTGGAGAAACATGTTCCATTGGCTGGGGTGGACGCTGGGGTTCGATTCTAGCGTTTGGAAAAATTTTATGTTATGGGGGAATAGTGTTAGGAGGTTCTGTAATAGTAGAAGAAAGGAGGGGATTATTTGGGCGGCGGTGGTGTGAGGCATTTGGAAGTTAAGAAATGAAGTGATATTCAAGGAAGGGATTTGTAACATGGACGATCTTTTGTGGAATATTAAGTTCACGGCATGGAAATGGTTGCTTACCGGTAAAATTGCTAACTCCAAGTGTAATTTCTACGAGTTTAGTAGAAATCCGTTGTTTTATTTCAAGTAGATGTCACTTGGTTTGTAATTTTCGTCTTTGAGCTGTTTTGCGCTTTTGTAAGCGGGTTCGAGTACCCCTAGTACTCGTTTTAGTGAAATCCTTACTTATAAAAAAAACAATAACTGATTATCACTGTTAGTTAATTTATTTATTTGAGCAGTTGTAGTTAGGGGTGTTCAAAACCAAACCGGTCCAATTAAAAACCACAAAATTAAATCGAACCGAACCAAATCGCAAAAAAGCCGCATTTGAGTCGGATGTGTTTGAGCCATTTTCTAACAGAATCGCACTGTTCGGTTCGGTTTACAGTTTGTATTTTGCAAACCGAATCAAACAAAACCAAACCGCATTATGTTACAAAATCTTACTAACCAATATATATTGTTTTAATTCTTTAGAGAAATCAACAAGTATTGTGTGTATATTTTATTTTATTCTTTATATGATATTTATTTTAATTTACATATAAATAAAAAAATAAAAAACTATAAATTTTATTATAATCTTTGTATGATATTTATTTAAGAATGCATATTTCATGTATATCATTCTTTAGACTTAAGATAAATTTATAAGACTCAATTTTATGTATCAAATTTTAAATTTATTTTGACAATTATAAACTTTTTTTATGGTAGTGTTGTAACTCGGTTTTTTGAGGCGAACTGACTCCTTGCTCTTTTTTTTATTATTTTTTTTATTTTATGCAAGAGTCGCCACCGACTTTTATTTTATCCAAAAAAGGAAAGGCATAAAAGAACAGGAAAGACCTTTTGACAGATTTTGGGTTCGGGGGGTTGGTTATACAAAGGGAAGGTTTTAAGCACCCTTTGTATCCATGGTTATCCATGGGCTCTTAGTTTTGCTTAGATCACTTTTGCTCTTGTTTGATTTTTAAAATAAGCTCGGCAAGACATTAAGCCTTGTGCCTACATACCTCCTCGGTGCAATGGAGAAGTCAGAGCTAATGTAGTTCCGCTTAAAAGGAAAAACGGTTTAAAAAAACGAATAAACACTTTATCATCGTCGGAGAGAAATACTCGGCCATTGATCTTGAGCATGAGAACAAATGAGTTCTTTGCATCGCTAATGAAAGAAGGGCTCCAACTCGGATGAAAATCAACGAGTATGACACTATCTCTTTCACGTGGAAAAGATTCCATTATATCAATCAATCTCAAAATCGTGGGGTATCTAAACTCACTACAACACTTAATCGTGTCTAAACTTTGAAAGAAAAGCCACTAAGGGCAAAAGGTATTTTATAAGAAAAGATTTTTAAAAGAGGTTTTACAAACATAAGAAGATTTTGGAAAAAAAGGAAGAAGATTTTGAAAATATAAGAAGTGGAGGAGATGAAGAGGCTAACCTAGTGCATAAAATAAAAGTTTAAGGAGAGAATGATCTGACCAAAATAAGAAACCAACAGTTGACCGACGCATTACCACTTGGAGATCCAGATGAACTTATTATCTTTAGCACCACTTTGCATTTAAGCACATTAAAATTTTGATGAAAATCAGGCAGAGTAACGGCTGTTTTCGGGTAAAATCCTTATCTCAATGCCTTAGAATTAACCATCAAGGATTTTCAAGGAAATACCTGCAGACAACAATCCAATGCCAGACAGAACAACCACAGAGTAATAACAGAATAAGGGTCCAGAGGCACTAAGTCCATAAGTCCGAATCTCCAAAATGCTAGGGATAGTAACCAGTAGTCCAAGAGAGAACCTTAAGCGTTTTTTTTTAGATTTTTGTTGTTTATTAGTGTTTTAGCATAAAAGTAAAGTATGGTCCAAGTGGACAAAAAGAAAATAGCGGAAACATAAACATAGCGTCCAAATGGACAAAGAGAAAATAGCGGAATATAAACGTCCAAATGGACAAAGAGAAAATAGCGGAAACATAAATAATATGTCCAAGTGGACAAAGAAAAATAGCAGAAATATAAATAATACGTCCAAATGGACAAAGAAAAAATAGCAGAAATATAAATAATATGTCCAAATGGACAAAGAAAAAATAGCAGAAATATAAATAATATGTCCAAATGGACAAAGAAAAAATGACAGAAACATAAATAATATGTCCAAATGGACAAAGAAAAAATAGCAGAAATATAAATAATATGTCCAAATGGACAAAGAAAAAATAACAGAAACATAAATAATATGAATGATAAAATAAAGTATAAAGCAAGAAATATAAAGAACAATATAATAAAATGCGGAATTTAAAGTTAATTGTTAGATGTTAAAGATAACCATCTTGAAACTTGTCAAGTATGTTATCAAAGTTAGTAATAAAGATTGATGGTGAGTGAAGGATGTTCTCGGATTTAAATTCAATGGAACTTTATCAGAAGCTTGATAAAATCATAGCGACTACACGATAAAATTCCATAAGTCTTAAATCAACCGCATACAATTCTCTTCCATGTTTGATCTTTTTTTATCCCAATTCAAGACAAAGAAAAAGATAAGAAATAATATCAAATAATAAATAAAAATAAATACAAAACAAATTAAGCTTAATATTTTTTTGTGATTTTCTTGGAATTGATTTTTAGTTAATTAACAAACTAATTAAACAAATAATTATACAAATAATTAAACTTAACAAAAAATATTCTTTTTTATGTCAAAAATTAGATTATAAAAATATAAACCTAAATCTAAAAGGAAAATATTTTTGGAGTTTTTTTGATTGGTTAAAAATAATTAAAAAGCAATATTTACATAATTACTAATTAATTAAGCAATATAAATTAATTATGAAAAGAAATAAAATATTTTTATGTTAAAAATTAAATAAACATTTTATCAACTTAAAACTAAAATTAAAACATTTTTTTTTTGAGAAATTGAAAATATGCATAAATATGGAGTTTTTAATTCATGAACTCCTAACACTACTACATATTAAAAATTACATTGTACTTACTCTATGATGTCCCAAGAGTGGAATAGAGTGATTGAAATTGATTGAAAGTGGCTATTTGAATGAGCCTTGATTTTTACAAGTTTCTTGAAACTTTTGAAAAATATAAAACTTATGCTATGCTTTTGGAGTGTGTTGTTGTTCTTCTCTTGTTTCTCCCTTTTTTTCTCTCCTTGAATGAAGAAAATGAAGTTCTATTTATAGGCAAATGATTTGATATGGAAGCCTTGCAAGTTGGAATTGTCATGATTAATTTTGTGGAAAAAGAATGGAATATTCTTTCAATGAGTGCATTTCTTTAACCATGGTTAAAACACTCAAGTATTATTCTCTTCAATCTTGCAATAATATATTTGATGCTTTGAATATATCATTGCTTGTATCACATGAAGCTTCCTTGCATTATCCTTGAATTATCATTGAATTATCTCACTTTAATTAAACTTTAAATGAATAAAATTTAATTAAAATGAAATAAAAATGTTATGGATCATGGATGGGTCGTGGATTCCCCTTAGACATATGGGAATCAAGATTGAATCACAAAAGAATTGGCCTTTTTGAAAAAGAATCAAATTTTGGTCATTACTTGTTTCATGCATTTTTCCAAAAAAGGTCAACTTCATTAAGGCATATCTCCCTCAATTTTGATCCTATGAAAGTGTTCTTTAACTTTTTGGAAAGCCCAAGATGTCCTCTACAAGCCACTTTGGAAGTGTTTTTGCATTTGGAGAAGTTAACTTGATGATATGGGCTTTGACAAAAAACTGCTTTTTGTTGACTTTGAAAATGACCTGTAATGTTTTGGCTTATATCTCTTAGGCGGAAGCATTTCTTGACCTTGGTCCCAACATCAAAGTTGTAGAGAATTGAATTTCCTTGAGAATGAGCTTTGGTTGGAATTTTTCTGATAAATTATGAGAGAGTTATGGTCGGTCAAAGTTCAATTGACTTTTAGGTAAAAAACCCTAATTTTGCAATTTTGAGTTTTGTTGATTTCTGAACTTTTCTTGATGAATTATGATCAATCCTCGATCAAATAGTGAATATTACTTCAAATGATTGATGTTGACCAAAAATCTTGATTTTTTACTGTAGTTGACTTTTTTCTCGATGAACTGCAGTTTTGCGATCTTTCAATGAATCAAGGTCTTCTCCTCAATTGAATGACATGAATGGACTATAATGTTGATTTGAAGGCCTTTGAATAATATTTTGAGTCTTGGAATCATCTCCTGATTAAAAGTCAATCCTCTTGTGAAATTAGGTCAAAACCCTAATTTGGCGCTTTTGGCGATCTTGAGAGTTGTCTGCCTTAAACTGAGCCATCCTTGGACTTGAATATTGATTGAAGGAACCTTTGAATCTTGAGAGAATTTTGAACCTCTTGTGGGCCTCAAAACCCTTAATTCTTCAGCTTTCTCTTGATCATTCTCCTGTCTTTTTAACACACAAGCAACAAACTTTTTTTCTTTTTATTTTTTTGTTAGTAAATAAAAATATGCATGATGATAAATGATAATGATAAATGATAATGATAATGATCATAATACTTTAGAAAATGATGGGATCTCAGAGGTCAAAAATTGGGGTGCAACAGATGCCCCTATTTAAGTTTCTTCTATCCGGAGATGTGAAGATTGTATATCTTCGTTTCGACGTGATTGAAGAGACTTAAATATATATATAAACACAATTTTTGAACCTGAGATGCAATGTAATGCTTATGATTATGAATGCATATGATTTCCACGAGATGGAAACAGGACACAAATGGGGAGAAGTAAACAGACTCCGCTAGGGAAAAGGTATACGTCATCTAGGAATAGAATCAGACTTCACACAAGAAAGAAACAGTTGACAAAAGCTTTCATGATAAAACATGATTGAACTTTGAGAAGAGAATATCTGAGGCATACATGAATGTGGCTACATAAAATGAATATCAAGGTAAAACATGATTGGACAACATCAAATGACAATCAAGGTAAAACATGATTGGGCAACATCGAATGAAAATCAAGGTAAAACATGATTGGATGTCATTAAGGATAATCAAGGTAAAACATGATTGGATAATCATCAATGGACAATCAAGGTAAAATATGATTAGATAATCGTCACAGGTCCATCAAGGTAAAACATGATTGGATGCCATTAATGGATAATCAAGATAAAACATGATTGGATAACATCAAATGACAATCAAGGTAAAACATGATTGAAAACTACCAAATGACAATCAAGGTAAAACATGATTATAGAATACCAAGTGACAATCAAGGTAAAACATGATTAGAGAACATCAAGGTCAATCATGGTAAAACATGATTTGAACTTTAAGAAGAAAATATCAAAAGCGTTTTAAGATAAACCATGAATGCAGCAGCATCAAACGACAATCAAGATAAAACATGATTGAACTCAGAGACATTCAAGAGTGACATTGAATGAGGTAATAACACTTTATTGGGAATTGGGACATCCATAGAAGCTTTGAATAAAAGGTGACAAAGTTCTGAAAAATTGTCAGAACAAACAAGACATATCATGAAGAATATCAGATAGATACAGACAAAACAAATCAAAAGGATAAATTTGTTTTGGTAGGTGCCAATAAGTTGGACTTTGATCTCAAGGTAAGATGTTGACAACAACATGACCTTAGAAGAATGTAAATGAGCATGATTTTGTTTTTATGCATGATGTTAAAGTTATCTATGCATGATGAATGCTCAATGCAATGTAGTTATTTATGACAACTGGGATTGACTCTTTTGTGAGGCAAGATTGGAGCTTTGATTCCTTAACACGGGAACTCTGAAAACTCTGCTTGGAAAGAAGATGCTTGAACAAACTTCTTGTCACATTGATAACTGTATCAAACAAATGATCCTTTGAGAAGTACTGATAAATTGTGCTTGGGGATTGCTGAAGAAGATTGCCCCAGTATAAGTCTTGCAGAGGATATTCTGATCAACAAATCTTGATTTAAACATCTGAACAACAGGATCTTGAAGTAATGTGCCCCTAACAGGATCACTGATCAAGTTTCTCTACTGTTTGAACTTCCTAGAAGATGAGTGCTTACTTGCAAATAAAATGTTTATTCAAGAATGGTAATTTTAATGCAATGCTCAAAATATATTTTTGAAATCAAAGTCACTTTGTAAAGAAAATGGAATCACTGTTCAAAACATAAAGGTTAAAACAATCAACGTGAAAGATAAAGCAAAGATATGGTATCAACATAAATGATTGGTAAATCTCTTGGGAGTCAGCTTACGCAGCCTTGTTGTAGTATGCTTTCAAAATAAACCTTGCTTCAATTAGGGCTTTTGAAGGTTGTAACGTGGTCAGGTTCACGGTTTAAAAAAAATAAAAGGTATAAGGCTCAAATTTTTTGTAACCCACCCCGTCTTCGTGATGATCTTCATTCCTAAACCCAGTTAATTCAAAATATGCATTCAGGTACCAAGAGAATTCTGCAATTTTATCTGTTGTGATGATGATAGTTCACAAGCCAAGAAAACTTGGAGATGCCAGTCACTTCTTCCTTTTGATAGTCACAACATTTTGTGGTTTAAGAATTTATTGACTTATCTCTTTTTTTCTTTTTGATATCTCTAACTTTTGCTTGAACTGTTGATTTTGAACTTACAGTCAGCGGGATGCCTTAATTTTTGCCTAAGTCATTTTTTGATTTTGACTTAGCAGACTTTTCTTTGATTTTCTTTTTTTGATACTTTTTTCCTGAAAGATAGTGACTATCCTGCTTAATGATTATAATGACCCATCATTGGCTTTTGCTCGGCGTCTCCAACATTTCTTTCATGTATGTGGAGGAAAGCTTGTGATTAAAACACTTGTTGAAAGGTGTATTGAATGATTCTCTTAAAATAGAATGCATAACCGAATTAACTGGGAACTACCCTGCCCCGGGTTAAAATGTGGGTTATTTCATACAGAAAGAAACACCAACTTCTAGGCTCAAAGGAGGTGAACGAGGGATTAACTTCCTTATTTCTCCAGTGTTTGGGAATTGAAACAATGCCTGTACATCGTCAGCAAAGTTTTATTTGAAAGCATGCAGTTCAACAACCTGGGTACTTCGTTGTCATCATCCTCCCTCCAATCTTTGCATAAAACACAAGTTTGATAGAGAAAGCAAAATAGAATTTTTTTTTTTTTTTTTTGTAAAAGAAGCATAAACATAGACATAGTATATGAAAATGAATTCAAACATACGATGCTCATTTCATTAAAATTAACATTCTGGAATGAAAAAAGTTTAAAAGCAAACAATACAACTGAGGAAATGCAAACAGTAGGGAAACATCTTTCTAAATCATGGCCCGCTGCCCCTTGATGGAAAGGACAATGAAAATCAGACCTAAAACCTTCTGGAAGCGGATTCCGGGGTGGAAGAATCAACTCGATGGTAGACAAACAACTCTGAGGATGGAGACATACAAGGATAAGTTTCATGGATAAGCTGGATGTATGTATGCAAATGATGCAATTGTTGTTTATATTTTTTTTTTTTGAGTTTCAAAGAACTTAAGATATTAATTTGCAAACATTCAAGCATTGGATTAAAGCATTGATCAAGTTATCATCAAAATCAATCATCCACTTTGGTGGATTAGAGTTTTCACCCCATCAACACCCAAGATCCATTGAGTTTGATGAAACTTACGATGTTTACAAAGAAGACCTCTAAGTTCATCGGAAATCAAAGGAAAAGATTTTTATGAATGTATGAATGCATGAATGCCACATATACAGAAATGGTAACACAAACATGGTGCACATAAGATAGGTTCAAAAGTTCAACGTCACGAGCATGAGGTCAAAGAACCAAACATGGGATAGTACTAGGGGTTAATCACCTGCACAACATGTTCTACTGATACGTCAGAGTCCACATTCTTCTTTCGGATATTACCGGCTTGCACAACTGAACTTGTGAGCTAGCAATATTCTCAAGAAAAACTCGTCTGAGTGTGGCTCTCCGCATGACAACTAATCCAAGTCTTCACCTGAATAGTTTCTGCGCCACAACCTAATAAGGCCAGGATGGGTTGGGGTTCTACGGCCAACTCAGCTTCTACAGTTCAATGAAAGCAATAATGTCTTCGCAACTGAACTTGCTAAACATATACTACCAACAAGGAACCTCCACTGAGCGGAAGGATTCTCATGCCAGCTTTTTAAGGACTGAACTCCTTGTATGCCATACATGACTATACCCTCCACCTAATTCTTATGTGTACTTAATCCGGGTTAGGATTTGTCCATAATGTATCTCTTGTAACAGAACCACACATATATCCAGAATAGCAAAAAATAACAAAATAAACAAGTATAAGCAAATATTAAAGTGAACAAAAACTCTAAGGTAACCCCTCTTTTAAAAAGATTTTTCAAATCCCCAGCAGAGTCGCCAGTTCTGTAACTCGGTTTTTTGAGGCGAACTGACTCCTTGCTCTTTTTTTTATTATTTTTTTTATTTTATGCAAGAGTCGCCACCGACTTTTATTTTATCCAAAAAAGGAAAGGCATAAAAGAACAGGAAAGACCTTTTGACAGATTTTGGGTTCGGGGGGTTGGTTATACAAAGGGAAGGTTTTAAGCACCCTTTGTATCCATGGTTATCCATGGGCTCTTAGTTTTGCTTAGATCACTTTTGCTCTTGTTTGATTTTTAAAATAAGCTCGGCAAGACATTAAGCCTTGTGCCTACATACCTCCTCGGTGCAATGGAGAAGTCAGAGCTAATGTAGTTCCGCTTAAAAGGAAAAACGGTTTAAAAAAACGAATAAACACTTTATCATCGTCGGAGAGAAATACTCGGCCATTGATCTTGAGCATGAGAACAAATGAGTTCTTTGCATCGCTAATGAAAGAAGGGCTCCAACTCGGATGAAAATCAACGAGTATGACACTATCTCTTTCACGTGGAAAAGATTCCATTATATCAATCAATCTCAAAATCGTGGGGTATCTAAACTCACTACAACACTTAATCGTGTCTAAACTTTGAAAGAAAAGCCACTAAGGGCAAAAGGTATTTTATAAGAAAAGATTTTTAAAAGAGGTTTTACAAACATAAGAAGATTTTGGAAAAAAAGGAAGAAGATTTTGAAAATATAAGAAGTGGAGGAGATGAAGAGGCTAACCTAGTGCATAAAATAAAAGTTTAAGGAGAGAATGATCTGACCAAAATAAGAAACCAACAGTTGACCGACGCATTACCACTTGGAGATCCAGATGAACTTATTATCTTTAGCACCACTTTGCATTTAAGCACATTAAAATTTTGATGAAAATCAGGCAGAGTAACGGCTGTTTTCGGGTAAAATCCTTATCTCAATGCCTTAGAATTAACCATCAAGGATTTTCAAGGAAATACCTGCAGACAACAATCCAATGCCAGACAGAACAACCACAGAGTAATAACAGAATAAGGGTCCAGAGGCACTAAGTCCATAAGTCCGAATCTCCAAAATGCTAGGGATAGTAACCAGTAGTCCAAGAGAGAACCTTAAGCGTTTTTTTTTAGATTTTTGTTGTTTATTAGTGTTTTAGCATAAAAGTAAAGTATGGTCCAAGTGGACAAAAAGAAAATAGCGGAAACATAAACATAGCGTCCAAATGGACAAAGAGAAAATAGCGGAATATAAACGTCCAAATGGACAAAGAGAAAATAGCGGAAACATAAATAATATGTCCAAGTGGACAAAGAAAAATAGCAGAAATATAAATAATACGTCCAAATGGACAAAGAAAAAATAGCAGAAATATAAATAATATGTCCAAATGGACAAAGAAAAAATAGCAGAAATATAAATAATATGTCCAAATGGACAAAGAAAAAATGACAGAAACATAAATAATATGTCCAAATGGACAAAGAAAAAATAGCAGAAATATAAATAATATGTCCAAATGGACAAAGAAAAAATAACAGAAACATAAATAATATGAATGATAAAATAAAGTATAAAGCAAGAAATATAAAGAACAATATAATAAAATGCGGAATTTAAAGTTAATTGTTAGATGTTAAAGATAACCATCTTGAAACTTGTCAAGTATGTTATCAAAGTTAGTAATAAAGATTGATGGTGAGTGAAGGATGTTCTCGGATTTAAATTCAATGGAACTTTATCAGAAGCTTGATAAAATCATAGCGACTACACGATAAAATTCCATAAGTCTTAAATCAACCGCATACAATTCTCTTCCATGTTTGATCTTTTTTTATCCCAATTCAAGACAAAGAAAAAGATAAGAAATAATATCAAATAATAAATAAAAATAAATACAAAACAAATTAAGCTTAATATTTTTTTGTGATTTTCTTGGAATTGATTTTTAGTTAATTAACAAACTAATTAAACAAATAATTATACAAATAATTAAACTTAACAAAAAATATTCTTTTTTATGTCAAAAATTAGATTATAAAAATATAAACCTAAATCTAAAAGGAAAATATTTTTGGAGTTTTTTTGATTGGTTAAAAATAATTAAAAAGCAATATTTACATAATTACTAATTAATTAAGCAATATAAATTAATTATGAAAAGAAATAAAATATTTTTATGTTAAAAATTAAATAAACATTTTATCAACTTAAAACTAAAATTAAAACATTTTTTTTTTTGAGAAATTGAAAATATGCATAAATATGGAGTTTTTAATTCATGAACTCCTAACACTACTACATATTAAAAATTACATTGTACTTACTCTATGATGTCCCAAGAGTGGAATAGAGTGATTGAAATTGATTGAAAGTGGCTATTTGAATGAGCCTTGATTTTTACAAGTTTCTTGAAACTTTTGAAAAATATAAAACTTATGATATGCTTTTGGAGTGTGTTGTTGTTCTTCTCTTGTTTCTCCCTTTTTTTCTCTCCTTGAATGAAGAAAATGAAGTTCTATTTATAGGCAAATGATTTGATATGGAAGCCTTGCAAGTTGGAATTGTCATGATTAATTTTGTGGAAAAAGAATGGAATATTCTTTCAATGAGTGCATTTCTTTAACCATGGTTAAAACACTCAAGTATTATTCTCTTCAATCTTGCAATAATATATTTGATGCTTTGAATATATCATTGCTTGTATCACATGAAGCTTCCTTGCATTATCCTTGAATTATCATTGAATTATCTCACTTTAATTAAACTTTAAATGAATAAAATTTAATTAAAATGAAATAAAAATGTTATGGATCATGGATGGGTCGTGGATTCCCCTTAGACATATGGGAATCAAGATTGAATCACAAAAGAATTGGCCTTTTTGAAAAAGAATCAAATTTTGGTCATTACTTGTTTCATGCATTTTTCCAAAAAAGGTCAACTTCATTAAGGCATATCTCCCTCAATTTTGATCCTATGAAAGTGTTCTTTAACTTTTTGGAAAGCCCAAGATGTCCTCTACAAGCCACTTTGGAAGTGTTTTTGCATTTGGAGAAGTTAACTTGATGATATGGGCTTTGACAAAAAACTGCTTTTTGTTGACTTTGAAAATGACCTGTAATGTTTTGGCTTATATCTCTTAGGCGGAAGCATTTCTTGACCTTGGTCCCAACATCAAAGTTGTAGAGAATTGAATTTCCTTGAGAATGAGCTTTGGTTGGAATTTTTCTGATAAATTATGAGAGAGTTATGGTCGGTCAAAGTTCAATTGACTTTTAGGTAAAAAACCCTAATTTTGCAATTTTGAGTTTTGTTGATTTCTGAACTTTTCTTGATGAATTATGATCAATCCTCGATCAAATAGTGAATATTACTTCAATTGATTGATGTTGACCAAAAATCTTGATTTTTTACTGTAGTTGACTTTTTTCTCGATGAACTGCAGTTTTGCGATCTTTCAATGAATCAAGGTCTTCTCCTCAATTGAATGACATGAATGGACTATAATGTTGATTTGAAGGCCTTTGAATAATATTTTGAGTCTTGGAATCATCTCCTGATTAAAAGTCAATCCTCTTGTGAAATTAGGTCAAAACCCTAATTTGGCGCTTTTGGCGATCTTGAGAGTTGTCTGCCTTAAACTGAGCCATCCTTGGACTTGAATATTGATTGAAGGAACCTTTGAATCTTGAGAGAATTTTGAACCTCTTGTGGGCCTCAAAACCCTTAATTCTTCAGCTTTCTCTTGATCATTCTCCTGTCTTTTTAACACACAAGCAACAAACTTTTTTTCTTTTTATTTTTTTGTTAGTAAATAAAAATATGCATGATGATAAATGATAATGATAAATGATAATGATAAATGATAATGATAATGATCATAATACTTTAGAAAATGATGGGATCTCAGAGGTCAAAAATTGGGGTGCAACAAGTGTATGAATGATAAAACACAAAAATATATTTTCCTCTATATGTGTATGTATGGCCTAATAACTTTTTTGTAAAAAAATGAACCAATTGAACAAAATCAAACCGCATTAGTTTGGTTTGGTTCAGTTTTATTTTTTAAAGCCAACCGAAGCAAATTGAACCGAACGTGATTTTCTCTTGCTGTTCGGATGATTTTTAGTGTCAAAACCGCCCAAACTGCACCACGAACACCCATAGCTATAACCAGTTAGCCAATTACATGCTTGAGGAATATGTTTTTCAACTGTTTGATGATGTAGCTTGTATCCCACTCAACTTGTAACTTGTATATATACCTAAGGGATATTCATATGAATGTTAATGTAAAAAATTCTCACCCTCTCTCTCTCTCTCTCTCTCTCTCTCTCTCTCTCTCTCTCTCTCTCCACCCAAGGGGTATTCATATGAATGTTCATCAAAGAGTGATTCCAAGTTCTAATATTTGGCATCAATAGCCTCCTAGTTCGATCCACCAGACACTTAATGTGCAACATGAAGTCTGTCTCCAATGAAAAAATTTCTACAAACCCACAAACCCTTAATGCGAAGAATTATGACAAATGGTGCAAGCAAACAAATGTGTTATTTGGCTACCATCATATTATTGAAGTGATTAAGAATGGGGTTAATCTACTTGTTGAAGGTGTAATAGATGCACGAGCAACACATAATGGGAGAGAAGAAGAAAGATTACAAAGTGTTGTTTTTGATCCATCAATGTTTGAATGGTGGCAACTTTAAGAAAGTAGATGATTGTGCGTCTTTAAAGAAAGCGTGGGAAATCTTAGAAAAGGCATATGCAGGGGCCGATAAGGCAAAGTTGGTGAAGTTACAGACTGACAAACGTCAACTTCAATTGATTCAAATGGAGGAAAAGGAGAGAATCAACGATTACGTGACAAAAATGACTCGATTTGTGAACCAAATAAAGTCATGCGGATAAACTGTTAATGAGCAGAATGTTATGTTGAAAATCTTGCATTCTTTGACGACAAGATTTGATAACATTGTAGTGGTGATTGAGGAATCGAAGGATCCTGCAACGTTGAGCAAAGATGAGCTTCAAAGCTCTCTTAAGGCTCACGAAGAAAGGATGAAGGAGAGAAATAAAGATAAGGCAAAAGTGAAGATCACTTTGCAAACTCAATTCAATGAGAAAAACAATAAGTCGCAAGGAAAATGACCCATGAAGAGTAAAGGAGATTTTCAGAATTTTGGTGGAAAAGAGTCTCAAAATTTGAAGAATTCGATTTATAAAAAAGGTAAGAGCAGTTGCAATAAGAAAGGTGGTTATGACAGCTTTAGAGGTGAAAAAGGAAAGTTTGACAAAAGAAAGATGCAATTCTACAATTGTCAAAAGTTCGGTCATTATGCAAGATATTGCAACGCAAACAAGAAGGAACCTCAAGCGGGTGTAGCCAAGGTTGCAATCCAAAAGTTTGATGATGATGATAGCACACTCTTGGCCATGATCACATAAGGGGAATGCAACAACAGCAGACTACGAGACAACGACAACACAAATTCCAAGAACGCTGCAAAAACCTATTGTGACTGGTTACGTAAAGATAACAACCAGTTACATGTAGAAGAAAACATTATAGGGACTATGAGAGAAGGAGTCCAGTGCATTGAGGAATGGTATTTGAATTTTGGTTGTTATACGCATATGACGGGGAGGAATGATTTTTGTCAAAATCAATTAGGCCATGAAGAATAAAGTGAAATTTGCGGATGACACCACTTTAGCTACCAATGGGATCAATGATGTTTTGATCATGAGAAGGGATGACAGAAATTCTTTGATCAAATATGTATTGTGCATTCTTGGAATAAAGTGTATCCTTCTAAGTATTGGCTAATTGTCTGAGAAGGGTTATAAGATTTACGTGGAAAATAAGCCGTTGCGTATTGTGGATGCAAACAGGATTTTGTTCCTTAAATCTCTTATGGATGCCAATAGAACTTTCAAGGTTGACCTGACAGTTATGGAGCATAGGTGTCTTGCTACAACGACGAGTCAAGAATAGTGGATATGGCAATACCGTCTTGGGCATCTAAAATTCTCGAGATATCAATGCATTGTAAACAAATAGAATGGTAACCGGGTTGCCATTCATCAACATACTGGCTAAACTTTGTGAATAGTGTGTGCAGGCGAAGCAACACAAGGGGAAATTCAGCAAGGATACAATTTTTAGAATCAAGCATCACCTTGAGGTGGTGTATTCTGATGTGTGTAGGCTGATGCAAGTTGATTTGTTTGGTAGCAATAGATAATTTGTCACATTTATCGACGGTTATAGTAGAAAACTATGATCATACCCAATCAAGAGAAAGGATGAGGTATTCAAAGTGTTTGAGAAGTTCAATTTCATGGTTGAGCGGCAAAGTGGTCACAAGCTTAATGTTCTCAAAACGGATGATGGGGGAGAATATGTCTCAAATGACTTTGGGAAGCTTTATGATCAAGAAGGGATAGTACATGAGGTAGTACCACCTTATATACTACATTGAGATGGTATTGCCGAAAAAAATCAATCGATTATGAACATGGTGAGAAGCATGCTAAAAGGGAAGAACTTGCTGAAAGATTTACGGGGAGAAGCAATATCCATATGTGTCCTATAAAAAAGTTTGAGAAGATAACACCAGAAAAGGCATGGTCCAGATTCAAATTGAATCTGAACCACTTGAGAATTTTTGGTTTCATAGCATATCAACATGTTTCGGGGCAACTTTGAAAGAAGTTGGATGATAAGGGACAAATGATGGTACTTGTAAGGTATCACTCCACTGGAGGTTACAAGTTGTATGATGCTGCAAACAGAAGGATTATGTTCATCCAATAAGTTGTGGTCGATGAGTTAAAGCAAGTGCAACAACATGTAACTAGTTATGAGCAGTCTGTAACCGGTTACGAGCAGTCCTTAACTGATTACCATAAAGTTGTAACCGGTTACACCTTTAAAATCCCAAATTCAACAAAATTGGGAACTGCATAAACACCGCACGTCGAAGTCTAAATTGATGAGAATGTAAGGAGACCAACAAGGAAAAATATTTGCCTCCATGACTCCAAGATTGTGAGATGTTTCATGACGTACAATAAAGTCAATGATGATGGTGATTTTGTCCATTTTACACTTATGCTCGAATCCGAACCCATTAAGACGGAAGAGGCCTTGAGTGATCTAAAGTGGATTTGTACTATGAAGGAAGAGTTGTAATTGACTAAGAAAAATAATACTTGGGAGTTGGTTGATCTAAAGGAAGGAAAGAAGCTGATTGGTGTAAGATGGGTCTAAAAGGTGAAGGCAAATCTCAAGGGTGACATAGTTAAGAATAAGGCCATTAGTTGCAAAGCCATTTTTTTAAAGAGAAAGCATAGATTTTGAAGATTTATTTACACCAGTTGCTAGAATTGAAATCATAAGGCTAGTTGTTTGTATTGCAAAGAAAAACAATTGGTCCAGCTATCAAATGGATGTGAAAATCTGCATTTTTGAATGGACCGCTTGAAGAGGAAGTTTATGTAGAGCCGTCCACTAGTTTTGTTGTGAAAAAACCAAGAAGGAAGGTTATACAAGTTGATAAAAGCATCATACGAATTGAAATAAGCTCCAAGAGATTGGAACAAAAGGATTGACAGTTTCCTAAAGAATATTGGCTTCAACAAATGTATATCCGAACACGACGTATATGTGAATAAGGATACAAGTGAAGTGGTGATAATCCTTTGCCTATTACGTAGAATATTTGTTGACCACAGGAAGCGACAAAAAGTGTGTTTCTAAGATCAAAAGTGAACTTATGAAAGAATTCGAGATGATCGACCTTGACTCATGACATACGCCGTTGGTATTGAGTTCCATAAATCTAAAAATGGTATGGTCATGAACCAAAGAAGGTATGATCTTGAGAAATTGAAGAAGTTTGAAATGGAGCATTGTAATGCTGCCATTACTCAAGCTGAACCAAGGTTACAATTGTCTAAGAAAGAGGATGAACAAGAGGTAAATCCAACTTAGTATAGGAGGCTGATTGGATTCTTGTGTTACTTGTGCAATACGCGACCGGATTTGGCGTTTAGTGTCAGTATTGTGAGTGGATTCATGTAGAGGACGAAGGTGTTTCACTTGGAAAAAGTTAAGAGGATTCTAAGATACGTCAAAGTATCTATTGCCTGTGGAATTCTCTTTCTCGCAGCGGGCACAAGGAGAAAATGAAATTTATTCGATTTTACTGAGTGTGGAGATTAAGTTGATCAAAAGTCTACAGATGGATATATTTTTTATGTTTGGTGGAACACCAATCTCATGGTGTTCAAAGAAGGAACTAGTAGTAGCACTTTTGTCTTGTGAGGTCAAGCCGCTCCGTTATGCGCGTGTCGAGCTGTGTGGTTGATGAATCTATTGAAGGAGCTGGGAAGCAATGAGGGTGACACTATAACTCTTGTGGTTGATAATGTTTCCGATATTAATCTTGCCAAGAACTCAATTGCACATGGGAGAAGCAAGCATCTTGAGATGATGTTTCACCACTTGAGGGAACTTGTTAGTGAAGGAATGTTCCGATTGAGATATTGTAGAAGTAAAGACGAAGTAGCTGATTTACTGAACAAGGGGTCACAATTTAAGTGTTCAAAAGGTTGAAGATGAACACAGGCATGGAAGACTTGGAGAACTTAAACTATGATGGTGTGTTAAGAGTTTTTGATAATTCAAGTTGGTGTAGCCGGTTAACACGGGGTGTAGCCGGTTACAAGCATCAAAATAAAGTCAAATAAGCTAAAGAAAAGTACTTTTGGAATTGATGTAACCGGTTACACATTCACAGTAACCGGTTACCACTGTTAGTTAATTTTTTGTTTGGGTGGCATCTGATGTAGCACATGTTTGTACGCATGACACGTGTTTATCATCAAAGAAATCAAAATTTCCAAAATCATTTCAAAATTTTACCCTACGTTAGGATTCAAACTTAAGACACATTGATTGCAGCACAACATGTTTACCACCACACCTCTTCACCTTTTATAATTTCATTTACAAATGAGATATATATTTACTTTTAATCTTTGTCTTCTTCATTTCAACGCCTGACTAACAATCCTCACAAGATGTTTCCATAACCTGGGTTCTTCAATATGGGTTTTTACATCATGAACCCTAAAGCCTCAAATTCAAAATATATTTTCTTGAGTTTCAGATGTTTGATTACATAAACCCCATCAATTCAATTTAGATTTTTGTATTATATTTTTGTAGCTTAATTAATGAATTAGGATTCCAAGTAATTAAACATTTCGCACTAATAGTATTCACGTCACAACTCTGAATTTCTCTCATCTTAGTGAGACGGCAACAACTCCGTGCATCAACTTCCATCGCCACCTTCAATTTTGCAGCATAAGAAAAAACAAAACTCAAGAAGCAACAACTTACACGAATCAATCATCGTCAAGTCGCATAACCAGAACGCAATCTTAACATCATGATCACAACTTTGCAAAGACAGGTTCTAGAAAAATCAATAAAGGAAGAAGAAGAGAGGCGCTAGAAAAATAAAAGGGCGAATTGGTGGTGGCGTTACGGTGAGTGGCGACGTTGAGATTTTGCTCAGAGAAAAGAAGGAGGCTAGCGCCGTTTCGGCCATGAGATGGAGTGAAGTTTTCTCTGAACGTAGGCCAAATGTCACAGATAATGAGAACCCTAATCCCATTTCTGATTAATTAAGTTTTTGTTTTCTTTCCATTAATTAATAAATAGAAATTTATAAATCTGATCTTATTAATGAGAATTGAATAAAAATCTAGTGATAAAAGTGTATTGGAAAAAAATATGATAGATCAAAATCTGTGAGCATATTGATGAATATAAATAAATGAAAGCAGTTTAAAGCAGACGTGTGAAGTGGTTAAGTGGTAGCACACAATGCCCAGCTACCCTTGCAACCAGGATTACAGTTAGTGGTGCAAATCTTAAACCACATGCATGAAGTTGTTAACTTATACTTTTAATGGATATTACTATTATTATACACTAACTATTATTTACATTTTTTTCTTCCAAACTTCCTACCAAATTAACATTGAAACAATAACGAATGTCAAGAAATTCAAGAACAACCATTAAAATCATGGAGCTCTACCTGTTTGTTCTTGCTCCCATAAAAGACTTAGCTACTTCAAAGACCTACATTTTGAACTCTTCCTATTTCTTTAAGTCCCATGTCGAATTTTTAACACTAAAAACTAGACAATTTCTTTATAGACCCCATGGGGTGAGAACCCCTGCCAAAAATTTCAAAATACCATTTTACTTCAGAGATACATCTCCGAAAACACTCATTTTTAAATTTTCCATTACTTTAGAGATGCATCTCCGAAAAACACCCATTTTCACATTTTCTATTATTTTGGAGATGCATCTCCGAAAACACCCTTTGACCAGTTTCAGAGATGCATCTTGCTATTCCCCTTTGGAGGACGTATCATGCGAACCTGGGCATGGCGTCATCGTACACAAGATCAATGTCGAAGCCGTGGATACGGTGGAAGTATGAGATGATCCAGCCCTTAAACACAAATACGATACGATAATATGTTGAAAAAAATATGAACCATAATTAAATATGAAATAGTTAAAAAGAAAAGTACCGTAAAGAGTGTGCAAGATCATGTCAACTGGTCAATTGTAGTCAGATCGATAAAGTATCGGAGATACGTCATGTCGACATAGTTTGCACTTTTATCCACAAAGAGTGCAGTGCCTACCAAAAACATGATTCAACACCGTAAAGCGCAACCACGGTGATACTCATTAAAAACCCCGCCACCGAGTGGTTCTCATAAAACTCTTTCAAGCTGGAGAACCGGATATGCGCCCCACTCGTCGCTCTGCACTCATAATCCTCCATGTTTGGGTTCATACCCAGATAGTCCACCATCCACTATATGGCCTCAACCCTCTGTATGTGGGAATGGTCCAGTAACCTCCCTCTGATCGGCAGGTGGAGCAGACAAGCCACATCGTATAAGGTGATCGTCAACTCCCTAACAGGAAAGTGAAAAGAAGACGTCTCCTTGTGCCACCGCTCGACAAAAGCCCCCTGCATGCCGTGGATGATAGTATTATATCCGGTCATGCATAACTCGCCAAGCCCGCTCCCAGCTACAACGTCATTAAACCACTGAGCTTGTGGTTTAAATAGATCAAATATTTTCCGCGCATGGTTCACGGATTTTATGGTCGGCAGTTCCTGTCACAACAAACAAAAAAACAAAAAACATTGTTAGTTAGACCATTAGGAGAAAGTGGAATAAAAACCTAAATAAAAGACGGTTAAGTTATAAAGTGTAATTAAAAAAACTACCTTTCCCTCCTAAACACGTCAAGCGATGTGGTCATGGATAGTAAATCAACACAGAAGTGTCTGTAGGCCCTCCCGGGTAGCCATCATCCTCCGCATCATCCTCCCCATGCTTAGGGTGAACATCAGGTATCTCCTCATCCTCAAATCCCACCTCCTCCTCATCCTCACGTACCTCATCCTGACGGGAAGAAGACGCCCGAGTCAGCCGACTCCTCGATCCAAATGAGGAACCTGCAGGCGCCTCATTCATTTGGCGGATACTCGTACTCGACACTGTCCCCGTGTTGCTGCTAGCTGTGCAGCCCGCTCGCGTTGAGCCAATGCCGTATGGGTCTCCCTACCATGTTTAAGTCGTGCCTGGTTTCTTGATATTTTCCTGAAAACATTAAAACCAGTAAGACTTGAAACAATTTAGAAAATAAAAAAAATTCAATTCAGACTCCATTTCGGAAGTGCATTTCTGAAACTGGTCAGAGAGGTGATTTTGGAAGTGCACTTCGAAAAACACATGCGAACCTCCATTTATGCATAAATCCATTTCTTGCCCTAACCCATTCAAAATCCTATTTTTATCAACTATACACTACCATTGACCCATAATAACTTAAACCACTACATTTAGTTAATTTGTAACATCCCTAATATGATTATCAATACTAGAGTTCAAAGTTGTAAAACTTACAAATTGTATGAAGCTTTGAGTTGCCTTTGAATGGTGTAGAGCAAATTTAGAGTTCTAGGTTTGTTTAGTAGTAGGAAGAAATGGTTATAGTTTTGAAATATTTGTGTTTAGGGTAGAATGAAAAGAGGGGGAGACTATTTTGAATTAACAGCAAAACGCAGGTGTTTTCAGAGATGCATTTTTGAAAGGGTGATTTCAGAGATACATCCCCGAAAACACATTTTTTTTAAAATAAAAAAAATGATTTCGAAGATGCACATCTAAAATCATCCTTTTTGATGACTTTGGAGATGCAATTCTGAAATTTTAAGGCGATTTTAGAATTTAGATGCTGGTTCTTAAAAAGAAAGGGGGGTCTATAAAAAAAGAGTAATGCTATTTAGTACGAAGGAATTTGGAGAAGAAATGCAAGAATGAACACATGTCACTATATTATAGGAAAATTTTTAATTTATTTTTAATTTAATTTCCTTTTTAATAAGAATGATGGGGTGGTGGTGATAATGAATGATTGAGATTTATTCTTTGTCTTTCTTGTTTTTACGATTTCTTAACAATTACTCCATAAAAAATGTTCAAAATGTTATGAATAAATATTATTGTGGATGTCCATATGTATTCTAATCTTTCATCTTCATATTCCCTATTAAGTGGTATAGTAAGGTTATGATTTTTCACCTTCCTAATGTCCTATAAATAAGGTCCACTTTGCAATGTAAATAATACTTCTTGAAGAAGATAATAGAACACCACTTTCTCTCTTACTTTCTCTACTTCATCTCTATATTGTTTTTGGTTAATTTTATAACACGTTATCAGCACGAAGCTCTACCAAACTTGGAAGAAAAAAATTTTGAAGTCCTAAGTGTTAGAGGTAATATTAGGTAATTATTTTATTATTTTTCTTTCTCATTATCCGTGTTGAATTTTGATATTATATCTTATTAGATTATCAATATTCTCTAAATGATTACAAAATAACGTGTTTGTTATATAGTTCCTGAAGAACTTAACAAATATCCATTAAAGATAGTATTAAGTTTGTTATATAGTTCTTGAAGAACATATCAAATATCCTAGAAGGATAATATTGAGTTTGATATATAATTCCTGAAAAACTACAAAATGTGATTGAGTTCATGAAGAACTATTGTGATTGAGTTCCTGAAGAACTACCCACACACAATTTTTTTTTATCACTACGAAGATCAATTGTGATATATAATTCCCGAAGAGTTAAAGTTTTAAAATAAGGATTTATCGCATCTTAAAATATTGTATCTATAATATTAGAAGAATTTCATCATGATATTATTGAATCCTAGAAGGATTGCATCTATACTAATAACATATCCCTGAAGGATTGCTCAAAGAATAATTTTTATTGACCATTGTTTATGGAAATAGTTTGTGATGTGATATTTGTAGAACTAAAGATTATTAAACTAACTCCAAATTATTGTTCAAAGATTGAGTTTAATCGAATATTGTGTTTATCAATAATTGATGAATTCCAGAAGAATTCAACGTTCAATACTTAAGATTATATATATTTTTTAGATTATTGTTTATAACAAATTATTTTTATAGTTCCTGAAGAACTTATCCATCCCTGAAGGATAGTGAATCAAATTAATTATATGACGATATAATTTTAGTGATATAATATTGTTTGATTAAATATGTTTAATTTTATAAGGGGTAACTGTTTGATAATTATATGATCATATGTTCATATGAATGTATTTGATTAAAGTGTTTAATAATGAGATACTATTATATTGGTTTTGAATTATACTGGAGGTATTGAATATCTTTGTATTACACAAATGAATTTGGACATAAAATGTATAATAGAAAAGGTATCGATTTTTCCCTCGGGCTTGTACTACACTTATATTATACAATTTAAGCACATGTTATTGTAAACCAGTAGTTTACTTAAATGTGCCGTTGGTAAAACCGGTTGGGTCATCTTGGATATAATATGATGCGAAGAATTTGTATTGAAGAACCAGAAGTTTCTTCAATCCATTAAATTTTTGTGTGTTTCTAAAGGAAAATGAAAATTTGAGAAATTGCATTTTTATGATATGAATTGTTGCATAGACTAAAATAGCATGCATATGTCTCTACTCACAACCAAAAGTTTGTGAAATTATTTTCTCAACTAATTAGACTAAGATCTTATTTTCTAGATTTTTTTAGAAATTTCTGTATCACATATATTATTAAAATTGATATTAAATATCATGTAATATATGTTCATAAAAAGAAAATGGACCCGAAGATCCATTCTTTAGACGTCTAAAGTTAATTATATGGTTGATACTTATGAGATCATCAATTCTAAATTATATATTTGAAACACCCAAAGTATGATATTAAGATATTTATTCGCATTAAGCCAACAGTATACTATATCTTAGTCCTCCCTAATTTATTCTTATACTTCTCATCTAAGTGAATATTTGGATGTGTTGTGTATCTTCCAATTGCTCCAATATAATACATTAAGATGAGTCACGAAAGAATATTGGAAAAATATAATTAATATGACTCTCAATTTTGAGGATATATTTTGAGAAAATAATCAAATACTTGATTGCAGCCCAGTAGGCTGATTATCACTTGATAAATTAATTTTCCCAATATTAGGGGGAGGGAATAAGCAGCTGAAATCATGAACAAGAAGTTCAAATGAACAACTAAAATCATGAACAAGAAGTTCAAATGAACAATTTAAATAAATTGTTGTCTTGATCCTCGTACAAATCAATATGAACCAAAAGTTCAAAATATTATTCATTTGCAAAGTTTATGAAATAAATTATCAGCTGATAATACTCCACTCAAAGTTGATTCTCCTATTGGATAATATAATATTGCAAATGAGTTGTTGATGCGCCTGAAGCATGGTATGAAAGTCGGTTCCAATGTTAAAAGTCCTCTACTAAGAAAAGAAACTAAAAATGACCCAAGTGAGGATATGAAAATGCTAAAAGCACTTTGATCTAATTTAATTTTCAGTTCCAGAAGAACAAATCAAGTACTTGAAATATGAAATAAAGAGATCTCGATAAATTATGTCATGGATGAAATGGAATGGAACCGAAATTGAGATAACCAAATAAAGTCAATATTGACAATATCTTTGTATACAATATAGCGCTAAAAGTGATCAACGATAACGAGGATCATGAGTCAAAGTCTATTAAAAATTGTAGACTAAGTGAGAATTGGCCAAAATAAATATATTCAATTGAAGAAGAATTAAACTCACTTTACAAGTGACTCACTTTTGGACCTGTAGTCCGACCACCTCAAGGTGTGAAACTAATTGAACAAGTCTCTTTATGGGCTGAAAAAATATGGATGCATGTGATATAATCGCCTCAATGAATATTTACTAAATGATGAATATACTAATAACTCAATTTGTCCTTGTATTTTCATAAAATGATGTGGAAAAATATTTGCAATAATAGTTGTCTATGTGGATGACATAAGTATTATTGGAACTCCTGAAGAAATTCCAAAAGCTATAAATTGCTTAAATAAAGAGTTTGAGATGAAGGACCTAGAAAAGACAAAATATGTCTAGGTTTGCAAATTGAGCATGTGGACAAAAGAATATTTGTACATCAAGAAGGCTATATAGAAAAACGTTGAAATGATTATATATGGACAAATGTCACATATTGCCTACTCAAATATGCTTGTTAGATCATTAGATGTGGAGAAAGATCTTTTAAGGCCTCGAGAAAAGGATAAAAAATTGCTTGGTCCTGAAGTACCATATCTTAGTGCAATTGGAGTACTAATGCACGTTGCTAAATATACACATCATGATATATCATTTGCGGTCAATCTATTAGCAAGATAGAATTATTCACCTACACGAAGAAATTGGAAAGCGGTCAAACATATACTTCGTTATCTTAGAGAGGCAGGTTACTTGTCAGATTCTCACAATGGTAGATCAGAAAGAGGTTATTTATTTACATGTGATGGTACAACCATTTCATGGAGATCTATGAAACAAATCATGGAAACAACTTCATAAAATCCTGCATAACTATTACCACTACATGAAGTCACTTCGAAGAAGACATTTTAAGCAACGACTACAAAGAATATCGTCTCACATGTAAATGTCTGCGTGAGGGGGAGAAATACATATGTTTTGCACTCTTTTTTCCTTCACCGTGGTTTTGTCCCATTGGGTTTTCCTGGTAAGGTTTTTAACGAGGCAATTCACATTCAAGGGATATTGTACTCTTTTTCCTTCACTAGAATTTTTCCCACTGGGTTTTCTCTAGTAAGGTTTTAACGAGGCATATCCTCAATGGACATCCAAGGGGGAGTGTTATGAATAAATATTATTGTGGATGTCCATATGTATTCTAATCTTTCATCTTCATATTCCCTATTAAGTGGTATAGTAAGGTTATGATTTTTCACCTTCCTAATGTCCTATAAATAAGGTCCACTTTGCAATGTAAATAATACTTCTTGAAGAAGATAATAGAACACCACTTTCTCTCTTACTTTCTCTACTTCATCTCTATATTGTTTTTGGTTAATTTTATAACACAAAAACTATTGTATATAAAAGACTCTTACACTAGGTGTGATGTATTGTTAGACCTTGGGCTGCTATTGAAAAGAAGATGGACTTTAGGCCGAAATTGATACTTTAGAATACTTTTATGATAATAATAAAGTGAATTTAAATTTCTATTTTCCTCCGCTCCATTCATTTCCATTATATTCTTTGTCCATTATATTCCTGCAATCCAAACATATTAATATTGTTTAATTTAAAAACTAAACCCCCACAACACAACACCACAATAAAATTGGGGAACAGTAGTGAGCAGAAAAAAAATGAAGGCGTTAGGATGGTGGTTGATTGTGGTTGGGACGCTCAGATTAGCCTCCGTGTGGTTCGGTTTCTTCGACATTTGGGCACTTCGACTCGCCGTCTTCTCTCAAACTTCCAGTATGTACTCCCTAACTTCTCTCTCTTTCTTTCCGCATTTTTCTCCGAATTGTTTTATTCACTCACTCACATAGTATGAATCCTCACGCATTTCAATGGTAGATACTGTTTGTTGAGTTGGTTACGGTTGCTTCTTGTTTCAGCTGCTAGAGTTATTGTAATGACCAACACAATTGATAGACATTAAATCCAATGTATGGGATAATGAGATCTCATAGATCCCAATGCACTCTAAACTATTTGTATATTGTGTAATCTTCTAGATGCCAATCAATGAATCTTTATAGTTTTTAGGTTTTACTTGAATTGTTTGCTATTTTAATTTTAATTTAACAACTTTTAGGAGTTGGATTTACGTTATTAGGAGAAACAATGAATCTGCTCTTTGTTTGACTCTGCAAATCCTCTGAATAAATGTTTAGATTATTAAGTCTTGGTATTTTTTTTTTTTATTTATAAACAATGGCTTTAGAACTTAGGAAATGTGAGAAGCAAGTTTGTTTTTGACTTTTTTCATAATCTAAGGCAGATATAGAGTCTTTCACACATTTAATATTGTTCTCATGCAATTATCCCGGTCAATTTCATGTCCAGTATCTAATGAAAATGGATTCAACACAATCCTGTAGTTGACAATTTAAGCCATTGATTTTGATTATATAATAACTAGTAAGAAATCCGTGTATATGATATGCAGATTTTGATTTTATACCGGAAAGTCGACCTTATACATTTAAGCCATTGATTTTGATTTGATGCATATATAATAACTAGTAAGAAATCCGTGCATATGATATGCAGATTTTGATTTTATACCGGAAACTCGACCTTATACATTTAAGTCATTGATTTTGATTCAATGCATATATAATAACTAGTAAGAAATCCGTGCATATGATATGCAGATTTTGATTTTATACCGGAAACTCGACCTTATACTTATACATGTTATCACACCCCATTACGGCTAGTTCAATTATAACTGAAATATAAAGTTCAATTCATCAACATATAACATATACTGAAACTGTGGAAAAAAGAAAAAGAAGCATCAGTGTCTGTAAGGAAATTTTCTATCTGTTGATCTTGATTTGATGGCTTATATAGATACGCCTACAAATGTGTTTGTCGATTTTGATATCATACTGTAAGGTCATTTATAACTATAATATAAAGTTCCATTTGTAAAAGAAAGAAAGAACATTACAAAATATGTTCCATTTATAAAGTTCCATGTTCGATTTTGGATTGAACATGAATCTGATTTGAACATCACATGTGTTGATATTAGAAAATGTAATATTGCAATATGTTTTTGTGAACTGTACTTCCAAAATATGCAGTTAAATTAGTTGAAGATTAAGAATTTGAATCCTTTTTTCTCTTGCTGGAAGCCGCAAATGCTTATGCAATACGTGTATATGCAAGGACGGAATTGATTAAAACAAAATGAGCATTTATCTTTCATGGCTTGGTTGAATTTTTGGGTTTTTGGTACCCAGTAATCCTATGGATAACAGTGAAGAAAATCAAGCCACGTCAAAATCGACTAAGCTATTGATAATAGAATAAAATCGAGAATTTCCTTCGTCCTTTTCGGCCACACCACCAAAATTTACGAAATATGGCATTGATTATGCCTCAGATTTTCATTCTGTGATGAGAGTACTGTTTTGCCAAGTTCACAATGGTTTTGCCAAGTTGCTTTGCTGCATTTCTATTATGAGCTTTCGATCTAAGAGTATAATTTCAAACATTATTCTAATATGCATTGCAGAATTATGGGAGCTGATAAGAGTTTATCATTTGTTGCAGTGACTGAAGTTCATGGACGCACATTTGGAACATGGACATTGTTGACATGCACCCTCTGCTATATCTGTGCATTCAACCTTGATAATAAGCCTATTTACCTTGCTACTTTATTGTCATTTGTCTATGCGTTTGGTCATTTCTTGACCGAATACCTAATTTATCAAACAATGGCTATTTCGAATCTCACTACTGTCGGCATATTTGCAGGTATGATGAAAATTAATAATCCTGTATCCCACCACTTTAACTTACATTACATTACTGCTTTAATTTTAAACCAAATCACTGCCTTTTGTTTTACACCAATGATTCAATATTTTATGTTATTTGTTTCCTCTTGTGCAGTAATATGCCCTCAAATTTCAGCATAATTTACTCATTGATCCAACACATTTTAATATCTAACCTAATATCATGTCAATAATAGGAACATCAATATTATGGATGCTATTGCAATGGAATGCACACCTGAAAGTTCGCTCGAAGCCTTCCAATAGAAAGCATTAGCAAGCAAAATGTCATGGGATGAAAGTGCAATGTGGTTGGTTCTATATTAGACTTTGTGCATGTTTGAATTTACGGCGAGTCCGACACAATCACAGTGAGTCATTGTTATTTTGCAAAACTAGACTGTAACTCTTACAAAACTTCGGTTGCAAATACGTGACACTAAACACATAGTCTGTTAGGAAACCAAAGATGTGTCTCTAATATCTCATCGATGTCCTTTTACTTCACTTTAAGAGTAATTTCAATTTGGTAAAACTTTTGCGATGCAGTAGGTTTATCCATTCAAAAAACAATTCATTTGTGGGCTGGGATGAGATACCCAGTATTAAGAATTGATCGATTTATTCAAAATAAGCACTTCATGGAGTAATGTTTCCAAGCCTGGTACAGAGTGAACTGATCACAACCTTTCCTAACCTGCTAACCATAACTATTTTTGTTATATATTTGAGAGTATTTGAATTCGATTCTGAAGGAACTTAACTGCCAAATACTCCAAAGAGAACACTGGAACTGGCTAGTACGTTTGAAATATAGGTGGAATAATCTTTGAATAGACTTGATTTACATCCCTATGAAAAGAAAAAAAACAGCAAACATAACAAGCTCAAACTAATATGAAAAATTGTATGTGAAACATTTATTACTGTTTTTTACAAATTAAATTTCATTTTTTTCTCAATGTAATTTCGTAGTTGGCTGCATGTTCACAATAGGCACTTTCCTTGCATGTTATGTTTGTTGTTTCCGATAGCAGACTTTTCATCAATGGAATTTTCTTCTATTATTGTGGACTCTAATAATATTGTCAAGCTTTTTGCAAATTCCCCTTTATATGAAAATTCCAACATCACTTCAATTGTCCCTCATACTGTGTTGCCATTCATAGACAAACAATTGCTTCTAACAGCATCAATGATGAATCAAATCACATGTTATGTATTGAATTAGAGTTCATCCACCATAATAAATAAGTGAAATCAAGTTCTTCATCTACTTATTTTATTTGCAAACCATTCTCTCCGACATAGGTTCAAAAGATAGAGAAATAGATAGGACTTTGTCAAATAGATAGGACTTTGTCAAAGAGCCGAACACCTGATCCCATCCCCACTGTTGGCACATTGGCAACCTTTAGATCAGATCGGACCAGCATTGCACGTCAAATATTAGATAGAAGAGGTTCGAACTGCTTGCGATGTATAAGTCCTACCACGCGTTATAGACAAGTATATTATCTCATTCTTACGCATTATTTCTTTATGATTTCATTGACTTGGGTGTTGAAGTGTTAACCTTGTAAATATCTCTGTTTTGCCGCATTGGAATGTTTGCTGCCGTCTCAGAAGAGCTCTTCCCTTTGACATTTCCTATATCTCCGTCATACAAGTTTTTCAAGTTGTTCCACGCTCTTTTAGCCGTTTCCTCTTTAATTATCTTGTCGAACACGTTAGGATTCACACACTAGTTAATCAAGAACAAAATGTTTCCATCTTTCTTCACTTTCAATGTCGGGACTCCATCATTCACAAATTCAGACGCATTATTGATACCAATTTGTTGGAACAATTAGGATTTTCAAGAAAGATGAGAGAAGAAGAAGAAGAGAGAAAAGAGAGATAGCTGTAAACTAAAATTGTGACTGTATTACTAAAACTGTTTTTCTAAATTATACAACGTCATACTTATTTATAGGCGATTAATGTCCAAATTCTAAACATACAACCCACGCCTAAAACATAAAAAGTTATATTTTAACTAGTAATATACCCGTGCGTCCGCACGGGTAAAAATTATATTGTAAATTGAGAGTTATGTTTATGTATATTTAATTGCAAATTGAAAATAAAAATTTCGTGTCTCAAATAAAGACAATTGTTAATTAAAAAAAATATTTTGCTGATAATGCCCCGTAAGAAAAATAAAAATTTTGACATTTGAAAATAAGAATTTTGTGTTTTAAATAAAGGTAAATGTTTATTAAAATAAAATATATATTTTGTTGATAGTGGCCCGTGAGAAAAATAAAATAATTCGACATTTAAAAATATAAATTTTGTGTCTCAAATAAAAACAAATGTTAATTAAAATAAAATAAGCGTGAGAAAAAGTGAAATTTAACTGACAATGGTTTGTGAGAAAAGAGAAATTTTGATATTTTAAAATAAAAATTTCGTCTAAATTTTAAAAATATATTAATTAATACTTTTAATAATAGTAAATAAATAGAAATGATTAAATATAAATATAAAATAAATTATTTAATTGTAAAATGAATAATTATAATAATAATTTAAATTCAATTGTATTGAATAATTTTATATAAAAATAAATAAATAATTCGTAAGATAAAGAAAAAAAAGGGAAATTTTAATGTTAGAAAAAAATTTTCATTGTGAAATTCAAACCACAATGGTTTTAATGAAGTGGTTTTAGTGAAGAGAGAGAGATAAAAGCTATTTAGAAGTAAAGTGGAAGTGTGTTGAAATGAGAGGGTAGTGTAAGATGGTTTTAGTGAAAAGAAAATATATGTTGTGAGAATTATTGGATTTATTACATGTGGCAACATGAGAAATGATGGGAAGGTTGGAAAAATAGGTTGGTTATGAATAGACCATTTTGACCTTTATGCTTGGTAAATTAAAAAAAATAGAAAAGAGCATTTTAGGAAGTATGGTGGTATCTTCTATTAATTGGTAGATAGTTGATTTTGACATAACAACTATCTATATGTTATATTTGACTCTATCAAATACATTTGGCTTCCACTTCTTCAAATAGGTCGAACACACCTATGTCAAATACAATCTACTATCTAGCAATCAAAAGAATAGTCCTGCACAATTACATTATTGTCCTTCCTTTTTAACTAATTTTCTACTCAAGGGTTAGTTTGGTCATTTCATAAACCAACTATTTTTCTACACTTCCCACATATCCTCACCTTTTCCTTTTCTTCTTTTCATTCAAATTTCAAATTTCCCCCCACATTTCTTTTTCTTACACTTACTTTCTTACATTTCAACTTTCTTATTCATATTTATTTTCTTATTTTTCTTACACTACTCTTATTCTATCTCACTTCTCTCTCCACATTTATTTTTCATTTCATTTCTACTTGCTTTTCTCTCTCTTTCTCTCTTGCATTTTTCTCTCCAATATTTTCACTTTTATTTTAATTTTTTCACTCACAATTTTAATAAATTGAATTAACATAATTATTAAAAAAATTATTTTTAAATGTCAAAATGATTCATAATTATTAAAAAAATTATTTTCACATGTCAAAATTTCTACTTTTCTCACGGATCACTATGAACAAAATACATATTTTGTTTTAGTTGACATTATACTTATTTGAGACACAAAATTCTTATTTTCAAATGTCAAAATTTTCTATTTTTCTCACGGGGCACTATCAATAAAATAATCATTTTATTTTAATTAATAATTATCTTTATTTGAGACACAAAATTTTTATTTTCAAATATTCAAATTAAATTAAATTTATTATTATTCATTTTATAATTAAATAACTCATTTCAAATTTTGTAACAGGACACGATCAGTTAAATTTACGCAAATTTTTTTTTGATAAATATTGCTTTCGATATGCATTTGAATACAAATTTACTATACAAAATTATTTTAACCTATACAAACTCATGAATATCATTAATTTTTTATACAAATTTTGAAATATTACAAAAATTATCTAAATATCCAAGGGGATGTAAACTTATATTCCATTGATGTATATATATTTATTTCATTATTTGATTGACAGAGTATTTTGAGGGTGTTTGAAGACACACAAACTCTAATATGTTGTATACATTTTCAATTATATTTGGATTTTATCAAATTTATAAACGACGCATAAAAAGAAAAAAAGTTAATCCTAGCAGTATGCATATGATATTCACTAGTTATCTCTCACTACAACACGGAAGGGCTTTTAAAGCGCTTTTTATGGGCTTTAAGAGCGCTTAAAAGCGCTGTGAAAGCCAGCGCTGGCGTAGGTAACAAAAGCGCTTCAGAAAGCGCTCTGGTAGGCCCCCCCTTTAAGAGCGCTTTTTCAAGAAAAGCGCTCTGATACCCCCCTATGAGAGCGCTTTTTCTGGAAAAAGCGCTCTGATAGCCACCCCTATAAGAGCGCTTTTCCAAAAGCGCTTTCGTATGTTGCGTTTTTTTTTTATGCTTTTTATTATTTCTAAACCTGCACTTTTGGCAGCAATATTTCAGAACCTGTAATTTACTATTTTTTGGCAGTATTTTTTCATGAACCTATAATTTATCATTTCTAATCGATATATACCATTATAATCGATATCGATTATATGCAAAAAAAGTATTATATTATATACCATTAATGTAAATCAAAATACATATATACATATTTCTAAACCAAAACAACTAAACCAATTCACATATTTCTAAACCAAAACAACTAAATGGGAAACAACTTCCGAGTTCTTATGCAACCAATGTACGCTTCCTGTATTATCTGGAGCTATGTTGTATTGATGCTTTAGTGGAGAACCAGTAGTCACCTGAGCTATGTTGTATTGTGTCACAGAATATGAATCAAATAACTGTACCCCGAACGATCCTGCCACAGAAGACTTCGGGGTACATTACTTGATTCATATTCTGTGGAACATAATCGGCAGGGGCACATTGTGTTCTATCCTTTACCAGTCCATCCACTGTTTGAAGCTCAACCTACAATAGAAAAACATGATTATTACTAACTACATATAGAAAATCTTGAATCATGTAAAAGTTGATGAAACAGATATCCCTTGTAGGTCTCATTAACCACATTATTTAGTGGTGGTTCTAATTCAGTTTCCAATTACACAACATTCACATTCTCAATATTTTCTCTATCAACCAAAAATTTCCTCATCTCCGAACAAAAGACAAAATAGTTAATAAAAATAGTGCTATACCAGAACATAAACCAATTTATAAGAAATCAATTAACAACCACATGCACATAAAAATAGTTTTTGATAAAAGAACAAGTCAATTGAGCCAACAACAGTTTTTGATAAAAGAACAAGTCAATTGAGCCAACAACCAAAAACCCTAAAAAAAATCAGCCGTAGAGCCGTAGAGCCAACAACCAAAAACCCTAAAAAAAATTTTGTTCATCATCTTCAAAAAACCTCTCCAGAAACTGTAAATACATTGTTCATATTCATCCAACAACAATCACAATACACAGCCGCAAACACTAACCAAAACCCTAATTGTTCATCTTTCTCATACACGCAAACCATTCATCAGAAACAAAACCATTCACAAATCATCATCAAACATAACCAGACAAACATTCATCAAACCCAAACATTTGTTCATCACTTTCCTAATCAAACAAACCCTTCAGAAATTTGAGAGAGGAAGAGAGAATAAGAAATAAACTCAGAAAGGTCTCAACCGGTTTTGGTTTGTAGATTCAGAATCGAAACCGAACTCAGCAACAACACGAACCTCAACTCACCATAAACTCGTGTGTTTTGGATCTGAATGGAAGAAGAACGGCGGAGGTTGCTAGGGTTTCGGAGAGAGGACGGCGGAGCAACGAAGGAAGAAGAAAGATCTGAAACAAAACGCGTGTGTTTGTAAAATATATAATTTTTTAAATGGGCTACCAGAGCGCTTTTCAAAAGCGCTTTAAACTGACTTTTTAATAATCGAAATGTCGCGGTAAAGCATGAGTCGCCACCGACTTTTATTTTATCCAAACAAATTCGGAAAGGCAAAAAGAAACAGAAAAAAACCTTTTTAAAGAAATCTAAGTTCGGGGGGTAATTTATGCAAAGGGAAGGTGTAAGGCACCCTTTGCATCCATGGTTTTCCATGGGCTCTTAATTGCTTTGCTTGCTCGTTTGTCTTTAGAAAAAGTAGATGAAAGAAAAAAGTGGACTTTAGCTCGTAAATGAGCGTAGCCAGTTTTTGAAGAATTGTGAGAAAGAATATGAAAATTGAGCATTGCAAGGAAATTAGGGGCAATTACCTTAAACTCAGATGATAGGTCTCTTTTTAGCCTTTCAGAATGAAAGGGTCTATCCTTGCCATGAGGGGGCAGGAAGCCTTTCATTTGGAGGTTGAAGGGTCGTCGAAGCATCCTTTGCCATAAGACTGTCCCATGCCATAGAGGGGCAGGTAGTCTAAGGTAAGGATCAGAATAAGCCTTTTCGTAGGCAGCCAGAAGATACCTCAGCCTTTTTCCGTAGGCAACTTCCGAGGGTCGAGGTCATTTTTGTGTATCGAAGGCAGCATCATTTAGGGTCGTATGACCTTTAATTATCGAGGCAGCATGGCTGAGGTATCCTCAAATTCGAGGGACATGGCTTATTCTGCAAAAAACACAAAGGCAACAGGCAACAAGGCAACAGAGAGGTTACCCCAAAAGGATACGTGTGTGCAACAATCACGTGGTTTGATTCTGTTATTTATCTTGTAATTAGTCATTCTAGGTTCAATTCGAGGTTATCACTCCCTAAATTACTAGCCACGCAGATAATATAAGGCAAAAACAACAGTAATATGGGGGAGGGAAATTGTAACCAGCGGATCCCTTAATAGGGTTTGACACAAGTAATAATAAAAGACAAGCAAATATCAGGGTTAGAGTTTAGGGTTACCGATACTCGTGGCTTTGGCAATTTCACAAACCCTTGATTTGATCTGATATGGTTAGCGGTCGGGGGTGGCCTCGAGATTAACCCTGAAAAGGCAAAAAGGCAAGGCACGTGAGGCAAATGAATATTTAAATGATAAAATAATAAAAAAAGGGTAAAGTCGGGACTTAGCTTCGTAGAAGGCGAGACGCGTAGTCGGAAGGTGTTTGAGTGTACGCACGATCTTCGTAAACCCTGATTAGGGTATAAGTTAGTCATAGTTAATAGAACAAAAATTAATTAATGGTCGATTTTCAACCCAATTAATTAAGTCGGAAAAAATATGTTTTTGATTAAATTACTTAACCTTAATATGTATGTACGTCAATAAAACAAAAACTTGATAATTAATTTAAACAAATAATTCTACACATTCTAATTATTTAAATCAAAATAAAAAGTATTTATTAAAAATTATATTAACAAAAAAATTATTATTAACCACATATAGTTTCATCTAAAAAGAAATTTCAAGAGAAGTTTTATTAAAACTATTTTAAAAGAAATTTTAAGAAATAATATACAAAATATAATAAAAATAAACAAATGAATAAAAACTATGTGAAAATTAAAAAGGAGATTAGTAGCTTAGCTGATCCTGTGTTGCTCATGGATGAGAGTCTATGATGAGCTGCACTCCCCGGGGCCTTTAGATCTTCATTGGTGAACATCCAACGGTCTAGGCCAAAGGGTGTATGATAGCAGGCGCGCCTTGGCTGGACTGGATCTGTGAGATAATAGGAGGAATAAAATTGGAACAAAATTTTGCAAGAGGCAGGGATCGAACCCATGCCCTTGCGTATGAGGAACTTTGGACCAAACGCGCTACCAACTGAGCCACATTTGCACGCTGATTATTATCTGGAAAAAATAGAATATGAAGAGAAACAAGTTATTTAAAAAAAACACGCGCTCAAACAGCCTTCGTCTTCCTCGTGGGCTCATACATTTAGCTACGATTTTCCTGCCAGCTAGCTACGACTCTTGCCGTAGCCAAAACCTGCGATTACAAAAACTAATATACACGCAAAAGAAATTTCAAATCAGTGCCCAGATCCATCAAACCTTACCTCCTGAACATTGTAACATCATTAATTTGGACCGATTTCATCTCCAATTGAGAACCCCCAATTTAAAGCTTAAAAAACCTAATCATGGCAGATATCGGTTTATGCATGTAAACAACAATTAAATCATATGGAAAGCTTCGATTCAACCTCATGAACGTGAATATGCAATCGAAATTCGTTTATCATACACCAAATGAGCAAAACGATTAAAGTTTAAAAAGGCCAAACCGTAATCATATGGGTGATGATTCTGGACGTTCTGGGCTTTGATTCCGATTGTGCTTGCTTCAGAGAGACCTCAGTGATGTTATTTGATGTTCAAAACCTCTTGAATTGCGCTGCAAATTGGAAAACCGATTTGTGTTTTGTTCTTGGATTTTTTGTGCTCGGCTAGGGTTCCTTGGGTCTGCCATCCTTATGCTCTCCTCCCCCTTGCCATCTGCACTTGTTTTGTATTTATATGAGACTGATTAGGGCAACAAATTTGAAGAAAATCCAAGTGAATCTTTGATTGAAAATTTTAGGAAATATCATTGAAATATGTTTCTAAAATTGATCCAAATTCCATATTTTCCAACCAATTTGCCCTTGCACGAATTTGGCAATAATTAAGACATATTTTGATAATTGATTCTAATTAAAATCAACACCAAATCAAATTTTCTTGTATTTCCTTCAATTATATGATTTATATTATATTTTTCATGAATTAAATTCAATAAAAAATCCAATATTAATCAATAAATCGTGGCAAATGAGTTTAGGGCCTTGGGTATCATAAACATGAAGTTTGGGTCGAGAAACATTGGGCCTCTTTGCAAAAATTTCAATTTGAATCTTTTTTCTTCACACTTTTCCCTCCAAAATGGTCCGACTTTGACAAAGCCTATCTCCCTCAATTTTTGAGGTATGGAAGTGTTCTAAGACATTTTGGAAACCTTAGAGAAATCCTCTAACCAATGTCTTTGGTCTCGTATCAAAATCATTTTCCATTCTCCTTTTATGACCTTTTTTAAAAAAAATGTCTTTTTGTTGTCTTTTGAAAAGGACCTATAATGTATGAAGCCATATCTCTTAAACCATTGACCTATGAGCTCTGTTTCTTGGACCATTGGATAGAGGAATGAATTCCCTTCAAAATGAGCTTTGGTGGGAATTTTTCTGATGAAGTATGAATATTTGGTGAATTTTCAAAGTTTGGTTGACTTTTTCAGTTCATGCCCAAAATAGTAACTTTTGACTTTTGACTTTTCTGATCTTTCCTTGCATCATCATGATCAACCCTTGATCAAATGATGATTTTAGGGTTATGAGGATGTTGTTGACCAAATATCTTGAATTTTGACTGTATATTGACTTGAAATGACTGTTTTGCCCTTGGGAGTCGACTGTTGACCTAATCAGGATTTGAGGGACTAAATTTGTTCTGTTTGACTTGAAACTTTATATGGAGGTACTTTGGGATGTTGGTGACCCTATGGAACCACCTTGAGCCATTGATTCAATGATTTTCCATCGAATTAATCAAACCCTAGTTCAGAGCTTTTGTATAGGAGAGTGTGTTTTGGAGCTTTGTCTTTTGTTTTGATTTTATGTGTGGAAAATAGTATGGGCAAATTTTGGGGTATGACAGCTGCCCCTGTTCAATTATCTTAAACCTGAAGATGTAGAGTGGTTTGTATGCCATTCGGTATCTGAAGGTGGAAGATGATTGAACACTAGAATACCAAGAAATTTGCCCTAGCTGAAATAGGGACTTTTGTCGGCGATGGGCTTAAAGATGCCATCTGACTTGATAAGCTTGAGAGTTAGAATGTGTCATATGTTAGACTGTTTGCATCCGCAGATGTCTGGAAAAAAAAACCGTGCGTTAGGCTGAAGATACGTCGTACGTTAGACTAATCTTAATTGCATCCTCAGATGTCTGAAAAGCTGTGCGTTAGGTTGATGGATAAGTCGTGCGTTAGACTACCCAATTTGCATCCGTAGATGTCTGGAAGACCGTGCGTTAGGTCAGAGAATAAATCGTGCGTCAGACTATTCTCAATTGCATCCTTAGATGTCTGGAAAACCGTGCGTTAGGTTGATGGATAAGTCGTGCGTTAGACTACCCAATTTGCATCCGTAGATGTCTGGAAGACCGTGCGTTAGGTCGGAGAATAAATCGTGCGTCAGACTATTCTCAATTGCATCCTTAGATGTCTGGAAAACCGTGCGTTAGGTTGATGGATAAGTCGTGCGTTAGACTACCCAATTTGCATCCGTAGATGTCTGGAAGACCGTGCGTTAGGTCGGAGAATAAATCGTGCGTCAGACTATTCTCAATTGCATCCTCAGATGTCTGGAAAACCGTGCGTCAGGTTGAAGGAATGAGTCGTGCGTTAGACTAATCCCGATTGCATCCTCAGATGTCTGGAAGACCGTGCGTTAGGTCGGTGGATGAGTCGTGCGTTAGACTTATCCAAATTGCATCCGTAGATGTCTGGAATGCCATGCGTCAGGCGTTTGCTTTGAATAAGATTCGAATCTTTGTAATGTACCTGTCAAACATTGTTTAGTTTTTTATGCAATGCCATGATGCGTGAGTTATATGCTTCTCAAAATAAATGAGGAATATGTATGTGATGTATGAATGTGTTTATGACTTATGATATTTGTTTATGTATGTTTATGACTTGTGATATATGTTTTATGACTTGTGTGGCTAGAATCGTCTGATTTGAGAAGATACATTTCTATGTCATTGAGAGCTTGATGTTTTGATCTCTTCTTGAAGATGCTTAGCTGGGAATTTATGATTTCTGCTTGGAGATGATCAATGACTTGATGTACCCTGATTTGGGGATATTAATAAACCATGTTGGAGAAGAGCAACATGTTGGATGACTGGTAGTGTTGAAGATATAAGCTCTGTTGGGGAGCCATGTCTTTGTCGGGACGAGTATGTTTGAAAATATCTTCTTAATGATAATCGGTGGGGATATGATCTTATGAACGTGGCTCTGTGGGGAGATGTGGGTGTCTTGAAAGTTGCCCCTAGTATCATAGTAACTTACTACTTGATTCAGGACACGCCACTGAGTATTGATCAAGATGATGAACTGGACTTGCATAGATTTGCCCCAGTTAGCAGGAACTTTGGAAAGATTCGCCTCGCGAGGACTTTATGAGATGTTCACTATGGGCGATATGCCCCCAGTAATCATAGGCTCATGACAATGTCTCACGTTGATTGGGGAGTAGCTTTAGATATACTTGGATGCATGCCCCTGATTGTTCGGGCATCCATGAGAGACTCTCGGAATCTTGACTTGATTGCCCCAGATTGATTGGACAAAACATGTCATGCCTCTTGTATACGTAAGAGACATGGCTTCTTGGAGTAATTTTGTTTGTCGGGATAACTTTTAGTCATTAGCCATACCTTGTGTAAATTTATTCTGATGCTAACATTTGAAATTATGTAGCAGAATATGTTTAATAATGAATTCATGAGATGCAATGCATACGTCTGTCTTGAGTTTTTGAAAAACATTAAAACTGGAGATGTAAAATCATGATATTTATAAAAACATGATGTTTGTAAAAAACAGGGTATCATTGTAGTAAACCTTAAGGAGTCGGGATACCCTTTTGGTGACAGTATGCTTTCGAACTAACCATGCTTCAATTAGGACTTTCAAGGGTTGTAACGTGGCTTAGTTCACGGTTTAAGAAGCAAAGGATAAAGGCTCAAAATTTGATTGTACCCACCCCTCTTCGTGATGATCTTCAATCCTAAGCTCAGTTGATTCAACTTATGCATTCAGGTTCCAAGAGACTTTTGGATTTGCACCTTTGATAATGATGATGGTTCACAAGCAGAGAGAACTTTTTGAGATGGCGGTCACTTATTCCTTTTGGTAGTCACAATATTGTGTTGTTCAGGAATTTATTAACTTCTCTTCTTTCATCTTTTTTATATCCCTAACTTTTGCCTGAACTGTCTATTTTGAGCTTACAGTCAGCGGGATGCCTTGATTTTTTGCCTAAGTCTTCTTTTTGATTTTTGACTTAGCAGGATTTTCTTTGTATATGTGTTTTTTCCATTTTTCTCTTTTTTTTTTTGAAAGATATTGACTGCCTTGTTTGATGATTGATGAACCGTTATTGTCTTTTGATTGACATCTCCAACACTTCTTTGATGTGAGCGGATGAACGCTTGCGATTGAAACCTTTGTTGAAAGGTGTACTGAATGATTCTCTTAAAATAGAATGCACAACCAAATTAACTGAGAACTACCCTGCCCCAGGTTATGATCAAGGGTTTTAATTAGCACAAGAAAGAAACTTCTACTTCTTAGGCTCAAAGGGGTTAACGAGGGATTATCATCCTTATATCTCCACTGTTTAGGAATTGAAACAATGCCTGTACATCGTCAGCATAGTCCGCTCAAAAGCATACTGTATGAGACTGCGGTATCGTTTTCGTCATCCTCCCTCAAAAGGTATACAACTTTAGCAGGAGTTGAGTATCATAAAACATATGCAAAGTAAAGATGCAGTTTGAATGAGTGATAACGAAATAATTTATTCAAGACAAGCATATGCAATGCACTGATGATGATTATTAAAACAGATAATGTCTATCATGATTCAAATGTTTAAACAAACAGAAGAGAAATATGCAAATGAAAGTAGATCTAATGTTCCAGAAGTTCGTCCGTCTAGACCTCAATCAGTCTTGTCATGGCTAGGCATAAGAGCGGTGATCCCCACAGGTGTTTCAGGAGGGTTGAATTTGATTTCTCCGTCATTGTCCAGCAATTGTTTTTTTTTTTGTAATGTCCAGGCATGTTGGAATGGTACACGCACCTTGTATTGAGATTTATAGTAGGAGTAGAATTTGTTGGCTCGATTGCCCTGAGCGTATGGATCATATGAGTGAATTGTTTGTCGTGACCCAATTGTCATGATTCCATTATCGTGACTCAATTGTCATGATTCCATTATCGTGACTCAATTGTCGTGATTCCATTATCGTGGCTCAGTTGTCGTGACTCAGTTGTCGTGACTCGGTTGTCGTGACTCAGTTGTCGTGACTCAGTTGTCGTGATTCGGTTGTCGTGACTCAGTTGTCGTGACTCAGTTGTCGTGACTCAGTTGTCGTGACTCAGTTGTCGTGACTCGGTTGTCGTGACTCAATTGTCGTGGCTCTTTCCTGATTTGAGTGTCATGGTTAAGTCTTTAATGGCACAATTCAACGGTTTACCATCCTTTACATCATGCTCAGGATTGTTCGAATAGTAAGCACATCTCGCCTTGTAATTGTACCCCAAGAATAGGAGCGCCTTCAATTCTTCTTGCCCCTTGGGTGAGTTCAGAATCAAGTCTTGGAACGCAGTGTTTTGAGCTTGGAGATCCTTGACTGATTGTTCGAGAGTCATGATGCGTGAAATAAACAGCAAGGAAGGATGAGAAATCCATCATAGGAAACCTGTTATGCGATGCTATGAATGCAAATGAAATGTTTTCAAGGATCTTTGGAAATTTAGTTAGCAATATTTAGAAAATGATTTAGTCGCGTCTTTGTCTGAAGAAATCTGACTTTCGTCTGTGAGTGCCCCACTTTGAGAATCAAGCTCACCATATCGAGTGGGTCATCGCCTCTGATTCGGGATACTTCTGAACTGGAAGGTACGTGGCCAGAGGAAAATAAATCCTCTTGCCCCTTGATTAGGTACTGAGTCTATAACTTGGAAGGTACATGGCCAGAGGAAAATAAATCCTCTTGCCCCTAGATAGGAATTCAGTCCTTGACAAAAGCACCTGAAATTGTGCGCCCTAAATTCCTAAGATCCTTGAAATGGTTAGTTAAGCCATGTTATGCTTATGATGTCATGATGTCATGATGTTATGCGAATGTAGTTCATTAGGCGCAGTGTGAGATTAGTAAGGACAAACAAGTCCTTTCAACAAAACCTGCGAGGAAACGAAGGTTAGTAGCAAGCACAAGCAAGTCACACAATTTTTGGCTTAAGGCTTGCATGGGGTCTGATCAGGTGTCCTTCCCAAGGGTATTTCTATGGATAAGGAGATTTCAGCAACAGGTTCTACAAGTTATCCAGAATTGTCAGTCCTTCTAAAGCACCCTCGGACATGATGCATTCGCACCATGCAATGATACTTTGAGAGAGAACCTATCTGAATTGTAGCATCGGGTAGCGACTAGTTCTTAACATTTGTCAAGAGTAGTCCCCCCACTACGTTCCTAAAGGCCAGGATGGGTTAAGGGTAACTAAAGGTCCTTGAGCTCCGGCGCACCCACAGACACATACATAGACCCCCCTCATTTGAGAAAGGTGTGCATATGCTATGGAGTCCTAACTCAAGTGTGAACTTCATATTGACTCATCTCCCACATATGTGAAAGAGGTCGCCATGACTATGCCACTCCTAATCTTAAGTGTACTTGAATCCGGGTGTAGGAGTCGTCCTTCAGTTAATTCCCAAAACAACCCTGAAAAATAAAACAAACAAAGCAAACAATAGAAAACATTTACAGTGAATCCTAAACTTTTAAGGTAACCCCTCTTTTATTCGAAGAACTCCCCAGCAGAGTCGCCAGTTCTGTAACACGGTGAACTGACTTTTTAATAATCGAAATGTCGCGGTAAAGCATGAGTCGCCACCGACTTTTATTTTATCCAAACAAATTCGGAAAGGCAAAAAGAAACAGAAAAAAACCTTTTTAAAGAAATCTAAGTTCGGGGGGTAATTTATGCAAAGGGAAGGTGTAAGGCACCCTTTGCATCCATGGTTTTCCATGGGCTCTTAATTGCTTTGCTTGCTCGTTTGTCTTTAGAAAAAGTAGATGAAAGAAAAAAGTGGACTTTAGCTCGTAAATGAGCGTAGCCAGTTTTTGAAGAATTGTGAGAAAGAATATGAAAATTGAGCATTGCAAGGAAATTAGGGGCAATTACCTTAAACTCAGATGATAGGTCTCTTTTTAGCCTTTCAGAATGAAAGGGTCTATCCTTGCCATGAGGGGGCAGGAAGCCTTTCATTTGGAGGTTGAAGGGTCGTCGAAGCATCCTTTGCCATAAGACTGTCCCATGCCATAGAGGGGCAGGTAGTCTAAGGTAAGGATCAGAATAAGCCTTTTCGTAGGCAGCCAGAAGATACCTCAGCCTTTTTCCGTAGGCAACTTCCGAGGGTCGAGGTCATTTTTGTGTATCGAAGGCAGCATCATTTAGGGTCGTATGACCTTTAATTATCGAGGCAGCATGGCTGAGGTATCCTCAAATTCGAGGGACATGGCTTATTCTGCAAAAAACACAAAGGCAACAGGCAACAAGGCAACAGAGAGGTTACCCCAAAAGGATACGTGTGTGCAACAATCACGTGGTTTGATTCTGTTATTTATCTTGTAATTAGTCATTCTAGGTTCAATTCGAGGTTATCACTCCCTAAATTACTAGCCACGCAGATAATATAAGGCAAAAACAACAGTAATATGGGGGAGGGAAATTGTAACCAGCGGATCCCTTAATAGGGTTTGACACAAGTAATAATAAAAGACAAGCAAATATCAGGGTTAGAGTTTAGGGTTACCGATACTCGTGGCTTTGGCAATTTCACAAACCCTTGATTTGATCTGATATGGTTAGCGGTCGGGGGTGGCCTCGAGATTAACCCTGAAAAGGCAAAAAGGCAAGGCACGTGAGGCAAATCACTACAAGAAAATTGACAGTTTGCGACGGGTATTTTGGAAGATTACGACAGTTAAAACCGCCGCAATTTGCTATCTACGACGGTTGTCATACCGTCGCAGAAACGTGTGTCCCCAGACTGTTTCGCGACGGTTGCCAAAACCGTCGTACCAACCGTCGTTCAAGTTCACGACGGGTTGGTACAGACATAAATTGGAAATGGCGACAGTTCAATACCGTCGTGAATATCCTTTTAAAATTTGTTTTCATTGTTGATTGCGACGGTATAAAACTGTCGTGGGTGTGATATCTTGACGGTTCAAACCGTCATAATTTGATTTATAATTTTAAGATGTAATTTAATTGGTAACGGTTTAAAGCGCTACTAATTATTTAATTTTTACATTTAACAACAGTTTAAACCATTATTTTATCTATTGTATTATTTTTTTCTTTGAATTATTTCTATTATAATATTTTTTTATTTTCTATTACTTTTTAATGTAGTAAAGTTAATTCCAATAAAAAAACATTTAATATCAAATAAGCATCATAATATCAAAAAAAAAAAATTCATAATCATCTAAAATGCGAATTCCATAATCATATCATGTAGTATAAAAAACCGAAAAACATATCAAATCCTAATATTATAATAATAAGTATCATTATGTCAAAAATACATAAGAAAGTTCATTTGTGCCTCTTGAAGTTCCATTATCTGCAACTCGATAGCTAGACTAAGACGAACGTTTACCATTAGCAAGTGATTCCAATCTCTGAAAAAAAAAAGGTAAAATAGAAATTACAAATCCAATATCAAGTGACAAATTTTGAACAAATAAAATTTTCCACACTTTTATCATTATGTTATTTTAGAATGGATCATTATCATAGGAAGTACGATTCACAGGAATAACAATCCACATCCAAAAACCCAATTCAGAAGGAATATATACAAACAAGGTGTCAAAACTAGAAAGCATTTGAAAATAGGAATAAACCTGGTCATAAATAAGGTTGGTTTTGTCAAGCATTTTCGTACTTCCGGCACTAAAAAAATCCATTATAACAAAATCTAAGTGTATAATTGACTCAGAAATTTTATTGTTGAAAAGTCTATATCACTAAAACAAGCAAGTATAAACTAAAAAGCTTAAAATGTTACTATGAGTCACACCTACATGTATAATCATATAAAGTAATGATGCTCACTAAACTTACTCAGAGGTCAACAGTACTGCATATTTTGGCTGGATTTGTCTTCATTCCCAAAGTTCTTACTTATTCTCTTATGTTTTGTATTCATCTGCTTGTCTAACTATGTCTGTAAGCCAATATCCTCATTCCTTTTTTTGTTACTATTAGCCTTATTCTAAGTCTATGATATCATTATACACAAGTTTAGAGTTTGAAAACAAGCCTAGTGCTTTTATCAAAAGAAAAGAAACTGTGCCTACTTTACAAACAAAAAAGGATGAAATATTACATCCTTAAACTGTGCATGGTTACTTTAGACCTCATAACGCACCCACTATAATTATAGAAAATTTAGCCTTTTCAAAGTAAGACACTTTAATACAAAAATAAAAACTTACATAATGAAAAATAAGTTATGACATTAGTGATTAACATAGCTAGTTTTTAGAGATATACAAACTTTATGTTTGATTAAAAAAGCTCACTTAGCCTTGCTTTAGTTTTGTATGCATCTTTAATGACAACCAGGTGCATATATAAGAACCACACCGGATAGCATCTTCTCTGGCTGTATCTCGAACTTCAAGCTTCTCAACTCTTTTATTCTGAATGACTTCCAGGGCAACACCAACCATGGACCTAGAGTATGGCTTCTTGGTGGCACATTTGCCTCTTCTTCACAGCCTCTTGGGCAATATCGTGCACATCACATTCATAAAACTAAAGCATGAAATAAGTTGTGAAACTATTGGACAAGATGATCTAAGATAATAATGTGGTGCACGGTAAAATCATGATAAACTCAACACAAGTAAACTAAAAATTCTTTACTTTGTAACTATGTAGATTGATTGAAATTTTATGTTCAGAAGCTTAAGTTTTTATATTGTTTTTGCTCAATCTAATTAAAAACATATCAGTTTATGTGTTAAACAATCACCTTCTTGTGCTGCTTTATGTACATGGCAGTCCATGTGAGCTTCTAAGGCTTCAAACGGTTGTGGGAATACCTCTTACATTTCGAGTTCACAAATAGAAATTCCTGCAAAATCAACAAAGAGATTATATATCAATAAAACTAAAATTAAACAAATATTATCAAACACAACACAAATATTTTAATAAATAAATGAGTAAACCCATAACTCAATACATGTCAGAATTATATGACATGTGAATCACGATGAATAAATATGATGCCTCTTGCTGGGTAGATCTTTGCCCCACTGAATCAACAGAGTTCAATTCTGATATACCAAAATCATTACTAATTATTACATTGGGGAGGCATTAAATTAAAAACACATCTACTAATTCAATTTAAATACACAAAACAGCTATTAATTCAATTTAAATACATAATCATCTGATCACAATCTCTAATCATTTGACTTTCATCGAAAGACTCCGCGTCGTCATTTCCATCCATTTTCTCGGCAGCTCCATTGCAATCATGACAGGAACAAGCAGTAATTGGAAAGGAATACTGCTGATCTGCTTGATCAACTAAAACGTTACCATAATAAACAGAAATAAGTAAACATCTTGTGTTACAAAATAGCCAAGTTCAGGAACAACAAATACATTAAAGTCACGGTGGCTCTGCAACCTGAAGGCTTGCGAATTACATCAGATTTCTATCCCTATAAACATGTTATCACAGCGACCTCGACATCGGTAGTTTGGTCACTTCTTTCCCCTTTTGCCGGTATCGATTAACCTAAACATCCAACATGTCACTCCAGCCTATTATATTGATATAAAGGAAAGGATACACTTATCTGAGTAACAGCTATTGTGATCAAGATATGACCATGATCTTTGAATCTTGCCTGGTACTGGATTTCTGTTTTCTCTAGGAAGAGTAAGTCTATTTGATGCTAAGACTGCCCTAATGGTTTATCCGACTCATAAACCCCTGTTTTGTCAAACCCAACAAGGCTCAGTATTATTGAATCTCCTCTCTACCCCGTACAAATACGGGTTTGGTTACCGGGATCATAGCCGTCATGGATAGAATGTCGACGAGTTACAATCCCTCTGGCTTAACCATAAAAGAAGATCATCTCATAGACAAATTCATAAACAATATTGACAAGTACGTCAAGAGCATAAGCCAAACATAAATCGTGAATAACCCTGCCATATTCATATAATATCAAAACTGATGAAGGAATTTATAACTTCTAATTTACCAGGATTTTGTTCAAAATTAATGTACGTTCGAAAAAACAACTTATCTTTCATTGATGTATCATTGATGTCTCTTCGGGCGGGGTAAAAAGGCAAAGGATCCTCGAAGTTTCCTCCGACGCGAGGTGATCATCAATATCTGGGGTTCTTGAAAAATAGGTCAATGGTTCTCACAAATAAGGGTTTCGCGAGAAGATTTTGAAAATCAAAGTCATAGTTGAAACCCTAACCCTCGATTTGCAGAGAAGAGTGCAGGATGAAAAGGTGAGGGTGAAATTGACAATGGTGAAATCGACGGGGTGAAATCGACGGGGTGAAATTGACGGAGGTGAAATCGACGGGGTGAAATTGACGGAGGTGAAATCGACAAGGTTTGAGATTGTGATGGCGAGGGGTAAGTTTGAGTACTCGGTTCGTGACTTTTGATTTCGTGAAATCGAGGGTGAGTTAGAGTTCTCAGTTTGTGAAGTTGAATGTGATTTACAACTCAGAGTTCGATAGTGAGGGTGAGAACGAGACATCTGAGTTGATAGAATACTATTAAAAAATTGGGTCTTTTTTTATTTGGTAAAATGTAAATAAAAAAGGTGTTCTTTTAATAGGTTACAACATGGAATAAAAAAAACGCTTATTTTTATTTGGAGGCGACGGGTGTTTTACTGTCGTGAAATGAGTTTTAGGACGGTTAATTTTACCGTCGTGATATAATTTTTGGAGATGATGAAAGGTTAAGGGGCACGACGGGTGTTTTACTGTCGTGAAATGAGTTTATGGACAGTTAATTTTACTGTCGTGACATAGCTTTTGGTGAGAAACCCGTTTGATGAGAGGTTAAGTGGGGCGACAGTTGTTTTACAGTCGTAAAAACAATATTAGGACAGTTAATTTTGCCGTCGTGACATGAATTTTAGGGACGGTTGGTGTCTACCGTCGTAACCATTGTCTCTATATGCCAATTACAACAGTTATCAAGTAACTGTCACAATTTTTGTGTCGTAAAACACAAATTTTCTTGTAGTGAATGAATATTTAAATGATAAAATAATAAAAAAAGGGTAAAGTCGGGACTTAGCTTCGTAGAAGGCGAGACGCGTAGTCGGAAGGTGTTTGAGTGTACGCACGATCTTCGTAAACCCTGATTAGGGTATAAGTTAGTCATAGTTAATAGAACAAAAATTAATTAATGGTCGATTTTCAACCCAATTAATTAAGTCGGAAAAAATATGTTTTTGATTAAATTACTTAACCTTAATATGTATGTACGTCAATAAAACAAAAACTTGATAATTAATTTAAACAAATAATTCTACACATTCTAATTATTTAAATCAAAATAAAAAGTATTTATTAAAAATTATATTAACAAAAAAATTATTATTAACCACATATAGTTTCATCTAAAAAGAAATTTCAAGAGAAGTTTTATTAAAACTATTTTAAAAGAAATTTTAAGAAATAATATACAAAATATAATAAAAATAAACAAATGAATAAAAACTATGTGAAAATTAAAAAGGAGATTAGTAGCTTAGCTGATCCTGTGTTGCTCATGGATGAGAGTCTATGATGAGCTGCACTCCCCGGGGCCTTTAGATCTTCATTGGTGAACATCCAACGGTCTAGGCCAAAGGGTGTATGATAGCAGGCGCGCCTTGGCTGGACTGGATCTGTGAGATAATAGGAGGAATAAAATTGGAACAAAATTTTGCAAGAGGCAGGGATCGAACCCATGCCCTTGCGTATGAGGAACTTTGGACCAAACGCGCTACCAACTGAGCCACATTTGCACGCTGATTATTATCTGGAAAAAATAGAATATGAAGAGAAACAAGTTATTTAAAAAAAAACACGCGCTCAAACAGCCTTCGTCTTCCTCGTGGGCTCATACATTTAGCTACGATTTTCCTGCCAGCTAGCTACGACTCTTGCCGTAGCCAAAACCTGCGATTACAAAAACTAATATACACGCAAAAGAAATTTCAAATCAGTGCCCAGATCCATCAAACCTTACCTCCTGAACATTGTAACATCATTAATTTGGACCGATTTCATCTCCAATTGAGAACCCCCAATTTAAAGCTTAAAAAACCTAATCATGGCAGATATCGGTTTATGCATGTAAACAACAATTAAATCATATGGAAAGCTTCGATTCAACCTCATGAACGTGAATATGCAATCGAAATTCGTTTATCATACACCAAATGAGCAAAACGATTAAAGTTTAAAAAGGCCAAACCGTAATCATATGGGTGATGATTCTGGACGTTCTGGGCTTTGATTCCGATTGTGCTTGCTTCAGAGAGACCTCAGTGATGTTATTTGATGTTCAAAACCTCTTGAATTGCGCTGCAAATTGGAAAACCGATTTGTGTTTTGTTCTTGGATTTTTTGTGCTCGGCTAGGGTTCCTTGGGTCTGCCATCCTTATGCTCTCCTCCCCCTTGCCATCTGCACTTGTTTTGTATTTATATGAGACTGATTAGGGCAACAAATTTGAAGAAAATCCAAGTGAATCTTTGATTGAAAATTTTAGGAAATATCATTGAAATATGTTTCTAAAATTGATCCAAATTCCATATTTTCCAACCAATTTGCCCTTGCACGAATTTGGCAATAATTAAGACATATTTTGATAATTGATTCTAATTAAAATCAACACCAAATCAAATTTTCTTGTATTTCCTTCAATTATATGATTTATATTATATTTTTCATGAATTAAATTCAATAAAAAATCCAATATTAATCAATAAATCGTGGCAAATGAGTTTAGGGCCTTGGGTATCATAAACATGAAGTTTGGGTCGAGAAACATTGGGCCTCTTTGCAAAAATTTCAATTTGAATCTTTTTTCTTCACACTTTTCCCTCCAAAATGGTCCGACTTTGACAAAGCCTATCTCCCTCAATTTTTGAGGTATGGAAGTGTTCTAAGACATTTTGGAAACCTTAGAGAAATCCTCTAACCAATGTCTTTGGTCTCGTATCAAAATCATTTTCCATTCTCCTTTTATGACCTTTTTTAAAAAAAATGTCTTTTTGTTGTCTTTTGAAAAGGACCTATAATGTATGAAGCCATATCTCTTAAACCATTGACCTATGAGCTCTGTTTCTTGGACCATTGGATAGAGGAATGAATTCCCTTCAAAATGAGCTTTGGTGGGAATTTTTCTGATGAAGTATGAATATTTGGTGAATTTTCAAAGTTTGGTTGACTTTTTCAGTTCATGCCCAAAATAGTAACTTTTGACTTTTGACTTTTCTGATCTTTCCTTGCATCATCATGATCAACCCTTGATCAAATGATGATTTTAGGGTTATGAGGATGTTGTTGACCAAATATCTTGAATTTTGACTGTATATTGACTTGAAATGACTGTTTTGCCCTTGGGAGTCGACTGTTGACCTAATCAGGATTTGAGGGACTAAATTTGTTCTGTTTGACTTGAAACTTTATATGGAGGTACTTTGGGATGTTGGTGACCCTATGGAACCACCTTGAGCCATTGATTCAATGATTTTCCATCGAATTAATCAAACCCTAGTTCAGAGCTTTTGTATAGGAGAGTGTGTTTTGGAGCTTTGTCTTTTGTTTTGATTTTATGTGTGGAAAATAGTATGGGCAAATTTTGGGGTATGACAATCATGATAATTGCAAGGTTTTTCCTATACTTCCTATTAGCCCAAACTCTATATATCACCGTATCAATAATCAAATCCTCAATATTTCTGTTATCTACAAATTTTCCAAAAATACTGTTATTTCTAAACTTCAACGTAAAACAGACGGTTTCTATAAAAGCACACTTAAGAAGAGTAGCTCTCCACTCTTTACCCATGCAAATTTGAGCAATCCACCAAACCTCATCATACCATTCCCTCGGTTGGTGTTGCACCTGAAGCCAAGAAAGGACCGCTTGCCAAATTCTCTTTAGCCGCTGACACCCAAAGTATAAATGGTTATTATTTTCCGGATTTGGACAAAATAAACAATTGTCCTCCGTCAAAAGACCAAACTTCTCTAACCTGTCTTTAATCGCGAGTTTGGAATGGCAAGCCTGCCACAGAGTAAACTGGGCACGAGGTTTAGCCAAATTATATAAAAACAAATTTCTCCAATTTTTTTTTTCCAGTACCACTAGCCAAGGCCAAATAAATTTTCTTTGACTTAAATCCATCCTGCATAAGATGATTTTGCTGCTGATAGAGAGGCCTCAGGTTCAAAATGCACTTAAAAATCCATGAGTGGTTGTTCTTAATGTCTAAACTTTAGACAGGCTTATCTTTGACATAGTAAGAATGAAGCCATTTTATCCACAAATTATCAGTTTTCTGACAAATGTTCCACAACAGCTTTAATAAATTGTCCTAGTTCCAAATAGAGAGGTTTATGATGTTCAAACCTCCATTTGATTTAGGGCTGAAGACTTTCTCCCAGGCTATCGGAGATTTACTGGAAATGGTACTTTGGATCGATATTTCAAACTAATATTAAAGATGATTTTGTAGGATGCAATTGGTACTTTGGACGGTATTATTGACACAGTTTCAGCTAGTCATCCTATCTTACCACTCGTTAGTATATTGAAATCTCATGGAAAGCTTGTAATGGTTGGAGGGGGTTTCAAAGCCGCTAGAGCTTCCTGTATCTTCTTTACTTGGAGGTAAGCATATGAAAATATTTCTATATATACTCTTATATAAGATAGTTATCTAAATTTCCCTCCTTTAATCCTCTTGCTTGTCTTATATTTTTTATGGCATATTTCAGGCTTTACTTTACAAAGTTGAATTTGGGTACTCTTCCTTGACATCTAAAACTTGTAATTATGGATATTTGTTTGTGTTTTAGAAATATCTTATTAGTAATCAACTAATTATACATATGAATAGAAAACAGGTTTAAGTCTGTTTTATCTAGGAAGGAAAGAGGAAAAACTGAAAATTGTGTTAGTTATTGAATATTAATATTTATAGATCATGTCATATAAAATAATAAAAGTATTAATATCTCTTAATACAGAAGGAATATACTATATTGTATACTAGTTTTAATAAATACTATACAATGTACTGGATAATAATTTGGTGGTGATGGTATTTATCTGTAAGATTTGAGAATAGCTCCACTAAAAGTTAGGCTCTATAAACCCAATGCTGAAAAGTTTACTTTGGTTACCAAGGAAGTAACGTGTTATGTATGATTTGGTTTTCTGTGAAATTTTCAGAAAGATGGAGGCTCTTGTATATGTTATTGTGGCCTTCATGCTCTGTGGTCGTGCTGCTGGAAGAGAATGCACAAACATTCGGAATCAATCGCATACGTTGCAATATGAATTAGGGGTATCAAATAATGAGACATGGAAGAAAGAAGCGATGTCTCATTGTCATGTAACGCCAAATGATGATTCAACTTGGGCAGATTTGTTACCAAGGAAGTTGTTAGCAGAAGACCACTTGCGTGATTGGAGTGTTATGTATAGGAAAGTTAAGAATTTGGGTGTGTTTAAGCCACCTGTTGGATTTCTCAAAGAAGTTCCTCTTGAGAATGTGAGGTTACTGGAAGGTTCCATTCATACTGAGACACAACAGACTAATTTGGAGTATCTTTCTCTGTCTTCATTAGCTTTACATAATTGAGCATGTAATGCAAATATCCTTGGCATATGTTTACATTTGATAATTATTTGTCTCATTTTTCATTGTCTTATTTATAATTTCAATTAGACCTGTGGCTTATATTGGTAGAATTAGAATTTTTTTTTTAAAGTAGACTTATCACTAGAGGTGAAAAGCCACGTTTAACTCCGCATTGAATTAGCCTTGTAATCTCTTCCCTAATTCTCTGAAAGGGAATTTAATTTCATAATTTGGGCGCGAAAGTCAAACATGAATGGATTGGATAGCTTGGTCACATGTTAAATTCTCCTACTAATCCCCATAATTGGTTCATGCAAATTCACATTGCCCAAAGAGGTGCTATAGCTTGGTCACAATATTACAAATCCAACAACACTACCATAGTCTACTCAGTACTTCATTAATATATAACAAACAAAATAAGTAACACTTCACAAAATACAAACTAACAACTACATACAAAATGAAAGCAGACCAAACAAACAACTGTGGGCGAATCAAAAACAGTGCAGACTACTCCCACTAATGCTGCAACAAAAACTAATACAGTCGAAAAAATCTTTACCTAATCAGCTAATACCATAAAACAATCAAATCAAATGGGAAAAATCCACACCGTCGATACAAAAACGATAATTAATCAACCAATTACTAGTGTTACGGCAAACCAAAATTTTATGTCAGCTGTTAACCTTAATTCAGTATATCTGGTCTCTTGAAAATTGGAAGTGACAGACTAAAAGTCTCATATAAAAAGATATAATAAAAAACAATAAAAGTTATGTTTCACGAATTTACATACTAAATAGGGTTAATGAACTTTTTCGTCCCTTTAAATATTTCAAATTTCGTTTTTAGTCCCTCCAAAATTTTCCTTCAAGAAATCGTCCTTTCAAAATTTTTCTTTCGAACTATTGGTCTCTAACGTCAAATTTTGTAGCTAATCAGTGGCTAAAGTCGTAGCTAATCTCTAGCAAATTTGACGTTAGGAACCAATTGTTTAGACGAAAATTTTTGAAGGGACGATTTCTTAAAGGAAAATTTTGGAGGGACTAAAAACGAAATCTGCAATATTTAGAAGGACCAAAAAGTTCATTAACCCTACTAAATATAGTAAACTTTATAAATGAGTTTCCATACAGATTATAATAAGCTTTTATTTACTTCTTGTCATCTCACAATTGGAGATTATAATAAACTTTTATTTACCTCTTGTCGTCTCACAATTGGATTATGTAAGGATCAAGTCTTCAATCATCTTTTCCTTCTGTAGTCTATTTCGTCTAGATGAGTTCAGTGGTTGTTAAGCTCATGAAGATTCAAATGAATATTCAAGTTGGACTTAAAAAGGAAACAAATTAACAAAATAAAAAAAACAATAGAACTCAAATACAATTTAAACATCATAACCAATTCACAAGTGCAATTTGAACATAATCATCAACATCACAACATAAGAAAATCAAAACTAAAGAAAAAAAAAGAAAGAATCCGGTTGGGACATTTCATCGAACACCTTGCAACGAGGATAAAATCTACATTTTTCTTCCAGTGAGTGCTCATCCAATTTATCTTTATGATGATGTATACTTTTAATTTTAATTCAAAATAAAATTTGCATCGAAATAGAATCACAATCAAACTGTAGTAGAACCCGTAATTGAATCGAAACCGTAAAAATGCAAGAATTCCAAAAGGCAACCAATTCTGAGCATAAAACGTAATTCAAATTCTGAACTGAAACAAAAGTCAATTTGAAATCAAAACAAACCTGTACCAAAAATTTGGCTCGAATGCAAAATCTTAACTGCGAAAAAGCTCTGGTCGAATCCAAACTCGGCACTAAAATTTTTGTTAGATTTCTTCATCGTGCATGTCGTCACTGCTACCCACATTCATCGACCTGTGCAATGTCCTTGTGAAATGAGCAAATGGTCGGGCGACAAGAGTAGAGAGAATGAATGTGTGATGAGAAGAGCGATGAAGACGATTTCATGATTGAGGTTTCAGAGAGGTTGTGAGTGCGATGAACGATGAAGATTTGGGTTTCGGAGAGGTTACAAATGCGATGAGAGAATGAGTGTTTTGATCGAAGAAAATATTGCGGTAATTGTTAGTATGTTTAGATTATTTTATTTTCAGAATACTTAACTAATAAATTTACACCCATTAATGTTCACTTAATATGTAGATTATTTTTTTAATTTATTTAAATTTACACCCGTTTTAAGTTTAACGGAAGTGAATAGAGATTTGGTTATAATTATATTTTTAATTTACACCCATTTTTAAAAAATAGGTGTATATTATTACGTGGTAAATTTAAAATGACATTTTATTTACGAAATTGCCACTGTATTTCTTATTTACACCCATTTTTAATATATTGGGTGTAAAATTTAAAATTATATTACTATTTTTGCACTAGTGTAACAAATGGAAAGAGTTTTAGCCAAACAAACCCTTATGACTCATAAATTGGTACAAGGACTAAAATACCCTTCAACTAGTCTTTAATTACCCATTGAGTCACTTAGTTATTGTGAAGTCAAGACTCTCAATCCAATGTGTTTTGATGAAGACAAAATAAATTTCAAATAATCATATCAAAAAGAATGGAAAAAGCTTCAAGAACAATGTATCAATTCAAGTGTCCAAGTCTTATCATGAGCAAAAGCTAGCACAAAATTATTCAAGATTAAAGTTGAAGACTAAGCATGAATCTTAATTAATAGAGGTACAAGCATGCAATTATATTGATAATTTTAGTGCTCAAATTATTCTCCAAAAAATCACTTGCATGCATTGGTCATTTGTGTTCAAAATCACTTTCAAATATATATTTTTTAATCATGTTTGAACCATGTTAAATCACTTTTAAATATATTTTTTTTATCATATTTACCATGTTAAATCACTTTCAAATATAATATATTGACTTGAATAAATCAATAGATGTTGCATTAGGTTGGTTCAAATATTTAGACAATTATTTAAATATATTGATTTTTTCAAACATGCAGTTTTTGGTAAATTATGGTCTTTTTAGCCGCCGTAACAGCACAAAAACCGTCACAATTTACAACGTTCTGAACCAGTATTTTTATATTTGAAATTTGAAAATTGCTGCGAACTTCTTAAGTCAAGTGACTGTTTTAATTGACTTAAGAAGTACTGTGCAGAATTTAAAATTATGTTTTTTCATAAACCATTGTTATTCTAAACTATTACAAACCTTCATGAAAATATCTCAAAATTTACCATGTTTCATAGAGGTGTTATGCACTTATAAATACATGAAATTTCAAATTAAAAATCACCTCTTCCATTGCAATTTAATATCATATTTTTTACTCAAATTTTCAAACAAATGTTTTTGTTCTTAATATTTCATAAAGAATTTTCTACATGTATGTTCATAACATTCTAGAAAATTCATATCATTCTCATAAACACTTGAGCACTATATTTTCATCATAAATTGCTTGTTTGGAAGAGAAGATCAATCCTAGAGATTGATATATGTTCATCAACATTACTACTCAAATATATTTGATTATTATTGACTTGCTATCCAGGATTATTGGAAGCAAAAGTTTTTGATTAGTGAGAGAATTATTCTCATAATCAAGTTAGTAAATCCAAGAGGATTGTTCTTGGTGGTCGAAATCTTATTGTTCAGGATTGTTGGAAACAAGTTAGGCACTTTGAGAGGATTGTTCTCATAAGTCGTCTTAGTGAAAAATCGAAGAGGATTGTTCTTGGTGTTTGTGTAGGTCTTGTAAAAGTTACAAACAATAGTAAAATCTCTTTCATGTTGAAAGGGGACTGGAGTACTATCAGAATGTGAGGAGAAACAGTATACATCATTGTGTTCTTTACTGCTTTCATCACAAATTAAAAATTAGAAAAGAAAGAAACATATCTATAAACTCTTGCATCAAATCAGAAAAATAAGAACAAATATTCTAAAATTGGATAATTTTTTAAAGTCCTAATTCACCCCTCTTATGCGCACTCTTCAACTTCAGTTATAAACCAAATAAATAGGATTTCCATATATTCCTATATTTAGAAATTAGGATATTACATCTTTCAACTTAACCCTAGATCTTTCAACTTAACCCTAGATCTTGGACACATAGTGTTAAATTTCTTAGGAGATATTTTCGCTTATTATGCCTAAAAAAATTATATAATCTAAATAACGTGTAGTGTCACTTGTCCATGTGCACGCACATGTATTTTATAATTTAGTTGTTAACTTAATATTAAATATTTTTAATAAAAAGTATCAAATTTTAAAAGATAGGTGAGTAAATCAACCAATATATGTTACTTGAATTAAAAGATTGTAAGTTTTTAACGATAATATTTATTTATATTTATGTATTATTAAATTACTGATATTCATAAATTAATAATTTTTAAGATAAAAATAAAAATACTCAATTTCAAGGTTACATCTATTTTTGTAAAAATATGTTTGCATGCTCCTTTGGCGAATGAAAAGCTCATGTTTTTTCTTCTCATTTAGTCATTGTTACTTTTTAAAATAATGCTATACTTACACCCCCAAACTTACACCAATACTTACACCAAACACTGTTCATCGTATTTATACGGTGAACAGTGTTTTTTAAAATAAAATAATAATATTTATAAAAAATATTTTTTATTTTTAAAATTATGGACGACACTGTTCGTGTAAGGACGTGCATTAACCAATTTCATTACTGCATTAACCAAGTTTTTACACTTGATTAACCAAGTTTGATGACTGCTAAAAATCAATTTTAATACCTGGATGTTGCATTAACCAACTTCATTACTGCATTAACCAAGTTTTTACACTGCATTAATCAAATTTGAGTAATGCTATTCTTACACCCATGGACAGTACTTTTCAGTAGTCATTAAATTTGGTTAATGCAGTGTAAAAACTTGGTTAATGCAATAATGAAGTTGGTTAATGCAACATCCAAGTATTAAAAATAATTTTTAGCAGTCATCAAACTTGGTTAATGCAGTGTAAAAACTTAGTTAATGCAGTAATGAAGTTGGTTAATGCACGTCCTTATATGAACAGTGTGTCGTCCGTAATTTTAAAAATAAAAAATATTTTTTATAAATATTATTATTTTATTTTAAAAAACACTGTTCACCGTATAAATACGGTGAACAGTGTTTGGTGTAAGTATTGGTGTAAGATTGAGGTGTAAGTATAGCATTGCTGTACTTTTTAATAAGGTCAAGCTATAAATTTCCTCCTCTTTCAAAATACGTGGATTATCCTGAGTAACCAGTGAAGCTGCGTGATAATTACAACTGACACAATAAACCTAAACTTGTTTGTTATGCAAAATCAAAAGCCATAAATCACAATGTTTAAAAGATTTTAATTAAACTTTTTCAATAGTTTATATTTATAAATTTATTATATATTATATAACTTTTGAAATAAATATTTTTAATCAAATCACTTCTTTTTATAAAATTCCCTTCGTTAGTCACTTTTTTTAATAATATTTAACACGGTCCAGTGATATAAATATTTGAACATAACCTACAAATTGCTTGCACAGCATTATTGTGACCTAATTCCTGGTCCATAAAATAGCCCTAGTATCTCCTTCTCCTTTTGACATATAGCGACGGCAATGGCTAAGAGATCTAAGCGATCGATTCGAAGAAAGAATGATAGGATTAGCGACCTTCCTGATCCAATTCTCTGTCACATTCTCTCTTTTCTCCCAACCAAATTAGCAGTCAGCACAAGCATGCTCTTAAAGAGATGGAAACTAATATGGCTCTCTGTCCCCGCTCTTGACTTCATGACAACTTTCCCACCCCATGTTCTACGTTCAGTTTTGCAATCGCGAGACATCAAATTGCCAATACTATTAGCCCGACTCGCATATTATTATGACGAACCTGAAGTTTTGTATTGAAGAGTAATTCAATATTCAGAAGATGGACTGATCTTCTGATGGTTACTCAGAAGATAGTATTGACCAGAAGATGCTGTCTGGGTCCCATTAGCTTAGCTGTCTAGTAATAAGGGTACTTTAGTATTTTATAGTACTGTTTGTACCTTAGACTTCTTCACTAAGTTTACTGTTTTAGGGCTTATGTGGCAAGATTCCTTTTTATAAATAGCCTTGTAGTAGCTATCATTTATTAACAACGCAAGTAGAATACAACATTTATTCTCTCATCTCTTTTGCGCCGTTATTCTATTATTCTCTTTGTCACCATCTTTATTCATTGTGCACAAACATTTTGAACCAATTTACTTTAGCAGCAACACAAAGAGGAGTTCAAACCCTAGAACTTGACATGGGTGGATCCTCTTTTGAAGTTGAATCAGTTTCTAACATACTCAGTTGTAAGACTCTTACTCTTCTCAAGTTGACGTGCCTCGTGATTAAAGAAGACATTCCTCAAATAAGTGTTTCTTCTATCAAAACTCTTCATTTGGATAAGATTCTTTTTATGAGTCAAGATAGGCTCAGTTTTTTCTCAGTCTTTCCCAATCTAGAGGATTTGCATGCAAATGATGTATTTGTAGTTGGTGGGAGGCAATATATTCCACAAACAGAGGAAATCAAAGCAATGAACAAATGTTTGCCCAAACTCGTGATGGCTAATGCTGGTAACATGGAACTTATTCCTTTCTTCTCCGTTTCCCGGGAACTCATTCTCAATGTAGACCAGGTATGGTTTTTTTTTTCCAGTGTTTGTTAGGTTTTAAAAAAGCTGTCATGGCTCCGTAAAGGATTTCGCGATTTAAATGGTACAAGTATCGTGACCCTGATCACCGTCGTCGGAGTGTTAATTAACTATAATTAGTTCTTTACAATAAAAAATTATATCGATACCATTTTGTGGCACTTTTACACCATTTTGTGGCACTTTTACACCGTCCGAGATTTTTAAAAACTATCGATACTAATAATTGTTTTCTAATGTTTTGTCTTTGTAATTCATGAAGACGCTGCGCTACGTCATGGTCCAAGTCCCTATCTTTTACAATCTTACTCAATTGGAACTATTATTTAACTTTAACGAAAGTTGGAAAGCAGAGTGGAAGTGGAGGTGGACAATAAAAATGCTTCAACACAGTCCCAAGCTTCAACATCTTATCATTCATCAGGTTGGATTTATAGACAATTTGATTTCATTATTAATGTTTTTTTTATCTCTACTCTACATATTTTAATTCTGCTTTTGGGTTGGAATTTTGCTTATTTTAGAAAAATGAAATTGGAACGGATGAGAATAATTGGGAGGAACCAAATATTATCCCCGAGTGCCTTTCATCTGAACTCAAAACTTGTTTGTTTAGACAATGCAGAGGCAGCGAGTCTGAACTTCAATTTGCACGATATATTATGCAAAATTCAAAAGTATTACTTACTTTAACAATTCAAAGCTTCTCTTCCATGGATTTAAACACAAAGTTTGAAGTATTACAAAAATTATCCGAGTATCCAAGGAGATGTAAACTTATATTTCATTGATGTATACTTATATATTTATTTCTTTGTTTGATTGACAGAGTATTTTGAGGGTGTTTGAAGACACACAAACTCTAATATGTTGTTTCTCTATGTTGTATACATTTTCAATTATATATGGATTTTATGCAATTTATATGTTGTTTCTCTTTGTCAGAGAGATAATTTTTTTAAGGGTTAAATACGTTTTTAGTCCCTATAAATATGCGACTTTACATTTTTAGTCCCTATAAAATTTTTCTTTAATAAGTGGTCCTTCTAAAATTTTTATGCATGTAATTTTCTTTTAATAAATGGTCATTCTAAAATTTTTCTTTAAAAAATTGTCCTTCTAAAATTTTTCTTTAATAAATGGTCCTTCTAAAAAAATAACTCAAAATTTAATTTTTAAGTTGAGATTTTCATTACTTTTATCATTATTTTTTGAAATTTGAAAAATTATTTAATTCTTATCGTTTTAAAAAATTCTAAAACTTGGTAAATAAATATTTTACAGTATTTTAAACATATATAAAAAAAATATTTAAAAATTTAAAAATTAAAGGGTAATTAATCAGTTTTTTAAGTTTTAGAAAATAACAGTCCAAAATTGCATGCATAAATTTTTTAGAAGGACTATTCATTGAAAGAAAATTTTATAGGGACTAAAAATACAGGATCGCATATTTATAGGGACTAAAAACGTATTTAACCCTTTCTTTAATTTAATTATTTATTTTTTATCCTAAAATGTAGCAGTATGCATATATGATATTCACTAGTTTTCTCTGTCAAGTTCATGCTTTCTATGTTCTGTGTTTAATGAAAATGGATTTCAGCCACTCATATAACTAGAAAGAAACCTGTGCCTACCAGTGACTTAAAATTTACAATTTGATGTTGTCGAATGCATGTTGATGATTGGTTAACAGTGTAAAATACTGTCAGTGCATATTCTATTTTCTCTTTATGGATTTTGATTTCATACCGAAAGACCAACTATATATATATTACAACACAGTTACTGCAAGTTCATTTATAACTGAAATATAAAGTTCCATTCATAAAAGAAAGAAGTAAACTTACCATTGAAGTTGTAACGGAACTGTTTGATCTTAATCCAATAGCTCTTGACATGTTGACTATGTTTTTCCTAAATGCTAGGAGTCCATGTTTGGGTTGAATATGAATCTAAATTGAACTTTACTTCCAAAATATGCAGTGAAAGTAACTGAAAATTTAGAATTTGAATCCTTTTTTCTCTTGCTGGAAGCAGCAAATGCTTATGCAATACTTATACTTGTATATGCAGAGAAAGAATTGATTAAAACGAAATGAGCATTTATCTTTCATGGATAACAGTGAAAAATCAAGCCACGTCAAAATTGGCTAAGATATTGATAATAGAATCCATTAAAAAAACAATCCATTTTGTGGGTTTCTCTGAAATAGACAGCTTATTCTTTCCAATAGCAGTCTCTTTCTACAATGGAATTTTCTTTTATTATTGTGAACTCAATGATAATATTGCCGAGCTTTTTACAAATTCCCCTTTATATGAAAATTCCAACATCACTTCAATTGTAACTCATACTGTTGTGCCATTCATGGTTTTAAATTGCGGTTGCGGCTGCGGATGCGGTTGCGGTTGCAGTCACTGCGGTTGCGGCTATTGCGGTTGTTGCGATGCGGAATGCGGTCATTGCGGCGTGAATTCATATTTATGAACATAAAATATTATATTTTATTATTTACTTTCGATTTCACATATCTTCCATTTTCTCTCTAAATTTCATCTATATCTCATTAATAATTCGTCACCCTTTTAAATATCACTAATCCTTTTAAAATATATCTTAAATCTATAATATAATTAAAAAAGAAGGTAGACCAAATAATTTTTGCGAGCATTGCATAATCTCTTGCGGCCTGATGCGGTCTGATGAGGCTTGATGCGGTCGATGCGGTGTTATGATGCGGCTGATGCGGTGTTATGATGCGGTTTTTATTGTGATTTGCAATCACACCGCAATTGCGGTCTGATGCGGATGCGGACACTACCGCAACCGCAATATTGCGGCCGCATCAGGTGATGCGGTCCGCAATTTAAAACCATGGTGCCATTTATAGACAAACAGCGGCTTCTAACAGCATCAGTGTTGAATCAAATCACATGTTATGTTATGTATTGAATCGGAGTTCATTCAGCATCATAAATAAATGAAATCAAGTACTTCAACTATGTATTGAATCAGAGTTCATCCAGCATCATATATAAATGCAATCAAATACTTCCACTATGTGTTGAATCAGAGTTCATCCAGCATCATAAATAAATGAAATCAGATTCTTCCTATATGTATTGAATTGGAGTTTATCCAGCATTATAAATATAAATAAATGCAATCAAGTAGAGTCAATTACAAAGATTTGATCTAAAGCGTCGTTATAGAAGATTGAGAAATAGATAGCACCTCGTCAAAGAGACGAAGACCTAATTCCCACTATTGTTACATCGTCCACCTTTAGATCAGATCTGATCAACATTGCATGTCAGGTTAGACATAAGAGGTTTGAACGGCTTGCCATATATAAGCCCTACCAAGCGCCATACACAAGTAGATTATCTCATTTTTCACTCTTATGCACACTACTTCTCTCTGACTTTATTGACTTGAACACTGGAGTGGTAACCTAGTAGGTCATCCCCGCTTTGCCGCACAGGAACGCTTACCGCCGCATCTAAAGAACTCTTCCCTTTGACATTTCCTATAGCTCGTTCAACAATGGAATGTTGACACTGTTTGTGGGAACCGACTTCTGATAAGATAAGGTTCTGTCATTTTCACAAAAGCCATAGCCACAATATGAACAAGTGCATGCACTTGAAAGACACAGTTAAAGAGCTAATCAAGAAGGGGAAGTTAAGTAGGTGTACTCAGAAGACTCGAAAGGATGGTCATAAGGATGAATGTGGGAGAAGGAGGGAGTACAGGAGGTGAGACAAACCTCCAAGAAAAATGCTCCCTGCCGAAATAAGGCGTCCTCTAAAAAGATGGTCGAAGTTGTGACAAAGACCAAAGAGAGAAAAGATAACACAGACGAAGAGGAAAACGAACGAAGAGGATAACACCAATTATGAGAGGTCTTCTTCAACCAAATAATCCATTGTTAGTCGAGAATTTTGACATTAAAAGTAGGGTGTGAATTTAAAGACTAATTGATATTATAATATGTATTATGGCAATCAACTATTGTTAGTCAGAGTCGAAGCATTTTCAAGGACTTAGTATAATTTGGCATTGCTTTCTAACAACAGCCAGTTCGACTATGACGGATAGTTTGCTTGTCCAAGGATAAGATCAAATACCAGTCACATTCAAAAGTGTTGAACGTTTGAGACGTAAGTCATCAATGACTAAGCCACATAACAAGAGTACGTGTCGAGCATGCAAAATGTTATCACATAAGACAATTACAAATTTAGTACTATATATAGGTAATCCTGGTGATGGGCATGACGTCTTTAACCATCCTTTACAAATTTTTATCAAACCAAATAGTTGCTTCCTTCATATGTTTAGGTTGACATATTCTTGGGCCAATTTTTTTGTTGACGATATTCATGTAGGAATGAAGTACCACTACAACGAGGAAGGGCTTTTAAAGCGCTTTTTTTGGCCTTTAACAGCGCTGCCAAAGCCAGCGCTGGCATAGGCTACGAAAGCGCTTTTAAAAGCGCTCTGGTAGGCCCCCCTATAAGAGCGCTTTTCTGGAAAAAGCGCTCTTGTAGACCCCCCTTTAAGAGCGCTTTTCAGGAAAAAGCGCTCTGGTAGGCCCCCCTTTAAGTGCGCTTTTTCCAGAAAAGCGCTGTGATAGGCCCCCCTGTGAGAGTAAAAAATAAAAAAAAACGCAACATACTAAAGCGCTTTTGTAAAAGCGCTCTTATAGGGTGGGCTTTAAGAGCGCTTTTTCCAGAAAAAGCGCTCTGATAGCCCCCCTATAAGAGCGCTTTTACAAAAGCGCTTTAGTATGTTGCTTTTTTTTTTTTTTTTTGCTTTTTTATTAATCTTTGGCAGCGCTTTTAAAAAGAAGCGCTTTAGTATGTGGGCCTTTAAGAGCGCTTTAGTAGCTAAATGAGGTATTTTAATGTGCAGCCTGTAATTTAATCCTCCCAGTCGACCTGTAATATTTTCGACCTGTAATATGTTTTCAGCCTGTAATATTTTTGACCTGTAATTTATTTTCGACGATATTATTTCAGCCATCAGTAAGACAATATATATATATATACTAATATAATACCATTATAATATCCAAAAATATATATATACATCATTACAACATCAATAATATTATAGTACTTCAATTCGACACAAATCCTACATGAAAAAGCGCTTAATATAAAAATGACACAAATCCTCTTTTATTTCTTCCAACTTAAGTTTCGGGTATCCAGCGGCACGGAATTCGTCAAGGTACTACAAAACAAAAACAAAATATGAATGATACATTTAGTTAAATGTAATAAATTATATGAAATTATCTTAAGTTATAAATTCATACCGTGAGCGGAATCTCTAATTGATTTGCCTGAAGGATTTCTTTCATAAACCTCAATACAAAGTATCCGCAATCGTAACTGTTTTTCTGTTGCGGACACTACATAGAAAAACAAATAAGATTCTATAGTTGTGCATTGTTTAATCAAGTAGCATAAATATATTATAAGCAACATTGTGAAAAATAATGTACCTGCACTTGGATCCAAGTAATGTTGCTAGATTTAGTTCGGGATACCTGTGCGTCCCGTTGACTTCGGAACACTTGTATTGATCTAATTAACAAATATATAAAAGCATATGTTTAGATCAATCCCACAAATAAGTAAATATATATATAAATATACACGAATATATATTTAGAACGATCCCACTTACAAATCAACGATGTCCTTCATGGCCGGATAATTGGTCCATTCACCATTTACCGAATTCAGATAATACACGACTTCCCTTATAGGGTTGATAGCAAGCAGCAACCAGTGTGCTCTATAAATAAAAACAATAGGTTATATGAAAATTTTGATATACACAAAAGAAACAGAGATTAGATGAACAAAGAATGAGAAACTAACCCTACTGGTCGGGTATTATACGCCCAAAGATGCAGACATTCTGTATTGCCGGTGGACATGAATCTATCGACTAATCGCTGTCTAACTGATTCCCGTTCCGAAGCAATTGCCATTCCGCTGCAGTGGGCGGAAGACACGAAACGGAATCTGTTAGACAACGGAGTCCCGCGCAACACTCTGTCATACAACAACCTTAAATAAAAACATAATAAACATTAGATTATTTTCATTGAAATGTGTAAATAAATTATATTGTGGGACTAATTAAATAATATATCGGATGAGGGAATATTACCGGATGTATGAGTGCATGTTATTGACGCCTAGTTGATCATGCTTAAAAATCTCCTCCAAGTCATCAAGTGTAATAAGTGACTTGAATTCAATACCGAAGACACTCTCATCCATAACGATTTCACGTAAAGCACCATCCTTCAAATCGGACATATCAACCATTGTTGCGAGCGTCGACCGGTACCGAGGCACAAAAGCACCGCCTTTTTTTCCCGCTGGCTTCGGAGGACCAGTGGGTGGTACGGTACGAACTTGCTGCGTCACTTGTTGTGACTCTCGAGCGGATGCCTAAAAATCATATAAGTTAGGTAAAATATAAAATCATGCAGATTTAGATTCAGATTAATTATTAACACTTTAAATGTACCTCTTTTAGTGATGCAACGGACTCCTCCTCCTGTAAAATCCCTTTACCCTTAACTGTGGGTTTTATAGGAGCAGTCTAAAATTAAAATGTAAAAAATAATTAATAAACGGTTTAGAATTGACATTCGAAAACTAAATGATTCATAATCGTTTTCAATATACCTCATCACTAATGGTAATGAGCTCCGAGGGCCATGCAACAAATGATCCTATTGCATCTCGCAGCAATGTCGTCTCTGAGACCATGTCAGGTACCGGTAGCATCGCATCATGATCTACTACAACATCCACCGATACTTTCAGGTGTCCATCCGGGAGCGGTCTATGGTGAAGTAAATCTCCCAAAGTGTTGTGCACTTTTCCCTTGCCAACTAGTCGATAACTCGGTTCCGATAAGTATAGTTGGCAAGATGAAATGCCCTAAACCAATAGTAAATATAAAGTCATTATCATTAATAAAATAGAACAATTTAAAAGGAAAAAAAATTATAATTACCTCGGGAAATTTCCTTTGATAGTTGATACTAGCCTTATCACTAGTTTCTTTCACCGATGAAGTGTTGCACTTTTCTCTCATATACGCCTCTTTATCTCTTTGCAATTCAGAGACTTGTGCTTGCAATTCCGCCAACTTTTGCAACACTTCTTCATTTGAAGGATTTCTTCTCCTAGGACTCTTGTAAAAAGAGGTTGGAGTCACACCATGACCCTTACCCCTCACCCGACCGGGATACTCAGGAGCATCTAGTGCTCTACTAAGTACGCTCCCCTCACCGGTGGATGCCGATTGCGACAAGGTCTCCTGTAATTCATTTACATTAAAAAATCATTTATATATTAAAAAACATTTGATTTAATTAAAGACACAATATTATACTTACACATTCAGTAAAAACTCTCTGAACTTCGGGATCGACAGCATGATCCTTGCCCACACGAGCTTCCCTCCACAACACATGTTCAGGAAGTGAGGTTTCCTCACTTTTAGTCTCCTCTAACTATGCATTGACACAAATGATAAAATCGTCAAATAAAACACATTTAGACAATTAATTAAAACGCATTTCTATTTACTTACAATTTTATCCTCCAAGCGTGCATATCCCAAACGCCCTTTTTTGTATGGATATGCGGGTTTGGATGCTCTCGCACTATTCTTGGCACTCCTTTTCCGAAAATCTTCATCTCTTTGCTCTACAAACTTAGCCCAATCTTCTTCACCAATGAAGATCTCATACTTTTTTGGCCGTCCCGGTGCCTCTTCAAGAAAGTTTCCATCTTTATCCTTAAGATAAGTGTTTGTCAAAAAAGCTTTCCACCCTCTATATCTTTTGCCGGCCAAACCAAGTATGTAGCGTCTACGATCATCTGGTATCTCAAAAGTCCTCTGCAAAAAAACATACTCATAGTGTGTTAGTATAAGTAATTTAAACAATTTATCGTCAAGATAATAACAACAATTAACCATATATGATATATACCTGAAGCTCGTCCCAAATCGCTTTTTTTTTTTCGCATCCAAGTCTTCGCTTTTCAGATTCCATTTAGCTACGGAGACCGGAATATGCATACGAACAAGTGTACCAATATAACTTGTCAACTTTGCAGAATTAGGACCAATTGCTTGTTTATCAGAATTCCATTCCAATCGGTATACTAATCCTTGGTCTCTATGTCGAACGATTCCCTTCATGATAGTGATGCCTCGTGCAACTTCTTTTGCTTCAGTATCAGGTGGAGCATTTGTATCCGTGGCATCTCTTTCTTGAGCATCTCTTTCTTGTGAGTTTTCAGGTGGAGCATCTCTATCCGGAGCCATTTAACCTGTATCAAACAAACTAAAGCACATTAGTACACTATTAATAAGCTAACAATCTATACAAGTAAAATGGAAGTCAAACCATGCATGTACAAGTAAATCGGAAACGAAATCGGTACAAATCAAAATAAGCGTCAAAAAATAAAGTTGTCGGAATTGAACGAAATTTACATGGCTATGGTAAAACGTCCCCACGGACTCAAAAATAAAGTCGGTTTTCCGAAATTCAGACCCTAAGCCCGACTTTTGATTACGGGCAGAAGCAAAACCGATAAAAAACAGTCCCGAAATGAACATATAAGTGCATGAGCAGCTCCGGAATCGTCAAAATAGTATAGTTACATGTAAAGAAGTCGACAAACGGATACATGGTTCAAAAGTTATGTACAAAACGAGAATATGCACCAAAATTGAATAAGTACTATACTATTGATTAAAACAATCGGTACAAATTGAATAAAACAAATTAGTCGGAATATGTATACTATTACCTTTATCACTAACGTCTCTTTCTTTTCTTGGTAGGATTGTGTTCTACGCGTCTCTTAACAACGCGGACGGTTGGATTGATCCAAATACCCTCATTATGATCATTTCTAGTACAAGATTCATTCTCATTTTGATCGTTTCTTGTACAAGATTCAATGCCAACACCAATATCACCTTGATCTTCAATGTTTTCATCTACTATTTTGTTAGATAAAAGCACTATAGACCATTTCGTACTTGTCGGATCATTGACATAGAACACTTGTTTAGCTTGAGAGGCTAAAATGAAAGGCTCATCTTTGTACCCTACCCTATTGAGATCCACTTGCAAAAATCCTGACTTATCCATTCGTATGCCACTATTATTTTCAACCCACTTGCAACCAAATACAGGAATCTGAAACTTCGCGTAATCAAACACCAAAATGCGCTCGATAACCCCAAAATATGACAAATTTGCAAATTTCGGATTTAAGTCATTCGCACTTGATATGTGCATTGCTTCAGCTACCAAGGTAACACCACTATTTTGCATAGTACTTTTATCATCCTGTTCTTTGGTATAAAATGTGTATCCATTAATAGCGTATGCGCTATAAGAAAGCACAATTACAGTTGGACCATAGGCTAAACATCTCAACCTTTCTGTTACTGAAGCAGGATCTGAACGATACTTTGAATAAATATGATCCCTAAACCACGGTATGAAACTTCGATTGTGCTCTCGTACTATCCAGTTCTCATTTCTATTTGGATTTAAATCTCGGAGAACAACCTTGTGCATTTCAACATACGGCTCAACCTCAATCTCATTGTGCAGAACATACAAGTGCGCTTGATCCCGTTCGACCATTGATACTGTCACAACTTTATTTCCAATTAGCCTTTTTCCTTCTTTTTTTTCAAGGTAATATAAGTCCACAAACCAAAAAATTGGTTGAGAGACACTAAATTGATATTAAATAGAACCATAAACAATAAACTATAAGCAGAAAATAACAAACTATAAGCAAGAAGAAAGGGATAGTAACCTGAATTAGACTTGATGTGGGAGATGGTAGGTTTGATCGGCGTTGTACAAGTAGAAACCAGAGACTTCAAAGTAACTGTAAAATTAAACACACACACACAAGATGCAGTTAAATACAAATATTATAAAAGTGAAGGAAGTATATGCAAACTGTAGCATATTCAACTATTTGTTCAATACCATTATTAAGACCAAAAACTACCCTCTACAGAGGAATAAGAATATATTAGGATTCTAGTTCTACAAAACATTAGTTAGTGGTTGCATTTGTGAAAGCATTTATGAACTGCCTTCAAAATATATGGTTGTTGTGTCTCAATGTCTTCAAGTATTAATAAAAAGAGATAATACTAGTACTGCTAAGCCTCAAACTGAGACTTATCTATAATGAAACAGTGTGCAATTCTCATTAAAAAAACCCTATAAATAGTACCATAAAATATAATAGAAGTAGACAAATCTCACTTTCAATTTCAAAAAGTAAGAGTGGCTAAGCATAGATAGGATAAGGATGGCCACGGTTCAGTCAATAATATTTTATAAGAAGTTTAATTATCAAATGCCACTAGGTGGAATAACTTAAACACGTACAGGAAGATGACTGACCAAAATTTATTAACTCAAATAAGTGCTTTTTATTTTATCAAATAAGTGATTTTTTAATAGTCACTAAATCACGAAAGTAACGAGAATTAACATATCTTTTCCATGCATGCATGCTTTGAATTAATAAGAATGTTATTCTATCGTTAATTTCAAAGGATACTATTAAATCTTAATAATCAATAAGATAGCACTCAAAATATCTTCACTAATTTGTCGGTGTCGTGTTGTATTTACACACAACATAACCTACAATCACTCAAATTATCTTCACTCTTTTATGAATATATTTCAACAAGAATCCAATTTCCAAACCAATTATAATCCGGGAATTTTCAAAAAAGAGTCATTAAAATGCAATCCTATCAATTACTATTTCTCTTCCCTAAATGCACCTGGACATGTTATAATATCATCAAGTGTAACAAGAAAATTAGTAAGTAAGCGTCCGGTTCATTCACCATAGATGCATGTTTCGGCATAACCGATCCGATTGTCATATTTCGGCATGATATCTCAACTTCACCACTCAATCGACACTAGTAAAAATAACTATAATGTTTCAGCTTAATTGAAAATGATTAAAACCTAAGCAGTATGAATAAGAAGTATGAAGAGAACACTAGAATACAGAATCCTCTCTCAGCATATTCAAAAACCTAAGCAGTATGAATAAGAAGCAGAAGAGAACACTAGAATACAGAATGATATGAACCAGATGATTCAATATGAATAAGAAGCAGAAGAGACAACATAGAAATTACCTAAAGGGATGCAGCAAACCAGAGGCGGAGGGAGAACGGAGAACGACACTGAAGCGGCGGAGACGGCACTGCACTGAAGCGGCGGAGACGGCTGAAGGTCGTGGCAGGTCGTGGCGGAGGTCGTGGCGGAGGATTGAAATTGATTTAGGGAAGAAATTGATTTAGGGATTCTGTGTTATGTCGCGAAGGAGAAAGATACTGAGAAGCGCTTCTGAAATTAATTGGGGCAAGTTTAATTTGTTTTATTTTAAAACACCTACGAGGGCGCTTCTGAAAAGCGCTTTAGAAGGGCCACCTATGCCAGCGCTTTCTCTTAAAAAGCGATTTTGTAACCCCCCCCTTTAAGAGCGCTTTCAAAAGCGCTTTCATATCCCCCACTATAAGACCCCTATAAGAGCGCTTTTGAAAAGCGCTGTCATACCCCCCCCCCCTTTAAGAGCGCTTTTAGAAAGCGCTTTCATAGCCCCCCCCTATAAGAGCGCTTTTGAAAAGCGCTTTCATTACCCCCCCCCCCTTTAAGAGCGCTTTTTTAGCGTGTTTTTTTATTTTGTTTTTAGTGCAACCTATAACAGCGCTTTTTACTAGAAGCGCTTTAGTAGGTGTGCTGCTAAAACTTAAATTTGGCGTAGTGTACAAGAAGCTCACTCATGATCTCTTAGTTCTGACAAAAGATGTATTAACTCAACAACCCTAACTTCTATCTTCATGGACAATCCCTTGATAAAGTCTCTTTCTCGACTAAAAGTCCCTCCAAACAACTTCATCCCCAACATCGACCTCCCAATATCTGAAAAGAACAAACTCTCACGAAGTTTACTACCATCACACGAAGGCCAAAAGATCTCAGACTTACGAATATTCAATTCGAGACTAAATCTTGAATTCGTTCCTCGAATTATGTTAAGGGATTTAACCACCTCCTCTTAATCCCTATGATGGCTATGTCCTTAAGATATTAAGAATAAAAGAGAAACTTACAATTTTTGTAATTTAATGAATAGGTGAGTGTAACACAAGAGTAAAAAGAAATGACCCTAATGAGTTATCTTGTTGTACTTCAACGACTGGCATAATATGTACACTCCTAAGGTACAACTTCGGTGTCTGACCATAAAAAAACTCAATCCACAAAGAAATAGATAAACATTTCACCCTCACCTCGCGCAGAAGGGTTGATTGATGTACCATGTTAAAAGCATTCAAGAAATCTACTATAAAGCATAGCCAAAGAACGATCTTCGTGTCGCTAACACTCTATTCATACGGTACAAAATGGCCTCAACACCACCTGATACCTCAACCCCAAACTCGATATTATTGAGATATTGTGTTACATCTTTACTAATCCTTTCATAACAACCTTAAATACTAACCACCGACAACAATTGATCATAACCCACCATCAAAATTTAATAACAACGTCAAGGGTGCAAAGGTGCAAAGACAACAAACTAAAAGAGTAACTAAAATAGATATAAGTTGTATAAAATCTATATATAATTGAAAATGTATACGTCATAGAAGATAAAAACAAACTTGAGTTTGTGTTTTCAAACTTCTTCAAATCACTCTATCAATCAAATATATATATTAGCCCACCATCGTCAATTTGAATATAAGTTTACAAACCCTTAAACACTGAGATAATTTTTGTAATATTTGATATTTTCTATCTAAATTTATAGAAGAGGAGCTTTCAATTGTCATGGTAAGTAATACTTTTGAGTTTTGCATTACATATTTTACAAATTGAAGTTCATGCCTGGTGCCCCTGTATTGCCTAAACAAACAAGTTTTGAGTTGAGATGAAAGACATTCGGGGATAATAGGTAGGTCCTTCCAATTCTTCTCATATTTTTCAATTTCACTTTTCTGTAATAGGTAAAATTCCAAAAAAAAAAAAAAAAAAAGTTAATATATGTAGAGTAGAGTTATAAAAACAAATTAATAATCAAATCAAATTATCTATAAAATCAACCTCATGAATGATAAGATGTTGAAGCTTGGGACTTTGTTGAAGCATTATTAGTATCCAACTCCACTTCCGCTCCCCCATCCAACTTTTGTGAAAGTTAAATAATAGTTCCAATCGAGTTAGATTGTAAAAGATGGGGACTTGGACCATGACGTAGCGCAGTGTCTTCATAGTATTAGAAAACAATTACTTATATGTATAAAACATTTATTAGTAGCAATAAGTTTTAAAAAATTGTCCACAGCAGCAAAATTAGCTGCCATAAAACTGTATCATCATATTATTTTTATAGTAAAGAAAAAATTATAGTTAATTCACACTGCGACGGACTGCATTTGCTACATATGTATCCACTGAAATTGTCCTTTAGTTTAGATGACTGCAATTTTTTAAAACCTAACAAAAACCTTTATAGAAATAAAACAATACCTGCTTGACATTGAGAATGAGTTCCCGGGAAAAGGAGAAGAACGGAATAAGTTCCATGTCACAAACATTAGCCCTTACCAAATTGGGCAAACACTTATTCATTGCTTTGATTTCCTCTGATTGTGGTGGAATATATTGGCTCCCACGAACTACAATTGGATCATTCACATGCAATTCCTCTAGAACGGGTAAGGCTGAGAAAAAACTGAGCTTATATTTTTGATTTCTTAAAAAACAAATACGATACAAATGAAGAGTTTTGATAGAAGAAACATTTATTTGAGGAAGGTAATCGTGAATCACGACGTCCGTCAACTTGAGAACAGTAAGAGTCTTACAACTGAGTACGTTAGAAACTGATTCAACCATATCAAAATAGGCTCCCACCATGTCAAGTTCTAGGGTTTGAACTCCTCTCTGTGTTGCTGCTAAAATGAATTGGTTCAAAACTTTGGGTTCGTCATAAAAATATCTGTGCCGGGCTAATAGTATTGGCAATTTGATGTCTCGCGATTGCAAAACTGAACCTATAACATGGGATGGGGGAGTTTCCATGAAGTCAAGAGCGGGGACAGAGAGCCATATTAGTTTCCATCTCTTTGAGAGGATGCTTGTGCTGACTGCTAATTTGGTCGAAAGAAAAGAGAGAATGTGACAGAGAATTGGATCAGGAAGGTCGCTAATCCTATCGTTTTTTCTTCGAATCGATCGCTTAGATCTCTTAGCCATTGCCGTCGCTATATGTCAAAAGGAGAAGGAGATACTAGGGCTATTTTATGGACCAGGAATTAGGTCACAATAATGCTGTGCAAGCAATTTGTAGGTTATGTTCAAATATTTATATCACTAGACCGTGTTAAATATTACTACCTCCGTTCCTTTTTATAAGAGACAAGTCAATTTTTAGGTTCATTGAATAACTAATGTATTTGGTCTCTTTATAGACTAGATACATTGATTATTCAATGAATCTAAAAAGTGAATTTTCTCTTATAAAAAGTATTTAAAATAAGAGTGACTAATGAAGGGAATTTTATAAAAGAAGTGATTTAATTATAAAATATTTATTTTAAAAATTATATAATATACAATAAACTTATAAATATAAACTATTGAATTTTTTTAATTAAATTTTTAAAACATTGAGGTTTATGGCTTTTGATTTTGCATAGCAAACAAGTTTAGGTTTATTTTGTCTGTTGTAATTGTCATGCAGCTTCACTGGTTACCCATGATAATCCACGTATTTTAAAAGAGGAGGGAGTTTATAGCTTGACCTTAAAAAGTAACAATGACTAAATGAGAAGAAAACATGAGCTTTTCATTAGCCAAAGGAGCAAAAGAAGCAAACATATGTTTATAAAATAGATGTAACCTTAAAATTGAATATTTGTATTTTATCTTAAAAGTTAGGCAAAATATTCTTTTTGTCCCGTAAATTTATCTCAAGATTCATTTTGGTCTATTAACTTAAGAATGTTCATATTTGTCCCTTAACTCTTCAAAATGCTTCATTTTAATTATTTTTGTCTAATTAGCGACAGAAAAACTCAGAAATCGGTTGCTAAATTCGTCGCTAATTAGACTAAAAGGACTACAATGAAATGTTTTGAAGACTTAAAGGATCAATATGAACATTTTTTAAGTTAAGGGACCAAAATGAATCTTGAGGTAAACCTACGTGACCAAAAAGGGTATTTTGCCTAAAAGTTATTAATTTACGAATATCAATAATTTATGAGAATATCTTACCCCACCCCACGAGTCTCTTATGCATCATGCGAGTTGTCTAAATTGTCCTCTGCTTCCGTAGATGTATCTTCGGAAGCACCTTTTTTTGTTTAAAGTTGTTTTGTTCCGTAGATGCAAATACAGAATGTTTCGTAGATGCATCTAGAGAACAATTTGATGTTAAACTCGCGACAGACTCTTCTCCCCCCTCATTCTTCACTTTTCTCTTTTCAAAACTCTCCTAACCTCAAAAATCAAACTTCCACAAAAGTTGTTTTTTTCTCTCGAGTTTAGCCTTTAAAGTCAACATCAACTATCAACACATTCCAACAACTTCAAAACTCAATTTAGTCGGTAAGTTTTCGAGTTATTTTAGAGTATTTCTCGTAATAGAGTTTGAATATATTTTAGGTGTAGAAATCTATAGTTACTTTTAGAAACATAGTTTAGAGACAATGTAAGTATTGTTTGATCTGTAAAATAGACGATCAAGCCACCAAAATGGGGTTTTTAACCCTCGACAACATTGACCAGACGCTATTGTTGCATTTTAGAGGTTTCAGAATGTTTCGTAGATACATTTACAGAATATATGAAACGTTAGGTCATTCCGTAGATGCACCTACGGAAGAAATCCATCTTTTTGAAATGTAAGGTAATTCTGTAGGTGCATCTACGGAATAATAAATGTTTTTTTTCTTTTCTTGTTATAACCTAACTCAATTTTATTTGTAATATAATACAGACATTATGATCGACCATCCAGACCCCATTATATCTAGGAGGACTACACAGCATGTATCCGTGCGGCGTGAACCAATGTAGGTAGTGTCACATGTGACTGATGGAGCTGCCGTTCCAGCAGATGTACCTGCTACACCCGTTTCAGGAGGGCCTTCTCCATCCGTTCTAGTTGAGGGGTCTTCCCCATCTACTACTTTATCACGGAGGCCTCAGAATGAAGGTGAGGGTACCTCACAGACGCCCTCTGCCCACAGACGTCGTCGGGGCAGTTCTTATACTCATGTGCCAGTGGCGGCCGATGTTGGATCCCCGATGCCAGCTCCTGAGCTGCACGTGAATGATGTTGTTGAGGAGCCTGCCTTCTACCCGAGGGTCTTATAGATGTATCCATGTTGACAGGGTATGCAGATCATTTAGCCAGACATATATGGGACGGGGAGGTAAATTTCATAGAATTTACTTATTAATTATTTCTGGTTAATTATTTATAACTTTGCTTATTATTAACAATTTTTTTTGGAAAATTTTAGGATAGGGATCCTTCGAAGTTCTACAACCATGGCCGGAAGATTGCTGCTCTTGCGCATTCTACTAAGCAATGGTTACATGATGTCCTCATATAGCTTTTGGGCCGAGAGACCTCTGTCATTTCGGGTTCCAGACGATACATAATGGGATGCTGATGACATTTGCAGAGAGGTGGCATCCAGAGACTTCGTTATTTCATCTTTCTCATGGCGAGGTTACCATCACTCTTGAAGACGTCACATGCCTCATGCATATACCTATCAGGGGTATCCTCTTTGGTCATGGTAGGCTGACGAAGGAGGAAGCGAGGGAGATGCTGATTGAGGAGCTAGGGGTTGATCTTAAGGACGCGCTTGAGGAGGTGGAGAGGACCTGCGGGGCACATGTGAGGTTTCACTTCTTGACGCGACAATACAAGGCTGAGCTCCTTACGGCACATGCTGGTGCTGGTGACGAGGCAGAGGTGGATATACACAGGCAGCGGGTGCTGAGATGTTACTTCCTATTTTTGTTAGGCATCCAGTTATTTGTGGACACGAGCTCGTCGTACACATACGTCGTTTACCTGAGGTACTTATCAGATACCGCACGTGTCCATAAGTACAACTGGGGAGCGGCTACACTGGCGTACAACTACCATAGACTCATAGAGGGATGCTTTAGGAAGGCAAGGATTGTGGCTAGCAGCTGTACCCTTTTATAGGTAACAATCTTATATCCTTCTACTTTTTCTCATAGTTTATTATATATTTGTGATAATATGTTTGATCCCCGTGTTTTATTTTCCAGGGTTGAATATTACAACACTTCCCTAACATTATTGAATGGGGAGAGGTGCGTGAGTACACTGAGGCCACTAGGTGCCAGATTCTTACAGGCGTTATCTTGACCGCATGGCGGCCGAAAACGTCCGATACGAATGCTATGTTGATCACCATGAGACGGTTCCGTGGGATGACATCACCTTATATGACAGAATGTCCCGTATGTACATCTACAGAACACTCTGTTTTTAACATGTTCCGTAGATGTACCCACGAAAGATTTGTTGAACTAAAATAATTTGAATCTTTCAAACGTTACTGTGTTTTCAACGCTTACGTTGATGTACCTTCGGAAAAAAACCAATTTTTTAAAAAAAATGTGCTTCCGGATGTGCATCTACGGAAGTAGGGGGCATAATTGAAATTTCACCAAGGGACTGAAAGAATCAAAGGGTGTAATGAAATATCCTCTAATTTATTTACCGTATAAATAAATATTATCGTTAAAAATTTACATTCAATTAACATATATTCATTGATTTATTCACCTATCTTTTAAAAAATGATACTTTTTATTAAAAATATTTAAAAGTGGATATTAAGTTAACAACTAAACTATAAAAATAGCACATGGACAAGTGACACTACACATTGTTTAGATTATATAATTTTTTTAAGGTATTGTAGGCGAAAAATCTCCTAAAATGTGTGTCCAATTGATTTAGCACTGCTGTGTGTCCAATATCTCTGCTAAACATTAGATTTTGGTCTCAAAAGAAATTGATCCCAAGTACTTTGGGGTGAGACAGAGGTGGATCTAGACATTATATATTGGCGTGACTAAACATGAAAGAAAGTATGAATTAAATTATATTAAAAATAAGAAATAATATTGTTTAATGAAACACATTTTATGATGAAAATCGTCTACTATCCATTTCTTGAAAATGAACTAAAATATCATCATTGTTAATTGTTCCAAGAACATCTCTTTCCATAAAAGTTACAAGACGGTCATTTAACCATTGTTAATTGTGCGGGACTGAATTGTCAAACAGATTCCATTTCGTGTCTTCCGCCCATTGCAGCGGACAGACAATTGCTACGGAACCAGATTCAGTTAGACAGCGCTTAGTCGATAGATTCATGACCACCGACAATATAGAAAGCCTGTTTCTTTGGCCGTATAAGACCTGACCAGTAGGGTTAGTTTTTCATTCTTGGTTCATCTAATCTTTGTTTCTTTTGCGTAGAAAAATTTTCATATAAACTTTTGTTTTAATTTATAGAGCACACTGGTTGTTGCTTGCTATCAACTCTATAAAAGAAGTGGTATATTTTCTGAATTCGGTAGATGGTGAGTGGACCAATTATCCGGCTATGAAGTCAATGATTGATAGGTAAGTGAGATCGTTCTAAATATTCGTGTATATTTAAATATTTAATTATTTGTGAGATTGATCTAAATATATCCTTTTATATTTTTGTTAGATTAATACAAATGTTCCGAAGTCAAAGAGACGCACAGGTATCCCGGACTAAATCAAACAACATTACTTGGATCAAAGTGCAGGTACATTAATTTTCACAATTTTGCTTATAATAGTTATGCTACTTGATAAAACAAGACAACTATAAAATCTTATTTGTTTTTCTATGTAGTGTCCGCAACAGCGAAACAGTTATGATTGCGGATACTTTGTTTTGAGATTTTTGAAAGAAATCCTTCAAACGAATCAATTAGAGATTCCAATCACGGTATGGATTTATAACTTAGGATAATTTCTTATAACTTATTACATTTAACTAAATCATTCATATTATGTTTTTGTTATGTAGTACTTTGATGACTTCTATGCTGCTTCTTACACGAGACTTAAGTTGGAAGAAATCAAAGAGGAATTGTGTCAATTTTATATTCAGCAACTATTCATATAGGTATGAATACATTATTGTGTGAAAAGTTTTATGAATACATTACTGTGTGACAGATTTTGATAATGACTTTGTGTTTGAGTTTCTTTGGTGGATGTTGGTTCATTTTGCTTAATATTAATTGACAATGATGACGTTATTATATGAATCAAGTTTGTTGTTTGCTGAATAAGAGTGCTGAACTTTGTTTTTGTTGTTGTTGAGTTTGATTCTTAAATAAGTGGTGCCGATAGTTTGATTTGAGACTGGATTGATGACACATTACATTGGTGGATTGAGTTGCAAATCACATGAAATTGTTGCTAATAATATTGTTGATGTTTCTGCAAAGTTAGTTTAATTGACCGTGTTGTTCTGTTCATACTTTGCAGGATCATAGGACTGTGCGCTCGTCGGATTTTGAGAATTTCGGGCTTATATTCTGATTTAGTTATTGTTAGAGATGATTTAGTTATATGTATCTGTTGTAAACATGTGAATTGAACTATAATGGTGTATATATTTTATTTTGGATTATAATGGTATTATATTGGTATATAATGGTATATAATGTCCTACCTATGGTTGAAAATATTACAGATTGAAAATATATTACAGGTTCTGATGAATAAATATAGGTTGAAAATATTACGGGTTGAAAATATATTACAGGTCGAAAATATTACAGGTTGAAAATAAATATAAATTACAGGTCGAACTGGGAGGCTTAAATTACAGGTTGCACTTTAAAATACTGCGTTTAGCAACGACAGCGCTTTCAAAAAGGTTCTTAAAGGCCTACCTACGAAAGCGCTTTCTAACTAAAAGCGCTGCCTAAGATAAAAAAAGCATAAAAGATTAAAAAAAAAAGCACAACCTACGAAAGCGCTTTCTGGATAAAGAGTTGCTATAGGGTATGCTACGAGAGCGCTTTTTTGGATAAAAGAGCTGCTATAGGGGATGCTACGAGAGCGCTTTTTTGGATAAAAGAGCTGCTATAGGGGATGCTACGAGAGCGCTTTTCTATAAAAAGGGCTGCTATAGGGGATGCTACGAGAGCGCTTTTCTGGAAAAAACGGTGCTATAGGGGATGCTACGAGAGCGTTTTTCTAGAAATAGCGCTGCTATAGGGGATGCTACGAGAGCGCTTTTGGCGTATTAAAAAGCGTTGTCTTTACCTACGGCAGCGCTGGCTATGGCAGCGCTTTTAAGCGCTCTAATAGCCCAAAAAAACGCTGTAAAAGCTTCTGTTTGGCATAGTGGTTATTTATTATTCTTGTAACACTTGCAAACTAGTTTGAAGAGAAAGTAAAAGAATAGCAGTTATAACCAATCTTTGGTGTTCTTCTTGTCTTCCCTAATTCCTTATTATACTTTGTTCTTGACATCGTTTTTCACAACAGAATCCTTGGCGACTTCATTCATAGTTAACGGCGAACGAATATTTGCAACTGCAATGGCTACTGTGCCTTGCATTTTGATTGAACCTTTTTGAGCCAAGTCAAATAGTCTTTGTTACCTAGAGTTGGCATGGGTCGAAAACTATAGTATTGGGGTCCATAAACTTCAAATTGAAAGGTCCATTTTCAAAAGCGGACTGAGTTGCAGGAGTGAAACAAGGAAAGTATTTTTAAACTTTTTTAGGTTGCGTCTTTGCATTTGGATATGGCCTATGAAAGGCATAAAGTATCTCATCAACAACAAAAGGGATGAGCATTTGTTGTTGCCATTTTTTCACTTTGGATTCTTCGGTAGAGGGTGGTTGAGGAATAACGTTGAGACCTTCTTCCTTTGTAAGCGCAAAGGATGCAGGGTTGTCACCGATATTCACCTGGGTTTGAGAAGTCGTCATGCTAATATGGAAAAGATACAATAACTCAACGGATATGTGTTAGTTGAGTTAAAAGAATATAATTTTTTTTAGTCGAAGAATGTAAATTCTTGACGATAACATTTATTTATATTCATAAATTAGTATTAATAAATCTAAAACTTTTTAAATAAAAAATAGAAATATCCAATTTTAAGGTTACATCTATTTTATAAAATATGTTTGCTTCTTTTCCACGGCGAATAAAAAGCTCGTGTTATCATTGTTAATTTTTAAGGAGGTATATAAGCAAAATGTATCTCATGGATAAACCTAAACAACTTGTTATACAAAATCAAAAGCCATAAACCACAATGTTTTAAAGATTTATTTAAGTTTTTTTCGACTTAACCAATTAGTAAGAGATTTTTTTTTCTTACAAGTTATCTATAATATAAGAAAGGAAATTGTTTTGAAAAAGTCAATTTTAACCTTACTTTTTTTTTTTTGCCAAATCATCAATTTGAGGGTAAAATGTGTCTAACTTAACCAGGTCTCAACCAAATGTCAGTTTTGGTTACATGCTAAACATACTTTACCACAATTTTGTATTGTAGTCATTATTATAATATTTTTTAACTAAATAATGATTGGATGGCAAATAGATTTTTTATTGCATGTTCACTTGTCTCAATGAAGAAAAAAATGATTCCCAATGCATACTCCCATGTCTCATTTTCTCTAAACCCCTCTCTCTCTCTTTCTTTCTTTCTTCATCTCTCTTATCTCTTTCATCTTTTCTTCCTGCAAACAAACCTAACAGGGTTTTGTTTCATTTTATGTTCTGAATCTATACTTCAATTTTTTTCAACTTTCTTCATCAATTTTTCTCTTTGCTATGAACCTAATTTGAAATTCATCTTCATTTTCTCACTCTCATTTTTGTTGCAAATAAATTGACATCTATCTTGCAAACAAAAATAAAAAGCATGGATATGAAACTGAAATATCAAGGAGAATCATATTACCAAGCTTTCTTAAAATAGGTAATTTATTGTTTTCACTTCATTTCATCTTTACAAATTTAGGGGTTTTATCTTGATTGATAGAAAATAAGATTATTTACAAATCCATGTTTACAAATTTCTGAGTTTATATTTTCATTATTTTTTACAAATATCCTATAACATTCATTTTGCTATTTTTTATTCTCAAATGTATTGACTTTCTTTATTTAGATATTTAAACAATAATTTCGAGTCTTTTACAATATTTAGATTTTCTTATTTTACTTATCAGATTTATTTTGTTTGCCTTATATAATGGATTTCCTTATTTAATGAATTTTAGGTTCATTTTTCCTTTGGTTTTCATTATCCTGGGTGTCTTATAAGTTCTTTTTTGATGCTTAGCAACTTGAATGAATAATACATTTTAATTTGTTGAGAAAAAATATTTCTGAAAAAAAAAATTAAGAAACCCTGTAAGATCTAATTTGATGCTCTTTTAAAGAAATATTTGATGTTCTTTCTAAATAATATATTTTATTTAGAAACCCTATATTTTATTTAGAAACCCTGTAAGTTCTAATTTGATGCTCTTTTATTTAGAAATATTTGATGTTCTTTTAAAGAAAATAAATATCTTAAAATATTTGATGTTATTTTATTTAGGTACAATCTTAATTACTTATTTGTTTTAATATGAATGTGCAGCAAAGTTACTTCATTAATATGTTCCAAAAAAAACTACTTCAATATATTCTTTGTTTTATTTATTTCTAATTTATCTATTCTCTCTAATCTCATTTATTTTGTTTTGAGATACTGACTTCAAATTTAGTTTTTCTTATGTGTCTATTCTTTTGAGATAATTCAAGACACTTTTGAAGGATAGAAAAACACTTAGAAAGGGGGGGGGGTTTGAATAAGTGTAGCTTTAAAAACTTGACCGATAAAAATAAATTGCACAGTTATTTTTATCCTGGTTCGTTGTTAACTAAACTACTCTAGTCCACCCCCGCAGAGATGATTTACCTCAACTGAGGATTTAATCCACTAATCGCACGGATTACAATGGTTCTCCACTTAGTCAGCAACTAAGTCTTCCAGAGTCTTCTGATCACACACTGATCACTCCAGGAACAACTGCTTAGATACCCTCTAAGACTTTCTAGAGTATTCTGATCCACACGATCACTCTAGTTACAACCTGCTTAGATAACCTCTAAGACTTCCTAGAGTATTCTGATCCACACGATCACTCTAGTTCCTTACAACTTAATGTAATCTATTCTAAGAGTATTACAAATGCTTCTTAAAAGCTATAATCACAAACTGTGATATTTCTCTTAACGTTTAAGCTTAATCTCACTAATATATTACAACAGCAATGTAGTGAGCTTTGATGAAAATGAAGATTCTGAGCTTTGAATAGAACAGAGTTTCAGCAAGTTAATATGAGTTGTTTTTGTTCAGAATCGTTAACCTTGCTTCTCATCAGAACTTCATATATATAGGCGTTGGAGAAGATGACCGTTGAGTGCATTTAATGCTTTGCGTGTTCCGTACAGCATCGCATTTAATGTTATACGCTTTTGTCAACTACCTCGAGCCTTGTTCACGCTGTGTCTACTGACGTTGCCTTTAATAGCTTCTAACGTTCCTTTTGTCAGTCAGCGTAGCCTGCCACATGTACTTCCTTCTGATCTGATGTTTGTGAATACAACGTTTGAATATCATCAGAGTCAAACAGCTTGGTGCAAAGCATCTTCTGATCTTCTGACCTTGAAGTGCTTCTTAGCGTGATACCATCAGAACTTCAGTGCTTCTGATCTCATGTTCTTCTGATGCTTCCATAGACCCATGTTCTGATTCTGCTTCGACCATCTTCTGATGTCTTGCCAGACCATGTTCTGATGTTGCATGCTGAACCCTTTGAGACAAAGCTTCTGAGCGCTGAATTATGCATACTCTTTATATATTTCCTGAAAAGGCAATTGCATTGGATTAGAGTACCATATTATCTTAAGCAAAATTCATATTATTGTTATCATCAAAACTAAGATAATTGATCAGAACAAATCTTGTTCTAACAATCTCCCCCTTTTTGATGATGACAAAAACATATATAAATGATATGAATTTGCGATCAGAAAGAGCAGACGGCAAAAGACAAATTACACAGCTATAGCATAAGCATGTGAATATGTCTCCCCCTGAGATTAACAATCTCCCCCTGAGATAAATAATCTCCCCCTGAAATAAATACTCGAAGAACTTTAATAAAAGACTTCCCTGATTATTTCGGTAGAGACGATCACATAAGCTTCTGTCTTCAGAGAATTCATAGCTTCTGACTTCTGCTTCCGTTGGACAGCTTCAGAACTTGAATTTCTTTAGATCCCTAGAACACTCATAGCTTCTGATTCCTGCTTCTATTTAGGACAGCTTCAGAACTTGAATTTCTTTGATCTTCAGAACATTCACAGCTTCTGATTTCTGCTTCCCTCGGATATTTTCAGAGCTTTGAATTTCTACCAACATCACTTCATGCTAGATTTGTATCAGAACATTATTGAATGTACCAGAGCATCATCAGAGCATCTCTACATCCTGAAATGTTACAGAACAAAAACTAAACGACAAAAGTCAGCATGAACGAGTCAGAACATAAAATGTATATTAGAACACATGATATGTATCAGAGCCATATAGGCTAAAATAATGTATCAGAGCAAATAGAATTTTGTCAGTGCAAATAGACAAATTTTGGATCAAATTCTATTATCAGAAATTCTGATCATTCTTCTTTCTTGCTTCTGATTTCTGAAGCTTGACAGCACTCAGCTTGCTTCAGTTTCCATAAGCTTATTCTTTTTACAGAATAACGCTTCTTATGGTTTTGCTTCTTGTGTTTGCTTTGAAGATTTTCTTCACTTCTTTATACCTGCAAAACACTTAAACCATATAGAACTTGCAGTTCTTGTTAGTAAAAGCAACTGATTAAATCAAATCATTTATCACATATTTCTCCCCCTTTTTGTCATACCATCAAAAAACAGAAAAGATTCAGAGACAAACAAAAAGAAACACACGGAGGAAGAAGATGATTTCATTGAAGTTCAAACATCAGGTACAGAAGTACATGAAGATAAGTAAGATCAGATGCACAAAAAACAGATGCAACGAAAAGAAAGAAACAACACAGACTCAATCTAAGATGGCCCTAGCCTTGACAGGATCTTGGCCAGCATCTCTTGAACCTCATTGTTGTGTCCATCTTGCCTCACCATGAAAGTTCTAAACTCAGCATTGAGTGAGCTTTGCTCATCCTGTCTCTTCTGAATTTCTTCCAGAGTCCTTGCAAGACGAGAAGATTTATCAGAAGAAGCTTCACCGCTTTCAACCACAGGAAAAGCAACTTGATCTGTAGCTTCCATGGATAGATCATTTGCAGGGATTTCCTCAACAGGATCTGATTCAGCAACATGATCTTCAACATCTGCTTCTTGCATAGAAGCATCTCCATATTCTGCAGCAGGAATTTTCGAGTCTCCATTCTCAAGTGCCTGAAGAATGGCAGCTAGATTCCTGGGAGCAGAAGGACCTTCAACTTCTGGTGGGTCAACAACTTCTGGAATGACCAAGCTTGGGTCTTTCTCAGAAGGGTTTTCCCTCAGATAGTTAAAGAGAGTCTTGAAGTCTCCGAGCAGAACAGGATAATCAGGAATAAAGATAACAATATCCCTGCATGAATTTGCTTCCATTTCAGCAGCTAGTCTTAATTGTTCCATCTCATCCAAGAAGGGCTTCTCTTCCAACAGATGTCTTCCTTTGAGACTAGCAAACCAGAAGTCTTCATAATTCCTCAGAATTCCACGAGGCCGTGGGGCAGCAGCTACACAGGCTTCCTGAAGTTCTAAAAACAGAGCATCTGATTCTCTGCGAAAGATCCTCCAGAAGTTCCGCATAGCAACATCATTCAATCCAGAACTTTCAGCAATTCTGAGAATATCAAAGATACTTCTGAGATTCCTCTTTATTTTTTCAAAAACTATACCAATAGGGTATACAGGGCGGAATTTTATTTGGGTTTTTGAAAAGGCAGGGTTGGAAGTGAAGTACGGATGAGGTTCTCTATCCAACCTATAAGAAGATTCTGCTTCAGTATCAGAATCTAACACTACCACTTCAGCTTCAGGACGAGGCTTGGGAGTGTAGTTGCAATCACGGAGCAGTTGCTCATGTGATGCAGAGGTTGGAAGAGGAGAATCACAAAGGTTGTTTTGAGAGGTGGAGGGAGTATGTTCAAAGGTGGCATTGGGATAAGGTTGAGATGGAAAGAGAGTTTGAAGGGGTGGTATATCCAGAACAGGATCGATGGTAGGTGGAGAGGAAGGAATGGTTATAGGAGAAGATGGAGGTGTAAGAACATGGACAAAAACAGGTGATTCTGATGTGGCTTTTTCTGGTTCAGGTGTAGGGACAACCTCTATTGGTGCAACTTCTGAACGGACAGCAGGAGCAAAATCAGGTTCAGAAATGCAAATACCTTTGGAACTTCTCAGAAAAGCTTTGGCCACATCCTCAGTCTTCTTTTGCTTCTTACTCTTCGGCTCTTCAATAATCTTTGCTTTGCCGCTAGAGATTTCTTTCCTTCTGACATATGCCAGAACTTCTGATTGATTCTCAGCCTCTTGAGAGACATTTTCTTCATCAGACTCTTGAAGAATCATCTTCCTTTTTCTTGTCTTCTTCTTCTCAACAGCTTCTTTCCCTTTCTTCTCAAACTCATCAGAGACAGACTTAGCAACCTTTGCAATGACCTCTTTAGAAACATCTTGTTTCTTAGAGACAGCAGAAGGATAATCATGCTTTCTTTTAGTCCTTTCTTCCTTCTTCTTATTTATTTTCATTGGAGCACCCTTCTCTTGATTTTTGAGATATTTATTTTCTTCTTGTGATAACAGATACCTAGTTCTGACTACAGGTACCTCACAGTTGAAGAAAGTTTCAAACTCAGCAAGAACAGGTGCTCTTCTGATTCTTGTATCAGCAAGAGGTTGGGGAGTCTTACTGATAGCCTTAATTACTTTCATCTTCTTCAAAGTGAATGCATTCAGACAAGCCCCAGATGTGACAACAAGGTCTTTCACAATACCTTCAGATTCCAAGCTTTCAAGAATCTTTGAATGCACCAAAATATTTGAAATAATCCTTCCAAAAGGAATGATTGTTCCACCTTTTTCTCTGAAAGCGTTTCTGGAATCCTTTACTGCTTTCCACAAATGGTTGAAGATAATGTAGATCGCATCAACCTTCTTCTTAGTGGCAATGCAATAAAGAATATACCTTTGCTCATTATTGATGAAATCCGAGGCATGTGTTCCTTTCCTATGGTAGAAACACCCAAGAAGGATCTTTGTCCAGATTTTGTAGACATCTCTCAAATCCTTGACGCTTTTTGTTTCCTTGACATTTGGATAGAGAGTGGATAGAACATCTTCCCAATCTGCCCTTTTATCAATCTCAAAAGCCCCTTCAGGGTTTTTCAGATCAAACATCACTCTTAGGATGTTTTCAGTAATAACAACAAACTTTCCATGGACGAAAGAAAGTATTGATTTTGGAGCAACCACAGCATGTGCCCAGAACTCCTTGACAAGATCCGGATAAACTGGGCCAACGAACTCAGCAAACAACGAGGTCCATCCTTGAAAGATGATGTCTTCTTTAAGATGAAATTCATGTTCTTCAAGGTTGTCAAAATCAACAATAAGTTCACATAGAACTTCTAATTTGTCCTTGGGAATAGAGCATGCAACAACAGGAGTAAGTTGCAAAATTTCTTCTTGGAGATGGTGAGGAACAGATGTATTAACATTTTTGGATGAGAAGGCAGCCATGGATGCGGGATGAACAAAAAACGAACAAGAAAAGAAAACTGGGTTTTCGATTAGGGTTTTAGAAAACGGCTAAGAACTTTTCAAACGAGGGAATGCAGGAAGAAAGAGAGAAAAGGGAGCGAAAAAGATATATGATATGATTTGAAAAGAATATAAGAAGACGAATATAAAATAGAGAATGAAAAAGAATAAATAACCAAAATGAATAGTTTCAGAATCAAAAGAAATCATTTTCATTAAATGACGAGTGACATTAGGAGAGATAGCATGGTAAATGAAATGATTTAATACAGTTACCTAGGTCGGCGTCTTTTCAACTGCACGCTTCGTACTGATCGTAGAGACACGTGTTCATCATCAGATAATGGATGACAGGTGTGAAGTATTCAATAGGCTTTACGCCTTCTGATTCCGATCACTGCTTCTGAATTGATCAAGTTTCTCTTCTGGAAACACTTCTTCTGAAGTGTGCTGATGTAAATCTGAATGATCTTCTGATCCATTCCTTCTGATATACACAGCTTCTGGAGATTCACTTCTTTGTTCTGCAGCTTCTGATAAGACAAAGCTGTATCTGCAGAAATTCTTAAGCTGCTTTGTTTCATCAGAAACAGGTTTATCATCAAACCAGATATTTATTGATTCGTCCACAATCAATGTTTCAATATTGTATATTCTGTAGCATATAGAGCATTCAGAATAATCAAGAACGAAACACCATTGCTTTAGAAACAAACAAAACAGATGGTTCCAAGACTAATAAACTTTCTTTTCTGATCTCCTACAAACATAGTTTCTTCAACAGATTTAAGTACCAGAACTTGGAAGACAGTCCTTCTTCCCTTCAAGTGTTGAGACCAACTTGAGTCCAGGTGACATGACATTTTGACTTTTATCTTCTTTGTTGCCAAGAGAATCTGCAAAAGAAATAGTCTTTTTCTTTGGTACCCACATCTTCTTGGGTCCTTTCTTGTTAGTTCTCCTCAAGTTCTGATTGAACTTGGGTTTAACATTGTAAGCAATAGGAGGAACAACATGATAATTCTTAATGTGAGTTTCATGATATTTCCTAGGTTGTGTCACATGCTTTTTGGTGTGTGTAATGTGAAAACTTTGAGCATGTGAAGTGTGCCTAATATCATGTGAGTGGCCATACTTGAACTGATCATACAATGGCTTGTATGTGATTTTCATTTTATCAACAGGTTCAAGTTTGTATGGGGTTTCACCCTCAAAACCAATGCTGACTCTTTTGTTTCCAGACACAGCATATATCATAGAAGCTAGCTGACTTCTGCCAATACTTCTAGATAAGAACTTCCTGAAACTTAAATCATATTCTTTCAGAATATGGTTTAGACTAGGAGTGGATTTTTCTGAATCAGAAGAAGATCCAACATTATTGGATAATTTTAATAGTTTTTCTTTTAATTCAGAATTCTCCAACTCAAGCTTCTTTGTTTCAAATTCAAATAGCTTTTTCAGCTTTTTGTATTTGAGACTAATCTGAGACTTGAATTACAGAAGTTCTGTTAGATTGGAAACTAACTCATTTCTAGTAAGTTCAGAAAATACCTCTTCAGAATCTGATTCTGATGTAGATTCTGATCCGTCATCTTCTGTCGCCATCAGCGCACAGTTGGCCTGCTCATCTTCAGAGTCTGAATCATCTTCTGACTCATCCCAGGTTGCCATAAGACCTTTCTTCTTATGAAACTTCTTCTTGGGATTTTCTTTCAGAAGTTTTGGACATTCATTCTTGAAGTGTCCAGGCTCATTGCATTCATAGCACATGACCTTCTTCTTGTCAAATCTTCTGTCATCAGAAGATTCTCCACGTTCAAATTTCTTTGAACTTCTGACGCCTCTGAACTTCCTTTGCTTGTTCTTCCAGAGTTGATTTAGCCTTCTGGAGATCAAGGACAGTTCATCTTCTTCTTCGGATTCTGATTCTTCAGGATCTTCTTCTCTAGCCTGAAAAGCGTTAGTGCATTTCTTGATATTGGATTTTAATGCAATAGACTTACCTTTCTTTTGAGGCTCGTTTGCATCCAGTTCAATTTCATGACTCCTCAGGGCACTGATCAGCTCTTCCAAAGAGACTTCATTTAGATTCTTCGCAATCTTAAATGCAGTCACCATAGGACCCCATCTTCTGGGTAAGCTTCTGATGATCTTCTTTACGTGATCAGCCTTGGTGTATCCCTTGTCAAGAACTCTCAATCCAGCAGTAAGAGTTTGAAATCTTGAAAACATCTTTTCAATGTCTTCATCATCCTCCATCTTGAAGGCTTCATATTTCTGGATTAGAGCAAGAGCTTTAGTCTCCTCGACTTGAGCATTTCCTTCATGAGTCATTTTCAAGGACTCATATATGTCATAGGCCGTTTCCCTGTTAGATATCTTCTCATACTCAGCATGAGAGATAGCATTCAGCAAAACAGTTCTGCATTTATGATGATTCCTGAAAAGCTTCTTCTGATCATCACTCATTTCTTGCCTTGTCAGCTTTACGCCACTGGCCTTTACCGGATGTTTGTAACCATCCATCAGAAGATCCCATAGATCACCATCTAGACCAAGAAAGTAACTTTCCAGTTTATCTTTCCAGTATTCAAAGTTTTCACCATCAAATACCGGCGGTCTAGTATAACCATTGTTACCGTTGTGTTGCTCAGCAGAGCCAGATGTAGATGTAGACTTTTCAGTTTCATCAGCCATCTTTTACTGAAGCGTTTTTCTCTTCCTGAATCTTTTCTAAACACGGTTAAGTGCTTGCACCTTAGAACCGGCGCTCTGATGCCAATTGAAGGATAGAAAAACACTTAGAAAGGGGGGGGGGTTTGAATAAGTGTAGCTTTAAAAACTTGACCGATAAAAATAAATTGCACAGTTATTTTTATCCTGGTTCTTTGTTAACTAAACTACTCCAGTCCACCCCCGCAGAGATGATTTACCTCAACTGAGGATTTAATCCACTAATCGCACGGATTACAATGGTTCTCCACTTAGTCAGCAACTAAGTCTTCCAGAGTCTTCTGATCACACACTGATCACTCCAGGAACAACTGCTTAGATACCCTCTAAGACTTTCTAGAGTATTCTGATCCACACGATCACTCTAGTTACAACCTGCTTAGATAACCTCTAAGACTTCCTAGAGTATTCTGATCCACACGATCACTCTAGTTCCTTACAACTTAATGTAATCTATTCTAAGAGTATTACAAATGCTTCTTAAAAGCTATAATCACAAACTGTGATATTTCTCTTAACGTTTAAGCTTAATCTCACTAATATATTACAACAGCAATGTAGTGAGCTTTGATGAAAATGAAGATTCTGAGCTTTGAATAGAACAGAGTTTCAGCAAGTTAATATGAGTTGTTTTTGTTCAGAATCGTTAACCTTGCTTCTCATCAGAACTTCATATATATAGGCGTTGGAGAAGATGACCGTTGAGTGCATTTAATGCTTTGCGTGTTCCGTACAGCATCGCATTTAATGTTATACGCTTTTGTCAACTACCTCGAGCCTTGTTCACGCTGTGTCTACTGACGTTGCCTTTAATAGCTTCTAACGTTCCTTTTGTCAGTCAGCGTAGCCTGCTACATGTACTTCCTTCTGATCTGATGTTTGTGAATACAACGTTTGAATATCATCAGAGTCAAACAGCTTGGTGCAAAGCATCTTCTGATCTTCTGACCTTGAAGTGCTTCTTAGCGTGATACCATCAGAACTTCAGTGCTTCTGATCTCATGTTCTTCTGATGCTTCCATAGACCCATGTTCTGATTCTGCTTCGACCATCTTCTGATGTCTTGCCAGACCATGTTCTGATGTTGCATGCTGAACCCTTTGAGACAAAGCTTCTGAGCGCTGAATTATGCATACTCTTTATATATTTCCTGAAAAGGAAATTGCATTGGATTAGAGTACCATATTATCTTAAGCAAAATTCATATTATTGTTATCATCAAAACTAAGATAATTGATCAGAACAAATCTTGTTCTAACAACTTTTACTGCTAATGTTATATCATTTTTAACAAAATGTCATGGTTATATTAAGGGTTTCTCTTCAAAATCAAACTTTCTTTTTGTGTCATGGTTGGTGTCATGAACAACCTAAAACTACAAATATGAGTTTATTCATTGTTAATTCACATGCATTTGTTTTGTTGTTTTTATTTCTTATGATATAAACAATATTATGATGAAATACTATGGATTTCTAGAATTATAATTAAACCAATTTAATTTAATTAACAAACGTGTAATATAACTAATATAATATTATAAGTAACTCATTTTTTTCCTTATAAAAAAGAGGACTATTTTCCTTTCAAACAACTTAATTAGTGGTTTTGAAAAAAAAAACTTTATGCATGGTATTTTAAATATGATAAAAAATTGTACAAATGAACTGTGTTACACATTAGTTACTCTACTTCTATGAACTATATATTAGCACTACAAAAAATCACGTCTGTAGCGACGTGAATACCATGACACAACATGGAAAATCACGTCAGAGAACAAAATTAGCGACATGATCATACACGTCGCCTGGGAGTGCGTGGGAAACCATTAATGCAACAATCAATTTTTCTTACATTTAAACCCAACTTCGACACCAACTTCTTTGCATCTTTAAATGTTGTAGGTAAGTTGTCTTTCATAGGAGTTGAGTCCAACATCATTTTTGTGAAGAATTCCAAACACTGATCTGGAACATTCCAATTTGCCTTAGCAGCCAATAATCTCACACACATTGATAATTTTGAATCTGACGACCCCTCAAACAACGGTATATTCATCTCATTCAACAACTGATAAAATCATTGCGCTTCCTCATTCGGCAACTCTTCCCCATCAAAATCTTCAGGTTAATCATAGGTCACGTTCACACCAAAAGCATCCTCAACCATCTCACCGATCATATTAAAGTTTTCCTCATATTCCATAATCGGTCTACTGCTTGAAGCATGAGTATTACTAGTCTCTGGCACATTCATCGGCAAATTTTCACCGTTAAACGTCCACACCCAATAATTTTTAATAAAACCCCTTCTATGCAAATGACGTGTTACTTCCTCTGGATCACTAATTATACATCTACATTCACATTTAAGACAAGGACGCCTAACCCCCCTTCACTTCGACAACATTCCTGAACAAATGCCCACTTGATAAGCCCATCAATCCTTCTACAAAATTTGGTTTAAGTGCACGTCTTCCTGGTTCCAATCTATCGTACATCCAACTACGATAGTACAGATAATATTCCATACTGCATATTTGTACAATCATTACACTAATTAATATAACATTTATGTAAACTATATAACTTTTTTATTTAACATATTCTCACGTAATATATAACATATTCTCACATATATTAGCTATACAAAATCTATAACATATAACAAGCATATTCTCACATAATATATAAACTTTATTCTTTTAAAAAAAAAATAGAATGTATAAATCATGTTTTTAATAACTTACATATAAATATAAATAAAAATAGAATGTATAAATCATGTTTTTAATATAAAAGTATAAACATTATGTTTTTAGAAGAAAAAATATATATAATATAAATTGTCTTTATACCCTAATATAATATAACTTTTATATATATATATATATATATATATATATATATATATATATATATATATATATATATATATATATATATTATATACATATTAAATTTTCTTTTTACCTTTTTAACATATACACATATTTAATAAATTTTCGTTTTACCATTCTAAAAAATATTCTATTTTCCAATACATATTAATATATAATTATATTTTTTTACCATTTTTTAACATAATAACATACTATATACAAATTAAATTTTCTTTTTACTTTTTTAACATACACGTATATAATAAATTTTCTTTTTACCATTTTAAAAAATATTCTATTTTCCAATACATATTAAACCTCTATTTTTCATTAAATAATAAATATTAAACTTTTAAAAAAAATTGTATATTATAAATGTTGCCTATATAATTTACATATATAAATTATATAAATGTTGTCTATATTTCGTTTTAATAAATTATATATATTTTTTAGAAATAATATTATAGATTTAAAAATAAAAAACATAATCTATTTTCTTAAAAATATATATATTTACCATAAACTAAACAAATATATCTCTATTAAACACAATCTGTTTTAATAAAAAAAAACAAATAAAAAATATAATCTGTTTTATTAAAAAACATAAACAAATATATATATATCTATCATTTACCATAAATTACTACATAAACATAATAACATTCAATCTAATTAATATATCATAAAAATTATAGAAATACATCAATCTTCTAATCTCCTCCAATCTTCTAGTTCAATTTTTATATCTCCTCAATCTTCAAAATATACTTCAAAATCTTGAATAAAAAAATTAACATAAATTAGAATCATAATCAATACAAATAATAAATAAACTAAATATAAAATACAATTAGAAAAAATATACCTTCAAAAATTGTGTGAGGAAGAGGAACAGAATGAGAAGAGGAATTGAAGAGAGGAATTGTGTGAGGAAGAGGAACAGAATGAGAAGAGGAATTGAAGAGAGGAATTGTTAGAGGAAGAGGAACAGAATGCTGAGAGAAGAGAGGAAGAAAATGAGAAAAGTGAGGAAGAGAGGGAAGAGAAAATGAGACGGAGAGGAAGTGAGAAGGAGAGGGTTTTTGAAAAAAATATAAGGAGATATTAGCGACGTGTAAAGAACGTCAGTAATTAGTGATGTGTCTTACACGTCGCAAGCATCCAACGGTCAGATCGTTTCCGGCATTGAAAACACGTCGCTATTTACACACATTTATTTCACGCCGCTAACGACCTAACGGTCATAAACTTTAATTTTTTCATCTGTCCTCACCTGCCAAAGCCTGCTCATGTCCATTCAAAGTCAGAGTTGAACAGTTCCGACGTGATAAGCACATCACAACCAAAAAATTTGAAAATTTTATTTTCCCACCATATGGCTTTACAGATTTCAGTGGTTGAAAATTTAATTTATTAGTTCCGACGTGGATAACATTTCACAAGTATTTTTTTTAATTTTTTTCTGACTCCCCATGTGTTTTCGTGATTGTTATTATTAATCATTAAAATATTATACTGACGTGGTTTTCACGTCGGAACTGGCCTTTTTTTCCCACGTGAATAACACGTCACAAATTCTGGACGCTGGGGGCTGTTTTCTTGTAGTGTAGACAGTTTGTTGTAGTTTAACTTTTGCACATGTAATTAATCTGATAATGTACTTTCTTAAGAAAAAGCCTACTATAACTTTAGACAACTCTAGAGCTATGTCAAATCAAATCAGTTGGTGTACATATTTACACGCTTTAGATGATACTTTATTTGTCATTAATAAATTAAATATGTGATCATTTTGATATTGGATACCAAAATATTGAAAGTAGTGATATAATATTTAATGCTAGATTTACTTTTTTCACTTTTTTTCCTGACATTGAATACCAACTCTCTCTTATGTCACCTCAACAATTGTTAATTTCCTCTCAATTTTTATGTCTTCTCTTTTTTCAATTTTAAAATTGTCTTCTTTATTTATTTATTTCAAATGTATTAATATACCTTCTTTCATATTATTATTTTTAATTTATGTTCTCTCCATTTCTAAGTTTACTAACCTTTCATCTATTTTTAGTTTATAATGTTATTTTTATTATTAGATAAATATTAACTTATATACTATTTTCTTTTTCGGGTTGTTCAATTTGTTTTTCTACAATAAATTTTTAATCTTTCATATTTCATTTATGTGAGACATCATTATATTATGAAGATAATCATTACTTTATTTTATTATTTTTTTACTCAACTCCATTACTTCTTCTCAATCATTACACTATGACATGCACCAAAAAATAGTTTTCCTTCTCCCAATATTTACTAAATATCCTCTTTATGAAGTTTCATCCTTCTCCCAATGTTTGTTGTGTTTAACTAATAATTGCTATTCTGTCAAAAAAAAAAAACTAATAATTGCTATTAAAAATGTTTGTTGTGTTTATGGATATTTTAAATAAGTTTCAATTGGTGAGTTTTTGAATTTATTTTTGGTCAATGGTAAATTTTAAATATAATTATATCATATTTAAGTCAATTTTATTTTAATATATAATTTATATCTCATTTAATTTTATTTCATTTCTACTTATTTATATTTTTATTAATATTTGTTTATTTATTTATAAATTTTCAGATTGATGAAAGAAATTAATGAAGAGAAGCCATTGTTCTAGACTTGAAGAAGAGTTCAAATATTAATAGTAAATTTTCAATATTAATTATTTGATTTAATTTTAAATATCTATTCATCGTACTCTCTCTGTCTCACAATAGGTGTCCTCTTTTTAATTTTTATTTGTGTCAAATTATTTGTCAATTTAGAATATCAATGTAATATTTATTATTTCTTTCCACTAAAGTATGGACTACTAATTAACAATAAAGTATGACATGATTTCATACTGAGTGAGAACATTTTTAATATGTATTGACTTTTTAACTTATAATTAAATATATTTATTGATACATTTTAAAAAAGGAATACTATATATTTAGTATTGTATTTTCTAAATATCACTACATTTAAAATCTACTTAATATAAATCCAAGGTTGTCATGATGACAACCTAGGACACAACCCTAACCCTACTTCTTACATGGCATCATATTAGCATCTCAATGCTTATGTGGCATCCTATTAAAATTTAGAATTTTTATCACTTTTCTTTTAATTCTTTACAACAACTCCAATTAAATACCACAATTAATAATAATACTAAAATAAATAATAATAATATTAATAATAACATAATAATATTAAACCATCACTATTAATAATAATATATTAATATTAAACCATCACTATTAATAATAATAAAATAATATATCTAACTAATAATAATAGTAAAATAATAATAACAACTATAATAATAATAATAATAACAATAATAATAATAAAAAAATAATAATATAATAACCAACCACCATAATTATAAATAATAATAATAATAATAATAATAATATATTCAATTAACACTATTATATCTTAATATCCTAATTCTCTTTCTTTTATACAAAAAATCTTTATAGATCTCAATAATTAAATACATGACTCCTTTACATTTTAATATGTAACATTTTTATATTCTATTTATTTTAAAATATTTATTTTTATTTAACTATTGGTATATAATATTTTTAAATAAATAGTTAAATTATTTTTTAAATTTATAGTATTAGAACTCAATAATTAAATACACGACTCCTTTAAATTTAATATGTAACATTTTTATATTCAATTTATTTTAAAATATTTATTTTTCATAATATAAAATAAAAATATTTTTATCAATATTTTATTTTAATAATATAAAAATAAAAAATATTATTTAATTTTATTTATAAGTAAGTTTTCTTCATTTATATTAAAATATTTATTCTTTATAGTTTTTTAAATTTGAAACGTACGACAGGGGAGATGACCTTTCTGTGTTTTTAATAAATTTTTAGTTTTTATTTATCATTATATAAAGATATAAAATTTAATCATACTAATGTAAATTTAAATTAATCTTCATAATTTCTTTACCATTAATATATTTTAATTGAAAATTATTTTTATAACTTCTTTCATTAATTTCTCCTTTGAATAATTATTTAATTGGCCGTTTATAAAATTACTCATTTTCTAAAATTTAATTCTTACATAAATTAATTTTAATAATTTTAATAATTCCGTTACATTTGTGTTGTATTTAATGTTTATAAACCTCTTTAATTCTTAATTTTAATTCTTACATTTTATAATTATATTTTTCACTCAATATTAATATGTTTAACCCAAAATTTTTATTAATTTCTATTGGTCTACATGTTCTTTCTTGATGTGAGTATAAATATGTGGCTTTAAGTTCATATCTTCATTTCTATGCTATTCTTCAAATTTGTATGATAGTTTTTATTTTCTATTTCTTACTTTATACATGTGTATTGATTATTAATTTTATTTCCATCACAGGGTAAAAGATTATTCATTTGTTTTGAGGTTTCAAGATTATATTTTTATGGTACCTCATGTAAGTATTTTTATGTTTTTAACTATAATATTTATATTCATCCAAAAATTTAACATATCAGTATTTTGAGATTTCTAGATTATATTTTGATGTTACACTCAAATATCTATCTTTCTACATCTATCCACGAATTTAAATATATTATTATTTTTATATAGATTTATGAACACAAATTCATATGCACATTCAAGAACAGTGCTCCCAAGAAAAGTACGATTCTCTCTTGCTATTATATCTCTATTCTCTATAATTATATTTTACAATAAGTTTTCTAGAGGCTTAATGCCTCATATAACTATCTTAATGAATTAATATTGTTGTAAAAATAATTTCAGGCCAATCATATATGTAAGCAAACCTCATAACTACCTTAATAAACTACCACTGTTATAAAGATAATTACAGGTCTGTCATATATAAAAGCTGAATGTATCGACAATATGATTCAATTTCTAATATTTTTGTAAGATTATCTATATAAAATATATCATCTTACATTGCACAGTCATTAATTTTTCTCTAAGATTGTATTATATTATCATTAGTATTTAACTTTCAATATTTTTTAGCATATTATATTTATATTACAATTATGTTTCACGTAAGAATTATATATCACTTATTGGCGATATCTCAACTATATTAATTTTAATTTCACATTTAAATATAATTTTTTTACTATAATTTCATACATATTTATCATTTCGATAATTTTTAATTCTATGTGGAAAATTTTACATATAAAAAATATCAAAATAAAATTTATAAATAATTAAGCTCATCTATTTTTAGAATTAAAAAAATATTAAATAAAAATGTTTCCCTTTCTATATTTCAGATTTAAATTTTGTAAAGATATATGATTTTAGAAAAATATATTTTATACAAATTAATTTTTTCTCAGAATTTTTCAATTATTACAATTTAATATATTTATTTTTATTTAATAACAAGTAATTGGAACTATTAACAACAATTTAAATTTATGTTACATTTTACCATTATTATAATAAATTTTAATTTTAATTGCTGCATTCATTGCTTAATTTAGAAATATAAATTTATATTAAAACTTATTTATTTTATAATTATAAAATATTAATATTACTTACTAATAATATATCACTTTTAATTTTAAAATTATTATGTTTAGATATAATATTATATTTAATAACAGATTAATGAAATTTTATCAATTTGATATCAATATATCAATTTAATATATTTAATAAATATAATATATTAAAATATAAAATACTTAACTCTAGAAAATACTAATGTTTTTATATTTTGACTTTACTTTTTTAAAACATAGTGACATTTATTTAATTAGAATCATAAACACTACATTTAATTAAATAAGATATTTTATATAAATAATTTACATATTATTATAAGAAACTCCACATATTAAAATTAAAAAAAATACATAACTCTAGGAAAAATGTTAACATTTCTATATTTTAATTTATTTTTAATTTTAATATTATTGTATTTTTAATAATAATAATATATTCTGGTGTAAATTAATAGAATATATAACAATTTAGTTTTTATTCCATCTCTTTAACTCCATCAAAGGTCTCATAAAAATATTATTTTAATACAATACTTAATTTATGTTTATCAGTTACTATTTTTTGTAATTGATAGAAGAATGAACTTTTAGAAATGATGTTAAAACTGTCATAAAATATTGTCTTTTTGTATTCTTACAAATCTTTATAACCACCTTTAATTCTACATTCATTATTTACTCACACTGCTTTGCTATCCATTTCACCTATACATTTTTATCTAGGATTTTTCTCAATGTCTACTATTGATTTCAACTCCATTTAGAGAGTTTTTTTCTTCTATTAACTATTTTTATATTTGTTTATCTTATTATTAAGTTTCATACTCGGTTATTCTATTTTCATGTCAAAACATATTATATATTTTTGCAGGCTTAGCGAATACAAGATATTGCAAACATAAATTATATCTACTCCAAAACAAGCACATGCAAGAGTTTTGAGGGGTATCTAGGCCAAAAGTGATTCAATAGGGCAGTAATTTATCTAAAATATTTAGATAACATCTACTTAATATAAATTCAAGGTTGTCATGATGACAACCTTGGTAACAATCCTAAACATAATGATGACGTGTCTTTCTAATATAACACAAATGTTGATGTGTCAACCTCTTTAAATCTCGGGATTAATAGTCAATTGTAAGTCACTTAACTTAAATATTTGGGACTTAAGGATAATAGTCAAATTGTAAGTCACTTAACTTAAATATGGTTTAGTCGCATATATACTGTGTATGAAACAAATGCACAATGCAGTGGAAAATTTGACTCCCAAATTTATATTTTCCTATTTTTAATTTATATTTTCAATTTTGAATTGTTTTATTTTTGTCATTTATTTTATTTATTCTTTCATTAGTTAATTTAGTAGATTAGGTTTTGACATCTCACTATTGTAATTCTCTTCTCTTTTAGAATTTATTATATTTGTATGTTTTTTTTTCAATATTATGGATTAAATATATAGTATGAGAGATTTACATGTCTTTCAAGCGAAAATAAGTGGTATAAGAATCGTTTTTTTAAAATGTCTAATATCACTTTTAATAAATTCTTAGTATTGAATATGTTTATATTATATTATATTAAATCTTTTTATTCACTTATTAAGTTTATCATTTTTAACATGATTATTAATATATATATATATATATATATATATACATATATATTATAAACTATTAAATTATTGTTAATCTTTTTATATAAAAACATAAACTCCATATAAAGTATCATTACAAATATATTTTATATTTATTTAACTAATTATTTATCAATGATAATAAATAAAATATATCCGCGCATCGCGCAGGTAGACGTCTAGTTGTAATAAAAAATATCATTGGAAATAAATATCACCCCTATGCATAAATGTTTTTTCCTAACACCCTTAACATGATAACTCTTTCTGGAAACGGATACAATCCGGTATGTGCTACAATTCAGTTTGCTATTAATGCATATTTATAATATAATATTATACAGCTGTTACCCATTTTCAAGTACTTGCTTCAAAACATTTACACCCAATAATTTTTATTTATAATTTTTGTCAGATTGTACTTTATTTTGCAAAGTTTTAATAAAAAAAAATCTCAATATTAAAATATAAGTTTTTATAATGCATTATTTAATGACTAGCCCACCACTTCAATTTCATGTCCATCAACATTAGTTATATTATAATTTCTAAGGTTTATATTTTTCTTCATAATCAAAAATTTACAATATGTCTAATATTGATCATTATAAATTTAAAATCATTTTTTATTATTGTCAAAACAAAAAAATATTATGCAGAAAAAAATACATTGTTTATTAAAATATTTATTTATACGGGGAACAACTATACTATTGATTCAAATACTTTTATAAATAATATCATAACAAAATTATCATTTATATATAGGAAAAAAATATTATTATTATTATTATTATAAATGGAAACAATTTTACTATTAATTTAAATATTGAATAATAAAAAATTTATCAATCATTTTTTTAAAATATGTGAAAACATTAAGAGAAAAAAATACTATTGTTATAACCAGGAACAACTTTACTACTGATCTAACTTTAATACATGACAAATGAAACCACATATTTAAACATGCATTGAGTCAATAAAATTTTGTAAAATTAGTCAATAAATTTTTAATACATGATAAATTTTTACTAATCCAACTTTACTACGGAAAAAATGAAACCACTGATTCAAACATGTAGTGAGTCAATAAAATTTTATTGTTTGTTTTCTCATATGGTAGAAATTATATAAACGGGAAAAATGTAACAACTTATCCAAATATTGATATCATTTATATATCTTCTAAATAAGTAAACAATAAATATTTTTTTTATTTAACAGTTTAATTTTTCTTTCATTTATTTTTATTATATATTAAAAACAATTTTTACATATAAACTTATAAATAAATATGATGAAAAAAACATGTTAAGTGTCTAAAAATATTAAGTAAAAAATTTTTTTTTTCAATAATTTATATATTTATAAATTTATTATATATTATATGATTTTTAAAATAAATATTTTATAATTAAATCAGTTGCTTATTGGTACTGCACAGCATTATGACCTAATCTCTAGTCCATAAAATAGCCCTAGTTTCCCATTCTCACGCGTTTCTTCACCTTAGGTTATTTCTCTTTTCATATATAGTTTTTAGTGATTGAACATTTGCAACTGCAATGGCTAAGAGATCGATTAACAGAAAAAAGGATAGGATTAGCGATCTTCCTGATCCAATTCTGTGTCACATTCTCTCTTTTCTCCCAACCAAATTAGCAGTCACCACAAGCATTCTCTCAAAGAGGTGGAGACCAATATGGCTTTCTGTCCCCACTCTCGATCTCATGGAAACTCCCCCATCCCATGTTATAGGTTCAGTTTTGCAATCGCGAGACATCAAATTGCCTATACTATTAGCCCGGCACAAATATTCTTATGACGAACCCAAAGTTTTGAACCAATTTATTTTAGCAGCAACACAAAGAGGAGTTCAAACCCTAGAACTTGACATGGTGGGATCCTCTTTGGAGGTTGAATCAGTTTCTAACATACTCACTTGTAAGACTCTTACTCTTCTCAAGTTGATGTGCCTCGTGATTATAGAAGACATTCCTCAAATAAGTGTTTCTTCTATCAAAACTCTTAATTTGGATAAGATTATTCTTATGAGTGAAGATAGGCTCAGTTTTTTCTCAGTCTTTCCCAATCTAGAGGAATTGCATGCAATTGATGTATTTGTAGTTGGTGGGAGGTATTTTATTCCACAAACAGAGGAAATGAAAGCAATGAATAAGTGTTTGCCCAAATTGGTGAGGGCTAATGTTTGTAACATGGAACTTATTCCTTTCTTCTCCTTTTCCCGGGTACTCATTCTCAATGTCGAGCAGGTATGGTTTTCTTAAATATTTGTTAGGATTTAAAAAACAGACTCTATGTAATGGCTTGAATACATTTACACATATGTGTTTGAGGATGTTTCTAGAATATAACTATCGAAACTTTTGTTTGTCTTTTCTACATTACATTTACTTAAAACTTTAGGTTAATTTAAGATCAATCTAGAAATATGTAGCAACTTTAGACTATTATAGTTTTCTCTAAATATTGTCATATATTTTTGCTAGACTATTTTAGAAATATGCATCAATTTTAACAATTTTGGTGGGTACAGGTGTGCGAATGTGTCGCGAATCTGACTGTTTTGTCGCTACTGTTTTTGTAGTTACCGACAATTTTTTAAAACCTATTGTTACTAATAAATGTTTTATACATAAAGGTAATTGATTTCTAATGTTGTCTTTGTAATTCATGAAGACACTGCGCTATGTCATGGTCCAAGTCCCCATCTTTAACAATCTAACTCGATTGGAACTAATCTTTAACTTTGACGAAAGTTGGATGGGAGAGCGGAAGTGGAGGTGGATACTAAAAATGCTTCAACACAGTCCCAAACTTCAACATCTTATCATTCATGAGGTTGGTTTATAGATAATTTGATTTGATTATTATTTTTTTTTTAACTCTACTGTCTACTCTACATATTTTAACTTTGTTTTTGTGTTTTGTTGGAATTTTACTTATTTCAGAAAAGTGTAATTGGAATAGATGAGAAGAATTGGAAGGACCCACCTATTATCCCGGAATGTCTTTCAGCTCAACTCAAAACTTGTTTGTTTAGGCAATATAGATGCACCAAGCCTGAACTTCAATTTGCAAAATATATAATGCAAAATTCAAAAGTATTACTTACCATGACAATTCAAAGCTCCTCTTCTGTAAATTTAAAAACAAAGTATCAAATATTACAAAAATTATCTGAGTGTCTAAGGGTTTGTAAACTTATATTCAATTGAGGATGGGTGGGCTAATATATATTTGATTGATAGAGTGATTTGATGATGTTTGAAAACACAAACTTAAGTTTGTTTTTATCTTATATGTCGAATAAATTTTCAATTATATATAGATTTTATATAATTTATATCTATTTTAGTTACTTTTTGAGTTTGTTGTCTCTGCATCCTTGACGCCACTATTAAATTTTGATGGTGGGATATGATCAATTGTTGTGGGTGGTTAAGGTTGCTACGAAAGGATTAGTAAAAATGTAACACAATATCTCAATGATATCCAGTTTGGGGTTGAGATATCAGGTGGTGTTGAGGTCATTTTACACAGTACCAATAGTGTTAAGCAAGCGACATAGAGATGGTTGATTGGCTATGCTTATAGTAGATGTTTCGAATGCTTTCAACATGGTAACGATCAGCCCTTCTGCGTAAGGTGAGGGTGAGATACTCATCTATTACTTTGTGCGTTGATTTTCTTTATTGTCAGGCACCGAGGTTGTATTTTTGGGTGGACATATTATGTCAGCCAGTAAAATGCAATAAGGTGACCTATTACAGTTGCTACTTTAGTGTCATTTGTCTGTGCGTTTGGTCATTTCTAGACCGAATACCTAATATATCAAACAATGGCGATTTCGAATCTCACTACAGTTGGCATATTTGCAGGTATGGTGAAAATTATACTTGTGTCCCACCAATTTAACTTGCATTACATTACTGCTTTAATTTAAAACCAAATCACTGCCTTTGGTTTTCCACCAATGATTCAATATTCTATGTTATGTGTTTTATCTTGTGTAGTAGTATGGCCAGTTTGTTTGTAGGCCACCCAGACTTTCCATGTCGAAGTTGTAGAAACTTATCGCCAATATAGCAATTCACTTTGCACATATTGTTTCAGCTAAACCTGTTATTTCGCGATTCACTTTTATTATGGAGTAATGTAATAACAGTTATGTTAAAAGACAAACTTTGATCAATTATTTCTAAACTGTAATTATTATTTTCGAACCAATCTTGAGGTCAAAATAACATATTCTGCTGTCAAACTCGAAGCCTGGTACAGAGTGGCCTGACCACAACCTTTTGTAACCTGCTAACCATAACTCTTTTTGTTGTTGAGAGTATTTGAATTTGAATGTTAAGGAAGTTAACTGCCAGATGCTCCAAAGAGAACACCGGAACCTGCCTGGCTAGTACGTTTGAAAGCATACTCCTTTTAAAATAATCTTTGAAACTTGATTTACATCCCTATGAAAAGAAAACATAACAAGCTGAAATTTTGATATGAAAACGTTGTATGCGAAATATTTATTACTGTTTTTCTATTTATAAATTTCATTTTATGCTCGATGTAATTTCTGAGTTGGCTGCATGTTTTCATCAGCCACTTTCCTTGCATTTTATGTTTGTCGTTTCTCTGAAATAGACAGGTTACTGTTTCAGATAGCAGACTTTTCATCAATGAAATTTTCTTCTATTATTGTGGACTCAATAATAATATTGCCAAATTTTTTGCAAATTCTCCTTATATGCAAATTCCAACATCACTTCAATTGTAACTCATACTGTTGGGCCATTTATAGACAAACAGTGGATTCTAATCACATGTTATGTATTGAATCAGAGTTCATCCCGCATCATAAATAAATGAAATCAACTACTTCACCTACTTACTTTATTTGTAAACCGTTCCCTCCGGCAAAAGGTTCAAAGAAGTAGAGTAAATTATATAAACTTGATAATAGCGTCGTTGTAAAAGATAGAGAAATAGATAGGACCTCGTCAATGAGTCAAACACTTGATCCCCATAACTGATGCACCGGCCACCTTCGTCACTCGTACGCAATATTTCTCTTTGACTTCACTGACATGAGAGTTTGCTAATTTTGTAGGTCTTTATCGCTTCACCGCACTGACACGCTCGTCGTAGCATGACACGCTCGTCGTAGCATCAGAAGAGCCTTTAATCTCTTTCAACAACAGAACATTGACACAATATATGAAATCAATATTTAAATTAATAAATGTCTAATATATTTAATTTGGTTTGATTTCAATTCGAGTTGAATTCATTTAAATTAGATTTTTAATTGATTGATATATTAATACCCATGCGTCTGCATAGTTTAAAAAAATTTGTCCAATAGAATTGTACTAAAATGCACGTTTGAGATAAATATGTATTTATGCATATTTATTTGTGTTGTGTTCCGTGTCATTTCACAAAATATTTCAATAACATTTTAAACATTACATAAGTGTAAATAAATGATAGATCAACCCTATCAAATATCATTAAAATATCTTAATAGTGAGAATGAGTAAGCTTTTCAATTATATGCATCAAATTATCTTAATAGTGAGAATGAATAAGTTTTTCAATTATATGCATGTTTTTTTTTTTTGTCTGGGTCTGATTGTATTGTGCCACTGTACAATGTATAACTTTTTATTATTAATCATGAAAAATTTTGATGATTTAAATTTTATATAATCCATATTATATCAAATATTTTTATGTAAATATCATGTCAAAAATAATAATTCACTATCAATTATTGTTCTAGTTGTAAAAATACAATTATATGCATTAAAATATCTGAGAATGAATAAGTTTTTCAATTACATACATGTTTCTTTGTCTGATCATGTCACTTGCATCCTGATTGTGTCACTTGCATCCAACGGGTACATAACATGAAAGCCATGAGAAACCCTTCAAAATTGAAAGCATGGTTACTCTACGAAACAAAATATATAATTGGTACATGCTTTTCATCGTGAAAGGAACTGGTTTGACCCATTTGATTGTTAATATAGTGAAATGAAATTGAAGGTTGAGTAAGATCTTCTTGGTCCCTTAATCCCTTTTCACTTGATTATGCTTTTATGTGGACTGAGAAAAAAACATATGTGGACTGAGGATAAAACTAACACAAATAGCAGCAAATATTGTCCCAGCTTTCCTTTGATCTTCTCTTCTACAATTATTATCCCTAGATGCACTTCACATCCATCTGTGTTTTAGATTTTTACTCGAAATCGCTACCATTGTTTGTCTCCAACTATCTATTTCAAGTGAAACAAAACCAATTCCGTTGTTAACGGTATTGTCGTAACTATCAAGAATATCATAGTCAGGACCAAGCATTACATTTTCCAATTATCTTTAGCTTGTGCTTGAAGCTACTTATGTCGCTCCAATTCCTGCATCGTACAATTAATAACTAAGAATCTAGCCAACATCTCAACTATAATCTCTACAAGTTCATTCTTCTGCACAGATTTGACATTTTCTGCATAAAAGAATTACAGAATCAGTGCAAACATTAACCAAAAATTTCATGTTTCATACATCATACAATGCAGATAGAAAAGAAAAAAAAAAGTTTTTTCAAGTCTTGAAGAAATTAAGCACACTTAAAGATTCACTGTGCAGATGACAATTAATCAACTTTTTCTTCTAAATTGAAATCGAATGGCGAGTCAAACATTGAATTCTCCTGTTTACTTTTTTTTTAAGAAAAAAGAATAAAAAAACAAGTTGAATCAATTGATGAAAAATTCCAAGAAACTGCACAAATGACCTCTCCAATCTATCACTTAATTTTCTTGACCAATAAAAAAAGAAAATTATATAGAAATTACGTAACATTAACAAAGAGAAGGGAATGAAAATTTAGAAAGGAAGAAGATAGAAACAAAATTCAAAGATAAGATAAACAAAAAAGTAAATGGCCCTTTAACATCTAGATTTCATTAGAATGAAATTAAGTGTTTCAATCACCTTAGGAATTTACACCTGCATAGAGAAAATCTCAGAATCATTTGACCAATTATAATGATAAATAAGATGTTTATAAAATACAGATAAGAAGAAAATCACAGCAGGACAGCATAATGAAGTTAATTAATCAAATCACCTCTGACATAGCCCTAAGATATTGATAACTTCATAGCAAAATTCCATTAAATAGGTCATAGGCTTACACAAAAAAAGCAAGGGTGTAATCAATTCAGTTTATCAAAGAAATGTGTAGTGAAGCTCGGCAATGGGAGGGTGGTTTGTCTCACAGAGACACAAAAAGAGGTTCACAAAAAGAGGTCCATAGTAATAGACCCTGACACATTAGAGACAATTGGAAAATTTGAGTATATTAATACTTTGAGAGGACTCATTCACTTTCCACACCCTATTATAACCGATAAGGAGGTTTTAACCTCCTGAAACCGGGATAATTGGGGGTGAGGATGGAACCTAGCTCGAATGAGAGGAATGTTATCGGACTTGTTGACGGTGGTAGCAGATCATCATCGAATTGGGTCCACTCCTTCCCTATTACTCAACACTATGTTATTGTGCCTGAAATGCCATAACATAGTGCTCATAATTTGCTCAAAGGCTGAACCAACTTCATTAAACAAATTACTCGTGGCACTTATATATAACACAATATAGTATAATATGATGAAATGTATTAATGTTTCACTAGTAGTTTGGTAGTTAATTTTGGTACGTGATTTTGAAGGTCGTAAGTCCTGTTTGTTATTTTCCATTTAATAAATGCTAGGTGAATATTTGACATCTTAATTATTTTATCTTATCCCTTCCTGCAATGTCATAATTGAATCTACCAAATACATATACTAAATTATGAAATTGATCTAAAATCAAGTTTATTGAAATAATACAGTAGATTCAATTAACATGAGAGAGCATAGATATAGGCAAAACATACAAACAAATTAAGGTCCGAAATAAACATGGGAAAGCATGGATATATGTATACAAACAAACATGGGAGAGCATGAATATATGCAGCACATACAATAGGTAGATCAGAGCCATAGATATTTGCAGCATTAGACCCAAATTAATATGGAAGAGCATGAATATATGCAGAACATACAAACAAATTAAAATCCATAGCAGTATTTGCAACATTAGACCCAAATTAACATGGGAGAGCATGTTGTTTCATTATTGATTTTGATATATAGTGATTAGTTTATCATTTTGAAAGTTAAAGTCATATGAACTTATCTATTTTACAAAAAAAAAAAAAAACTTAATTCCATGAAATTATTGATGCAAAGGTTCATAATCAAAAGCTATCGCCGAGATTTTAACAAGGGTGGCTAAGAAGAAAATTTTTGCAAAAAATAAGAAGAGGAAAAGAAAGAAGAAACCGAGAAATAAGACAAAAACAAAGACTTGGATAAACTAACTGAGGAAAAACAATAAAAAAAAATGGATGAAGAACTGAACAGCGCATTGAGGATGAAGAAAAAAAAAAGAAAATGATTGTTGGAGAAAGGGTGTTAAAAAATATTTGGCAGGTGATTGTGGAAGTGGTTGAAGAAGAGGAGATTGAGAAAGAGAATTGAAGTGGTTGAAGAAGAGGAGATTGAGAAGGAGAATTGACAAAAAAACACTGCTTCCCTGTTTATTACTCAGAGTATTCTTCCTTTTACTCCTTTACTTTTGGCGAAAAATCTTCTTCTCAGCCTTTACTTTTGGCGAAAAATCTTCTTCTCAGCCACCATTGACTAAAACGGGTTTTAATGATTTCATGGAATTATTCATGGATATAATTTTTTTTATATATAAAAAATTCATACAGCTATAACTATTGAAATAAAAGACTAACCACTGTGTACCAAAATCTGAAAAAACTAAGGCATCGCCTATAAAAAATCAAGAAAATAGATAAGTAACTAGTAACTTATATAATTCAATAAAAATAACCGAAATAATGAGAATGGGGTATTTGGGGATTAGGGTTTTGTTTTTTAACTGATGCTTGTGTGTTGGTTTGTCGCTGATGAGAGATAGAGTATACTTGTTTCGTTTCCTTGTTTTCGTTAACAGAAGTGTGAACATGGAGGGGAGAAAATGCAGACGGCAAGAGAGGAATAAGGGGATCGATTGAGTGAAGGAGATTAGAGTGGTGAATTTAGGGTTTTTGTTACTGAACCAGGTTTTGGAAGTGGAGTGGATCCTGGGACCCGGTTCGGCCCAGCTCAACTGTTTTGGCCACATTTTTGTCTCCATTTCTTGGGCTTTACCCTCCTTCGCCCGTTTTGTTTTCTTTTGCTATTTTGGTTAATTTCTTTTATTCAAATGAATAAAAAGTGGATAAAAAAAGGATTAAAGTTTTATTAAAAATATAGCCACAACAAAAAATTCTCTTTTTATTTTGTCATGATATTAAAAAGACTTAAATGCACTTTTAGTCCCCTTATATAGACATTTTTAACTTTTTAGTCTCCAAACTAAAAAAGCTAATTATTATGTCTCATTTTTAAATAACATGAATTTTTGAAGGTCTCTTATCACTTAACAACATTTTTAATGACATGACAGTCTCATTTATGACATGGCACTGCGTTTGACCAAGTTTGAAAAATTCTCTATCACATCATTAATTTTCATTTTTAATTAAAACAAAGTAAATAAAAAATAATTAAAATTATATATTAAAATTAATTTTCATTTTTAATTAAAACAATGTAAATAAAAAATAATTAAAATTATATATTAAAAAAATTAAAAACAAAGCTGGATGTTCTAATATTCCTTCATCTTCTTCCCCAATTCATACCCAAACCCATAAACCCAAAAATACTACATTCATCACAACACAAATTCCCAAAGGAGTTGTCACTTGATGCAACACCGTAGGTTTCAACAACAACACCGTAGGTTTCATCTGTGATTTTGTTGGTGTCACTTGCTGGAACGTAAGAGAGAATCGAGTTTTGGGTTTGGAGCTAAAGGGTATGAATCTTAAGGGTAAGATCCCATAATCCTTGAAGTATTGTGGACAAAACTTGCAAAGAATGGATCTTGGTTCAAATTCATTGAATTCTGTGATTCCAACACAGATCTGTAGTTGGATGTCGTTTTTGGTAACAGTGGATTTGTCTAGTAATGATCTTTCAGGTTCAATTCCGAATATTCTTGTGAATTGTTCATATTTGAATGAGTTGATGTTATCTGATAATCATCTTAGTGGTAGAATACCTTATGAAATTGGTAGTTTAACTAGGCTTCATAAGTTTTCTGTTGCTAATAATCACCTTAGTGGGAGTATTCCATCGTTTTTCAATGGTTTTGATAAGGATGGTTTTGATGAGAATAGTGGTTTATATGGTGGTCCACTTGGTTCTAAGTGTGGAATTATGAGTAAGAAGAATCTTGCTATTATTATTGATGCTGGTGTTTTCGGTGCGACGACTTTGTTGTTGTTGGCTTTTGTGGGAGTATGAGTAAGAAGAATCTAGGTTTGTTTTTAATTTTAATTTTAATATATATTTTTAATTATTTTTATTTACTTTGTTTTAATTAAAAATGAAAATTAATGATGTGGGAAAGAATTTTTCAAACTTGGTTAAACAATGCAGTGCCACGTCATAAATGAGACTGCCATGTCATTAAAAATGTTAAGTGATAAGGGACCTTCAAAAATTCATGTTATTTAAAAATGGGGACCTAATAATTGACTTTTTTAGTTTGGGGACTAAAAAGTTAAAAATGTCAAAATAGGGAGACTAAAAGTGCATTTAAGCCTATTAAAAAAGAACAAAAATATTTTATTTTTGACTTAGGAGTTCTTTTATCAAATATTTAAAAAGAACAAAAAGATTTTCTTTTAGTTATCCATCTTTTAGAAATAAGCTTGCCATTGTAAATTGCTTGTCATGTACTTGTATGTGTGCGAGTGTTTTGTTCTTATGCTTGATTATCATTTATATCTTGTCATTCTTTTTTTAGACCATACTCATTGTTAATCAAGATAAAACGAATGTGCGATAAAATCAACCTTTTTAAGGTAACTTCAAACACTCGATCAACATCGAGTTGCTTTTGCAAATAGCTTCGCACGCAAGCTTTTTACTTAAATAATTTCATAATAAACCTTGGTCAGCACCAAATGCCTTTTTCCAATTTCTTTTTCATAACCGACTCCAAACCCTAATTTGATTGTGATGACCATCTTATTTTTTCTTTCGCGGGTTTTATCGATAGTTTCACTATCCTCAAGTGAGCCTCCAACAACTACAATCGTCTTGGCGAAGCAAACAATGTATTCATGTATGGTTTCTTTACATCCTAACGTGATTTCACTAAGCAAGACCATGGTGGTCAATTGCCTTTTCTTAGAGGTTAAATGGGCGGTGAAAGCCCCACACAATTCGGACCAAGAGTCTGTGCTTCCACCCCAAAAGGATTTGTATTACGTCATGATTGATTCAGTCAAGATTAACGCAAAAAGGTTGCACTTCATGGCTTCGTCATGATAGTAATTCAGCTGGTTGTATATATGCTTGGCATGTTCATCTAGATCTCCACTCTCATTATGGATTTGGAGCTTCCACGTCTTCTCTATCTAATTTGGGATTCTATTATCTAGGATGCAAGAAAACTAGGGGTTTTTCTTTCGCATATGGGCCATATCATATTCCTCACACATTTCCTTCCTCCTTGGGTAGAGAACCTCAAGAGGAGTATGGCTACCCCTTCTTTCTTCGAGACCATGGGCCAGGGGAAGTGTATTACTTGTGTCATCGGCGGCTTGGTAACTTATGGACCTCTCATGGACCCCTTATTAGTTCAGAAATGTGGGTTTTATGCAAAACTTCCTGTCGTTGAGTGTTGTTCTTAGGATTGACGTTGTGTAAACTTTCTTCAATCCGAGTTAGCCTCCCCGCCAAGGCCTAGAAGTTCTACTATTGCACCATGTGGTGGACATTTTTCAATAGGTAAATGGCTCCTTGTAAACCAAGATTAGTCTGTAAGAGTTGAAAATTGAAAAACATTTCTCGCTAAGACATTGTAGGTAGTGGTAGAGGTCATAATGAAGGTTCGCATAGATGAAATCGTGGTTTATATTCGAGGATTGTAGGAGGTTGAAACGCTCCCTGGTTTTTAAGAGGTTGGACAGGGTTTTTGCAGCGGTGAACATATGGAGCGGTCGTCAGGACTTGATCGTCTGTCTCTTGAGGAGGAAGTGGAAGATTTCTGGCAAATTTAGCAGCAACAACGGAGTTAGTAGATTTGAAAGTCGTCATCATTAACATATCCAATAGAGGATTTGAAGGTGAAGAGTTTGAATATGAATTTGAAAGAGGTAATCAGGAAATGGAGATATACGCTTCGATCGAGGGAGATTTGGATTTTTATCAAAAGAGATTAATCTGAATCAAAAGAAGTTAGATCATGGAAAATCATATAAATTAGAAGTCGATTCTCACATATGACGTCACTCATTCTGACATGAGCATTATAATGCAAACGTTGCACGTATGCCTCTCTCTCATCGTACCAGCAACTCAAGTCTACCATTACAACTCGCAACCTCTGATTTCTGATTTATTCTAATTCCCTTGCATCATAAAATCTATTTCATCCCATTTCGTTCAATCATTATTTTTTTTCCAAACAATAAAGTCAATTTTTTATTTTGCTCCACTCCATTCAATTTCGTTATATTATATTCTATTATATCCCCGTCCATTATATTCTTACGATCCAAACATATTAATTTTGTTTAATTTAAGAACTAAACCCCCATAACACAACACCACAATAAATTTGGGGAACAGTAGTGAGCAGAAAAAAAATGAAGGCGTTAGGATGGTGGTTGATTGTGGTTGGGACGCTTCGATTAGCCTCCGTGTGGTTCGGTTTCTTCGACATTTGGGCACTTCGACTCGCCGTCTTCTCTCAAACTTCCAGTATGTACTCCCTAACTTCTCTCTCTTTCCACATTTTACTCCGAATTGTTTCATTCTCTCACTCGCATAGTCATATCAATGAATTGATGAATCCTCGCGCATTTCAATGGTAGATACTGTTTCTAGAGTCTGTTACGGTTGCTTCTTGTTTCAGCATCTAGAGTTATTGTAATGAATGAGCAACACAACTGAATTAATTGTTAAATCCAATGTATTAGAAAATGAGATCTCATACATCCCAATGTATTTGTATCTTGTTAATTATTGTGGAATCTTCAAAGTACTAGAATAAAATTGAAGTAATTGGAAATTTAGAATTTGAATCCTTTTATCTCTTGCTAGTAGAAGCAGCAAAACTTGCATCATATGACATTGATTTTACCCCTGATCATCATTACTTAGACGAGAATACTTATTTTTGACTTTTAAAAATTTAACTATAATAATGCAAGGATACTATATCAAATTCACAATGGTCTTGCCAAGTTTTTTTTGCTGCATTTCAGCTTTCAAGTTAGAATATAATTTCAAACATTATTCTAATCTGCACTGCCGAATTATGGGAACTGATAAGAGTTTGTCATTTGTTGCAGTGACTGAAGTTCATGGACGCACATTTGGAACTTGGACACTATTGACATGCACCCTCTGCTATATCTGTGCATTCAACCTTGATAATAAGCCTATTTACCTTGCTACTTTATTGTCATTTGTCTATGCGTTTGGTCATTTCTTGACCGAGTACCTAATTTATCAAACAATGGCAATTTCAAATCTCACTACCGTAGGCATATTTGCAGGTATGATGAAAATTATTCTTGTGTCCCACCAATTTAACTTATATTACATAGTTTGCCTTAATTTTAAAACCAAATCACTGCCTTTATTTTCTGCCAATGATTCAATATTCTGTGTTATCTGTTTTATCTTGTGTAGTTGTATGCCAAGTTTATTTGTAGGTCAGGCCTTTTGGACTTGTTGACTTGCTGCCTATACTGAAAGAAAACTGATTTTGTTCTAAAATAGATTCTAATTTGATGCTGGGATTCGGGACTTTTACCTCCAAAACATCAATTTTAACATCAATTTTACTGTTATTCTCACTTTTTCGTTCATGTCCATAAACATGAATCATTTTAATATCTAACCTAATCTCATGTCAATAATAGGAACATCAATAATATGGATGCTATTGCAATGGAATGCACACCTGAAAGTTCGCTCGAAGCCTTCTAGTAGAAAGCATTAGCAAGCAAAATGTCATGGGATGAAAGTGCAATGTGATTGGTACTTTATTAGACTTGTCGCATGTTTGGATTCATGGTGAGTTTGACAGAATAGCAGCGAGCTACTATGATTTTGCTAAAACTATAGTGTATCTTTTACAAAACTATGGTGGGCAACACGCACTGTCTATTAGGAAATCAAAGAGTGTTAGGAAATCAAAGAGACGAGTCTCTAATTTCTCATTGTTGTCATTTTACTTCACTTTATGATAGTAGTTTCAATTGTAACAGCTATGTTATTTTTCTTTACAAGACAAACTTGGATCAATTATTTCTGACCGTTAATTATTATTTCAAATCAATCTTAAGGTCAAAAAATCATATTCTGCCATGTGCACTGACAATCTTGAACCTTGGTACAGGGTGGCCTTACAACAACCTTTCCTTACCTGCTAACAATAACCATTTTTGTTGTTATATATTTGAGAGTATTTGAATTCGAATATGAAGGAAATTAACTGTCAAATACTCCAAAGAAAACACTGGAACCAGCCTGGCTACTAGTACGTTTGAAAGCATACTCCTTTCAAAATAAAATATAATAAAAAAGAGTATTTAAAAAGTTGATATATGCAGTCTAATAAAGTTTAAAAAAATTTATTAAGTTTTTAAGAACTTGAGTTTTTTTCCAATGTAATTTCTTAGTTGGCTGCATGTTCTCATTAGCCACTTTCCTTGCATGTATTTGTCGTTTCTATGAAATAGACAGCTTATTCTTTCTGAAAGCAGACTTTTTATCATTGAAATTTTCTTCTATTATTGTGAACTTTATATTGCCAATCTTTTGGAAAAACTTCTTTTTATGCAAATTCCAACATCACTTCAACTGTCACTCATACTGTTGTGCCATTTATAGACAAACAATGGCTTCTAACAGCATCAATGTTGAATCAAATGACATGTTATGTAATGAATCAGAATTCATCCAGCATCATAAGTAAATGAAATCAAGTACTTCATCTACTTACTTCTTTAGCAAACAATACATTAGAAAAGGATGAGGATGAGTTTTATCTTTTCTTATCCGGTCTACATGGAATCGGATTTATCTACTATTTTATCATTTACTTGATGAGTAGGAATAAATGGACCATCGACTATTGTTTCCCACAATCCATGATTTATGTTTTGAAGAAAAAATTTAAATCTAACTTACCAAATATCAAATCTACTATTATTGAAAAGTGGTGGAGTGTTTAGAAAATATATCCACCACTAGAGGGAGTCTAGTTAACATCTTTGCCATTCAAATTTCTTACAATTGACCTTGACTATTTGTGGGGAAAAATGATTGGTTGGGATTCCACATTTAAATTTAGAAAATGTGAAGACAAACATTTAAAAAGTCTTGTAAATCTAAACATGGATTATTCAATATTTATTGAAATTAGTAAGCTACATCATTCACCTACAAATGGAAAATCATTGTGTGGAACATGACAGGATTTTAGCAAATTACATTAAAAGTAGAAAAGGTATGAGGACGGCAACCTACTTGATGTGTGGAAACGTGCGCGAAGATTCGCTACATGTGTTTCGTGATTGTGCTAAGGCCCGACAATTGTGAAATACGATAGTGCCAAACGAAATAGTAAGCATCTTTTTTCTTTTGGATTTCGATGCTTGGATATCTCTTAATGTCAGCGTGAGGAGTAGAAATGGGAGAGACTAGAAGAATATTTGAACCTTCGAGTGCTATTTCCTTTGGATGTGGCGTAATAAAGAGCAGCATGTGGCGGCGTTTATCCGTCCGTTTGATCAAGGAGCTTATGTTTTTCAAAAAATTTAGGAGTATGCGGAAGCTATCAGTATGAATAAAACTGTTATGGAGAGGAATATGGAAACTAAGGTGATTGGTTGGTCGCCTCCGAAGAGAGATTGGGTTAAGTTAAATGTAGATGGAGCTATGAAAGATATTAACATTGCAGGATTTGGATGAGTCATTAGAAACTAACATAGCGTTTGGGTTGAAGGTTTCGCTAGATTTCTTGGAGAGTGTAATTGTTTTATGGCAGAGCTTTGGGGTCTGTACGAGGGAATCAAGTTTATTGTATCTTGGGATACCTTAAGGTGGAAATTTACGTGGACTCTATTTTGGTGGTCCACGCTATTGAGAGAGGGTACTCGAATATGCGGGAAAGTTTGACAATCATCAATTAAATTAGGAGTTTATTGGAAATTCTAAAGGATTATTGTTTATGCCACTCGTACAAGGAGGCGAATAGATGTGCGTATTTGTTAGCTAATAATGACTATAGTATCAGGCCAGATTATATTGTTTTCTCGACGGCTCCAAGTAGTACTGTGAGTGTGTTAGAGGATGACAGACGAGGTCGTTTGTCTGTCAGATTGGTGGGTGTAGTCTTTTCTTTGTTGTTTGAGCTTTGCCTCTTTGTTCCAAAAAAATAAAATATAAAATCATTGTGAAGAGTTTCTATCGTTTCATCCAGAGAAACAATTCAAAAGAAAAAAATAGAGTTTAAGCTTTTTGAGAGAAAGAACACGTTGTTTTAACTACGGTTTACTAAAATTGAAAGATATTATATACAAGGTAAAATTAAGAGTTTTTCTCTTATATCCATAGAGTTTATAATCCTACTTTCTATAGCGAAGATACTCTATGTAATCAAATCTTATTATTTTTTCTTCTTATATTTAGAGATAGTTTTTCAAGAATTTTTTTTTTGATAAGTTTTTACTTTTATATTCTCTTTATTTTCTATTAAATTCTAGTTTAGTGTTAATTTTAAATTCATAAACAAGAGAGCTTAGTAGCCTAATAATTATTAAAAAAAAGTAATTAAGAGAGAGAGGATCTAAGATGGAGTAATATGGATTGGGATTCCCTCCCATGAAATTATAACTAGAGGGAGTCTAGTTAACATCTTTGCCATTAAAATTTCTTACAATTGACCTTGACTATTTGTGGGGGAAAATGATTGGCTAGGATTCCACTACAAGAAAGGATTCCACTACAAGAAAGTGTCACTGTAGAGAATCTTTTCCCATACAATATAATTTTGATGTTGTTTTGTTTACTTAACATTACTCATAACTATGCCCTACTTCGAGATTTTCATATGTAGCTTTTGTATTTTGACTTTTTAAAAAAATTTCTTCCTTTTTTTTAAAGTTAAAATTGAAATGGTGCACAATTTGGCTTTATAAGGGTGACAAAACGGCCCAAACTCGTCGGACATATCCATTTGACTTGCATTTTTAATGAAACAAATCAAATTTTAGTGTTGCATTCTATACTATGTTCGCTCCATATTTTTATGGGTTTTTGGGAACGCGAGCATTGATATGAGTTAAATAACTTAAGTTTTAGGGATGTAAGATCCATCAAGTCCGCCCCATCCAATTTTTTTGTAAATCAGATCCAAAATTTTATGCTAGCACCTTCTACTATGTCACTTTCATCCCACCTTTTATAATCTTTTGTGAGATAGGCCTTAATGGTACGAGCATCTTCATTTTCCACCCCTATTTATAATCATATTAAAAATCATACATGTATCAATTATGTAGTAGTTATACTTTATATTAAAAAAGAGCATCTTCATTTTCCACCCCTATTTATAATCATATTAAAAATCATACATGTATCAATTATGTAGTAGTTATACTTCATATTAAAAAAGTGTGCAGTGTTTGACACCAACACAACTACATTCAATCACTTTTATTTTCAAAGTTCTACATATATAAATATATTAATGTTAATATCGTGTCTGGTGCTTGTGATTGTGGCGATGGTTCACAGTACACGAGTCTCTTTCTTATGTCTTTCCGTTGTTACTTGTGTGTCTTTCTCAACTTGATATTCAAATAAGCTCATCATATCTTCTTCCATCACTTCATTTTGTTCTTCGTCTTCTTCTTCAACCACATCCTCTATTTCCCCAGGTTCTTCCTCTTCTACTCGATCTCGATCGACAATATTATTATGCAAACCATTGTCTTCTTCCATTACAATATCACTTTTTCTCTTTTTCACACCACCCATCAACTCATACGGGTTTCTCATCCAAAACTCAAACCCTTTCCTTCCAAGTACTTTGGTTTCATGTGAGTGTTTGAGTTGGTACAACAACCAAATGGCAGCAGCTATTAAAGTAAATATTTTAAGACCTTGTTTAACCTTGTAGCCATTTGTCCTCATGTTTCTGTTAGGTGATTGCTTCAACATCTTGTACGCATAAATTTCTCTTGCAAAGTGAAGAAAATATTAAATAATTAATTAAGCATTCAACATAACATATATGATACTATATCATTGTATATATTTTTAAAATATGTGTAAGCTTTAGAAAGAAAAAAAGAGATAAAAATAGATACATACAGTGCTATATACTATGTCATGATTTTAAATAATTAAAGCAAAAGAAAAAATATCTTTGATTGGTGAATGATGAATGAATGTTCTGTAACTTCCAAACAATAAGTTTACCAGCATGTCAGAAAAATATCAACATTTCTATCCTTATTTGAGTGAATACAAACTTTTCCAGATTGTACCTAAATGCAGTACTACCTTTTATGTTAAACCAAGATTTAGAAGTATTAATAATAATCTATTTTTGTAAACTAAGTATTTCACTAAGCATGTAACTCTCATATTTAATTTTTGTAGATTAATTAAAAATATTAATCTCATTCTTATATCTTATGCAAAAAGAATATATTAACATAAAATAATCCAAGATGAACGAACATCTACAATGGTTTATTATAACTTGTAAGCCATAGTATTTAACTTTCTAAGCTGAAAATTGAAAAGAAGACACAAACAACTTAAAAATCTTAAATGAGAATGAGAAAATAGAAGTAAACGAGCAAGAAACAAAATGTGCTATAGATTTTAAGTAACTTACAAAGTTGGTAGTAGATAATGTAGAGTGAGAAAATGCAGTGTATAGGTGAGATTCTGTATTGAGTGGAGCAAAGCAAAGGCAAAGCCAAAGATGATAATCTGAGTGAAAGTGAAAGAAGATGGTGAACACTCGTGAACGACATGGATGTCACGGGCCAGCCATGTCTATCCGATCCTTTATATAGATATATTAAATTTTTTTTTTTAATTCTTATATCTCGTTATACGCATGGTTTATTCCTTTTTTTAATTACTTGGTTGGATTATCATATTTGTTATAAACAATTTTTAAAAAATAGGATCTGGGTGAAGTCGACTAGACATTTGACTCAATTCAATTGTCTTTGTTAAAATTTTATATTGGAATCCGAACATATCTTTATAAGTTGCGTTTAATTCACATCCAACAAGTCAATTTTTTAGCTATGATCACATCACAATCTGCGCTCTTGAATCTATTCCCCATCCCCGCTTTGGATTCCCGCTACGGAGGGATTTTTTCCCATTCCCGTCCTCACGGATCCCCGCAAGTCCCCACGGATCTCCAAGGTTTATGCCGAGATCCATAAACATGATTTTTTTTATGTCAAATTAATAGTAAAAACTTCGAAAACTAACCACAGAAATTTAGAAATTTTTCCTTTATGATAAATATATTGTTTTAACAATATTTAATCTATAATATTGAGTGTCATGACCACCAAAATTTTAAACTATATTTTTTTTTAAAAATAATCATTTAGATTTCACCCTTTTACTAACAATACATATATATTTTAAATTTGTGTATAAGATGAATTATATGAAATGACAAATAAATTTACATAATAATTTAAAATTATATATAAATTAAGGACATTATGCTAATTGAGGCGGGGCGGGGACTCCACGGGGCAGGGGATATTTACGCCACCCCCGTCCCCGAAGTGCCTTCGGGAAGACTTTCCTCCCCATACCCGTCTCCGCGGGGAAAAATTCCCCGTCTTTGGGGCCCCAAAGGGGGAATCCCCACAGGGATCCCCGCTAACGGGGGCAAGTTGACATCCCTAATACCAATGCATTTTAAGTCTATAAAAAAGACAAATCTTTGTAATTATAAAGTAAAGAATCAAATCTCATCATGTGAGTTGAACTTAAACTAGAATGTTGAAGAAACTTGAAACTACAACGATCGAATGCGAGTTACAATTGAACGACGAAATTCAATATTGAGTTGGATGATAGGTTGGCGACGATCAATAATATGTTTAAGTCAGAAGAGAAAGGGACGACGTGGAGAAGGGAAAGGGACGGCGTGGTTGATCAGTGCATTTTGATGCACACCCTTCTTCTATTGTACTTAGGCAACTTTGTAGTTTATTTTATTACTTTTACTATTTTAATGTGTTTTTATATTTGAATTTATTTCTATCTTTATTTTATCTTTTTACCTTATTTTCCAGCTTGAATTGTTAATTGATACATTTTCACTATACAAACCATAACTTAGGCCACGTGAATTAGATTGACGTTTTCTTATATGCGTTGGAAAGATAAGAGAAAAAGCTACAAATTTCGTGTTAAAGTCAAAACCTGGTTTCGAGTACAAGAGGGTTGAATAATTCAGTTTAGTTCCAGACTTAATAAATACTTAGTTTTTAGGCCGGTTTTGTTTAGTTTTTGGGTCGGATGCTTTTAGGCCCGATTTCCCTTGTAACATAAAAACCAAAATCGAAGTTACTGTTTATCATTATGAATTCTCACGAAAAAAATATAGCTTGTATGATTTTTACATAGAGAACTAATCCTTGAGGCCAATTCTGCTGCTTACGAGTTCCATCGCTTCGAGGTTATTTAATTTCAATTTAACTTTAATTTCTATTCAATTCTTTCTATGAATTCGTTTGCTACTCATATGATAAAATTGATTTAATTCGATTGTATGTATGTTCCTAATTTTAATCGCGTGTTAACCTAGCTTCTTCGTTATTTGCCTAATCTTTAAACTGTCATACATAATGCGATAAACAGGAACATAAGTCATATAATATTGATAACGCTTGTCTAATTGATTTCATGATCGAATAAGATCGAAGCAGCTTAGGGGATTGGAGATACAATAGCCACTGATAACCTGAAACCCGAATTAGTAGAATTAACCGTTTTAGCTTATTCATAATTAAACTATTTTTACTCACATCTTAATCGAGACCTAAACCTTAAAACCCCCATCGTTTCAAGTTGATAAAATTCAATCCAAGAGTCCTTGCGATACGACGCAGGTGTCACTTCCATTTTACTACAGTTTTAATTGCTCGTTTTTTACCTGTGTGCGAGTTAACGACGGTGAGCGAGTTACAACTGAACGACGAAAGCCAATATTGAGTTGGATGAAAGGTCGACAATGATCAGTAATATGTTTAAGTCAAAAGGGAAAGGGACGACGTGGTTATGTTTGAATGAGATAACATGATTTTAAAATGTGGTTGAAAGAAAAAAATCCCACAACATGATAGAAATTCGCCTGGCTATGTAGAAGAAACAAGAGTTTCTTTTGTGTGAAGGGGGTGAATTTAGTTTTAACGCTAAAATCAAAAATTTCAAAATTATTTTTTTAAAAAGTACAATTGGCAGCGTTTCTTTAGACTGGACAACTTCACAAAATTGACCCTGGTTCTTTAGTGCAAATGGTTTAGCACAGCTCAAACCAGTTTTTCTGAATCAAAATAATAGCCAAAATGACAATAACTCTAATTAGAATGATCAAGAGGTTAACATGCCTCTATCATATAACTCATGGGGAATTACCTTCTAAATTATAATATTGTAATTAGTCATATTAATACAAATACCAATATTTCAAATTCGCATATCTACAATATAAGAAAGTTAACTGATCTGGAAAATACAATTCTGCCCCTTTGCTTCCCCAAGCTGCCACATGGACACCTTACTTGATCTCCTTTTCTAAAGCACCGTGTCTGAGTTCAAAACAATCCAAAGAAAGCCTTTTCAAAATTTTTGCATGTGATAATAATCATTTTATATTGCTATCTTTCTTGGTAAACACAAATATTGCCTCTGCCATACTCAAAGTCATTTCATTAGGTTTTCTTTCTTGCTTTTCATTAGGTTTTCTTTCTCTCTTTCTATCTACCTCCAGGTTTTTCCTCTTTCTCCAACTCACGGGCGATTTCAAATCTTTCCCAGCTACCATCTTTATCCATCTGCAACCTCTCCATCTTCTATCTTCAACCTCTGCATGGCTCGTCCTATGGAAAAAATTAAGGACATCAACGACACCAAAGAGTTGTGGAAAGTGGCGGTGAGAGTTTCCCATAAATGGAAGGTAGTCTCCAACAACAAGGAGCACTTTGAGATGATATTTGAAGACAAAGAGGTAAGTGATGTTTCTGTTTGTGCGTGTGAATGTTCGCATGGTTTTTTAACTTCTGTCAGTGTGTATCATTGTTCATATGTTGTCGTCTTTGTTGTTTTATGATTCTTCGATCTTTACCTTTTGAAGGTTCTATTTTTACTGTTGATGTTGTTTGATGTGTTTACAGAATCTGTTAGCTATGTAAATGATGATAAGATTGTGATTTTGTAGGCTGCTGAACCGAAATATTACGACTGTTGTACCAAATGATGTAGGGACTGAACTGAGTCATATAGCTGCTGTACCGAATGATGCAGGGAAGAAACCAAGTCGTACACCTGATATACTGAATACTGCAAGTGTTGAATCAGGTAATAATGCTCATAATTGTTGAAATTATGCGATTCTGCGGAACGTTAGAATGCATTTCAGTTTAGATCTATTAGTCATGTATTTATAATATATTTGGCTATGCAAGTGATGATAAGGTTGTGATTTTGTAAATGATGATAAGGTTGTGAATTTGTAGGTGTTGGCTGAATTGAGTTAAGTAACATTTCAAAATGATGAGGTTGTGATTTTGTAAATGATGAGAAGGTTGTGAACAATGGTCTTTCTCTCTTTTTTCCTCATATTTTGAAGGATTTGTATTTTGAAGATGATGATTTTGTTGATGATGATTTTGTTCAACCATAGCTTAAATTCAATGGAACTCTGTCTCTAACCATCTTCTTTGGCTTTCAGGAGATTCATCCAAGCTGCTGAATCTTCTTACAAGGTACTTAACATGGACTATACTTAATATTGGATATTCGAATTTCGAATCCAGATTCCCTGTGCACTGCATTAATGAGATCAGCACCATTGGATCAAGACAGCTCACATTTCGCCTTTAATAAATCGTAATCCAAATACATTTTAGAAATCTGAATTGTCTGATCTTTGATCAAACCGCCACAAATTCTTAACTGTGGCAATTGTTTGATTATCTGAATCTTCTGAAAGTGCTTCTACCTGTCAACTCCGAAATCGAATTAACAAAGTCAAGTTGATTGTACTTTTTTTGCTGTTATCAGGTTGCTTATCCAGAACTAGAATTCATGGAAAATTATTTAGCAGAGCTTGCACTTATTAAATACAGCTTCCTGCAGTTTTGACCTTCCAAGATAACTGCTTCTACAATTTTTCTTGCTAGATTGACCCTCGGCCAGTCAGAACATCCATGGGTCTGAACTTTATTTTTAACACTTAACTTTCATTTTTTACAATTAGGCGATTAGTTTCAACTTAAAGTTAATCTAATTAGATTCACATGCTCATCGATTTGCATAATTTTGTGTTCATACCGAGTTGATTTATGCCTTTATTATCCATGCAATATGTTAACATGTTTGTTAACAATAATAATGATTCTACTCTATAGCTGGAAATGAAATCCCTTGACGATGCAGCGAGATTGTTGCTTGGAAATTTGCAGGTTTGAATATATACTTCTGGTTCTCCTTTATACCTGCAATTGTATGTACAATAATCTGTTTTCAATTTTTTCAACAACTCAAAATGAGTTACTTCATTGAAAATTATTTCGGTTTAACATGTGTTTTCGCTACGCGAAAAAGCTTGTGATGGTAATAGGTACAAAACTTCGACATGTTGTATCCACTTTAGCACTTGAAGTCTGGCAGCACCAGGGTCCATCTGCCAGTACACAAGTAAATCCGCGCGACGGCCTTTTTTGGTTCAATAAACCAGATATACTGCTATGGTTGATACAATTTCTGATATTTCAGGTAAAATATGTAATGTATTTTGTAATATTTTGCAATCACTCCAGTCTTGATAGGTGTTTTATTTTGGTTCTTTGTTCTTATTATCTTGATTGTAAAATGATGTCGTTTATTCCGTTACGATTGTGATGTTTATGTGTTTTTTTGTAGGAGTGAAGCTATCGTATGGCACGATTGGGTTTAGGGAAGATGCATCGATTTTGTCATCGACGGTTGTGATTTTTTTTGCCAAATTAACCTTTGTATGATGTTATGAAATCAGAATAGTCGGTCGGATGTATGGCTGTATTGAATTGTTGCTAGGTGACTGGTTTATGGTTTTGATCTACAGGTTGGTTTAAATGCATGATGTTAACTGGCCTTGGACAATTAGGGGTTCCATTTGTTAAATGCTGCAAGCTTCAATATTTTTAGCAACCTAAAGTGGAATGTATGGATCTGAATTGGTAGAACCGACATATAATGAACATGATTTTGCAGGTTGTTATATGTACAACAAGCTATTTTGGTGGCTCTGGTTTGATGGCCCCCTGACATTTTAAGATGAGCGTTTGGTGAGGAGCTGGCGCGAGCTGATTATGCTATTCTGAACTGCATGACCCAAATGTAGGTTCTGAAGTGATTTCCTCTTGGATTGAACATCATCTATAGGTATAACTCTGTCTTTCTTCTGGCTTTGAGGTACGGATCCGCCTTGGTGTGTGAAACTGTTTTTGTATTAGCTTGCTGCTTAGATTGATATGTGTTTACATGTTAAAATATTCACATGTTCTTTTAACTTGTCATTGGGTTGATTGTGGAGGTGGCTCATGCAAGATGACATCGACGTTCAACTATAGTTGCGAATGCGAAGCAACCTATAAAACTCTCTTCAATGTCACGGTACCCTCTTATTAAATTGAAGTCTTTTGGTGATATTTTGCATGAATTTGGGCAGGGTCTGTCCGATAAAGTAGTAAATGCATTTAGGATGATGGCAGCTGAGGGTCTTACTCCCAGTCTTTTAGCTCTCAATTTCTTAATCAATGCTTTTGGTGAAGATAGAAGAGATGTTGAAGCATTTGATGTACTGCAATACATGCAAGACAGTGTATGTTTTTTACTATTCTCCCCCGTTCTTTTTTGGGCCAAAGACCTTAAGTTATATGTTATTTATTTGTTTGTGTACTACAGGGTGTCGAACCTGATGTAATTACTTATACTACGCTCATGAAATATTTAATTCGTATTGAAAATTTCAACAAGGTATGTAATATACCATAATTGCAATCAATATGTGTTGCCTTCCAATGGTGACTATTACATAACCCTCAACAATCATTCACGAAAATCAAATGACACTAATGGATATCGATATTATTGCAACTGCTGCAAAAAAATAAATCCACTGAATATTTTTCTGGCTTTTCACCTTCCAAACATGGCTACAGTAGTAAAACACACTGCAAGAACAATGCTGATTTTGTGTATCATCATTACTATGACCTGTAGTGTGAGTTTAGCAGAAAGAGTTTTGAAAGATAAAAAACAGGAAATCATGTTGAGAAACAAACAAAAGGGTTTCTAAGAGCAGTGGTTGATTTCTTATGGGACAGTGGAAAAGGTTCTTATGAACCTGTTTGGCCAGTGAGTGTTTGTTTTGTGTTTTGGTTAATTATTTCTTTTATAATGTAGGATATGAAATTTGATTGGAAAATCATAGTTGGTGGTGGAGGAATTTTTGTTCCTATGTTTGCTTTGATCATTGGTTTTGATTCCAAGTCTTCTATAGTGATTTCCAAGTATAAGTACCTTTTTTAATCGGTAAAAATCGAACTCGGTATTCAGAGTTTACAACACTCACATTCACGCGCGCGCCAAGTATTTGTCAAAATTAGCTTTGTTTTATAACTTTGATTTGTGAATGCAGGTATGATTATGGGTGCGGCATTGTCAACTATTTACTACAATATGAGGCTTAGACAACCCGCGCTAGATATGCCGCTTATAGATTATGATTTGGCTTTGCTTTTTCAACCTATGTTGATGCTTGGAATAAGTATTGGATGTAATGTCATGTTTGCTGATTTGATGGTCACGGTTTTGCTTATCATCATATTCATAGGTAGTCTTAATGTTGGAGATTCCATTTCGTAGATAGTTATAAGTGTTCGATGAGTCTGAGATGATTGAGTTAAGAAAAAATTTAATTTGAAGATGAAAATGATTAATTGGTGTAGGTACATCAACAAAAGCATTATTGAAAGGAATTATTGGGGCTGAATATTGATTCTCTCATTGCTTCTATTAAAGCCGAGAGGGGCAATCGTAAACCTGTTTCAACTTCTATGTCTCTTAAACCAGGTAAATGATTTATCATAAGCTGCTCGATTTGATATGAAATTGAATATTTATTTACTCAGAAAGGCAAAGGTGGTGAAGAAAAGCAGTGGATCCATACCCCGTGCAAGCATGAATATAGGGAGTGCCTCTAAAGTATCAGAAGAGAATCAGATAATAGATTAAGGGCTTCCTGATGTGGTTGTTTCAGGTAATTGTTCTATAAAGGAAAAATAGTTTGATACTCAGTATCTCCTTTGAAATGAACACACTCTAGACTTGTGTTAATTGTATTATAATTTTTTTTAAGCTCTTCAATTTTTCTATTGGCAACAACTTCCATATAATATTTAGCTTTGTTGTGAAAAGAAATCATTGGCCATATTTAGAATTTGGATTCTTATCTTTTCACGTTTAAGATGGGAAATATAGTTATACATATTTTAAAGCAAGATGCTATGTTCGAGAATGATCGTTTTCGTCGATGTGGTCAAGATCAAGCTTTTTGAAGCAAGATCTTAAAGAATTTGTTTGAAATTACCATTTTTCTTTTTTGGTAGGATCATATGTGTCGTGCTAACTATATGAGTTTTACGATCTTCACAAACCGACTGATCATAATTTATTTATTGTCCATCAATTCATATGTAAAATGATTTTGATTTGAATTTCTTAATTAAAAATAAATATATTAATTAAATATAATTATTTCAACTGATTTATGCATTAAAATATTTTAATTATAGTATTAAATTAATAATCAATGAATAATTAATGATTCAAAGATTTTTTCTCAACTTATAAAATACTAAACAAAACAAAAAATTCAAATTAACTTTATAATTTTTAAAAATTTGAGGTTTCGGTTGGTATCAAGTTGTATGGCATGGAACAAATGGATCATAGGAAGTTTGAAGATTATGACATATTTCTCATTGCATCAATATTATATGTTAATCATATAATTTGTTTCTTATTTATATAACTTAAACTTTTAACTAGACAAGTTCATCAATGATCGATATATATTTAGCTCTATTGAGTAATGATGGAAAAATGAGGTTACATATCAAAATATTGAATATTAACGAAAACATGAAGTTACTGATCAAAATATTGAATATTAACGAAAATATGAACTTACTGATCAAAGTATTGTATATTAACGGGAACATGAAGTTAATTGATCAAACTATTGAATATTAACGGGAACATAAAGTTATTAACTAAAATATTAAATATTAACGGGAAGCGAATATTGAAAATAAATGTGATTAATTTTTCATAAATAGTTTTCAAAAATTTACTTTTAAAAAGAAAATAATATATAAGAAAATTCATGCTTTCAAAATTAAAATGATTTTTATGCAAAAACAAGTTTATTTTTTACAAACCTTTTCTTTAATAAAAATATTTAATAATTATAATTTATAATTTAATTTATCATTATCTTGACTTAATATTTTGTTAATTTCATATTTTTATTATTAGTTTTACTGTTAATTTAATTTTTTTTATTGAATGGAGTATGCCTATATCACATTTGTACACCTTTAATTTACCTTCCCAATACAACTTTCTTTACTCATACTCAACCTTTCTAATCAAAATATTTTAATACTTAAAACAATTTACTTTACCTTCTACGATTAAAGATTGTTTTTAAATTTTCTATCTTTCATTATCATAATAGTAATTTAATGAGTTTAGTAATAAGTGATTTTAAGATCAATAGTTTTGGTGACAAAATAAACTTAGCTAACATTCTTATTTAAGTAAATGATTTTATAACAGATCATTTTTAATAAATATTTTTTTATAATTTTAAATTTTAAAAAGAAAATAATATATAAGAAAATATATGTTTCTAAAATAAAACTAATAATATTTTTTAAGTTACTTTTTGTGAGATATTGGATCGAACTCTAGTATTGTCGAAGGGTAGCTGCTTGGTTCGACAGTTCGACAGAGTTAAGCATGAAGTCGAAGGATTGTTCACATGCTGGTGTCGAAGTGTGCATGCTGTAGTCGAAGATGGGTCTAGCATGCAGATGTCGAAGATGCTAGAGTTGTTAGCATGTTAAATTAGGTTTTAGTGTTTAAACCCTAATTTGTTAAGTTAGCTTGTGTATTAAGTTGGCTTGTGTAATGGGCCTTGCTGAAAAAGCCCATTAGTTAGTATGTTAGGTTTTATTATAAATAGCATACTAGTCTCTCATCATTGCTAAGCTGCAAATCCTAATTTAGGGTGAGAGAGGTTATTTGTTATTCTTGTAAACTTGTAATCTTGTTTTAAGAGAAAGTAAAAGAATAACAGTTATAACCAATTCTTGTGTTCTTATTCTCTTCCCTAATTCCCTATTATACTTTGTTATTGGTATCGTTTTTCACAACAAATTGGTGCGGTGAGCGTGGAGAAGATGCCTTCAACAAAGTATGAGATTGAAAAGTTCACCGGAGTGAATGATTTCGGTCTGTGGCGCTTGAAGATGAAAGCTCTACTGGTTCAGCAGGGTTGTTTGGAAGCGTTGAAGGGAGAGGCAGCCATGAATGCAGAATTGACGGCAGCGGAGAAGACGAATATGATCGAGAAAGCACACAACGCAATTTTGTTGAGTCTTGGTGATAAGGTTCTCCGACAGGTATCAAAGGAGACGACGGCATCAGGGTTATGGGTGAAACTTGAAAGTTTGTATATGACCAAATCGCTGGTAAATCGACTCTACCTGAAGCAAGCTTTGTATTCATTCAAGATGATTGAAGACAAAGTATTGGCTGAGCAGTTGGATATGTTCAACAAGCTGATTCTTGATCTTGAAAATATTGATGTAAAGATCGATGATGAAGATCAAGCGCTGTTACTATTGTGTTCTTTGCCTCGATCACATGCTCACTTCAAAGAAACTCTCTTGTATGGAAGGGAGTCCCTGACGTTTGAAGAAGTTCAATCAGCCTTGTACTCTAAGGACTTGAATGAACGAAAGGAGCATAAACCTTCGACTGTTGGCGAAGGTTTGGCCGTTAAAGGAAAACTCTTACGAAAGGATGGTAAGTTCGACAAGAAGAAAGGCAAAAGCCAGTCGAAGACTTACAGTGGCGAAGCATCTGGCATTCGATGCTACCATTGTAAGAAGGAGGGTCACACAAGAAAGGTGTGCCCTGAACGCTTGAAATATCATGGAGGTAAGGATAATGGCAACGCTGCCATTGTTCAAGATGATTTCGAATCATCTGATGTTCTTGTGGTTTCAAGCAGTGACTCTAAGAAGGAGTGGATTATGGATTCAGGTTGCACTTGGCACATGACTCCAAACAAAGACTTGTTCGAGGAATTATGTGATCAAGATGGTGGATCAGTATTGCTGGGAAACAACAAGGCTTGCAAGATTGCAGGTGTTGGATCTGTGAGATTCAAGCTCCATGATGAGTCAATAAGGTTGTTGACTGAAGTCAGGTATGTTCCTGATTTGAAGAGAAATCTGCTTTCTCTTGGTGAATTCGACAAGAAAGGATATGTTTTCCAAGGAGAGAAAAGTATCCTAAGAGTCATGAAGGGTTCGAAGGAAGTCTTGAGAGGCGTGAAGAAACAAGGCTTGTATACCCTTGAGGCTGAAGTTATAAGTGGTTCAACAAATGTTGCATCCACGAAATCTTTGTCGAAAACAGAAATCTGGCACATGAGATTGGGCCATGTCAGTGAAAGGGGTCTGGTCGAATTAGGGAAACAAAATCTGCTTGGTGGAGACAAAATCGAAATGCTGAAGTTTTGTGAACCCTGTGTACTTGGAAAATCTTGCAGAGTGAAGTTCAACAAAGGCAAACAAAGAACACATGGATCCCTTGATTACATCCATGCTGATCTTTGGGGGCCTGCAAGGTGTCCATCACATTCAGGAGCAAGGTATTTTCTATCCATAGTAGATGATTATTCCAGAAAATTATGGGTATTCATCCAGAAGACTAAGGATGAAACTTTTGAGAATTTCAAAAGTTGGAAGACTCTGGTTGAAAATCAGACTGGCAGAAAGGTCAAGAGGTTGAGAACCGACAATGGCCTTGAATTTTGCAATGAGGCATTCGACAGTTTTTGTGCTGCCTCTGGTATTGCAAGGCATAGAACTACTGCAGGTACTCCACAGCAAAATGGTTTGGCTGAAAGGTTTAATCGAACTATTTTGGAGAGAGTCAGATGCATGTTGACTAGTGCCGGTTTAAAGAAGGTGTTCTGGGCTGAGGCTGTTTCGACAGCAACATATCTGATAAACAGATGTCCTTCGACAGCGTTAGATATGAAGACACCTGAAGAAGTTTGGTCGGGACATCCACCAGATCTCGACAAACTGAGAGTATTTGGCTGCATAGCCTATGCTCACATTAGGCAAGACAAGGTCGAACCTAGAGCTCTGAAATGCATGTTCATGGGATACCCTGAAGGAGTCAAAGCTTATAGGCTATGGTTCCTAGAGCCAGGTCACAGGAGGTGTATCACCAGTCGAGATGTAGTTTTCAATGAAGCTGAAATGGCTTTTAAGAAAACTGATGATGATGATCGAAGTGCAGAAGAGCTGGAACAGGTAGAGATTCCTGTTGAGGTGGAGCATGTTGATGCTCAATTGCATATCCCAGATGAAGTCGAAGAAGAAGCAGAAGATGCTGAAGTTGAGGAAACTGACGATGACTACCTATTGTCGAGAGATAGGTCGAGAAGAGTCATCAAGCCACCTCAAAGACTTGGATATGCAGATCTTATAGCTTATGCCTTAATCTCTGCAAGTGAGGTTCTAGACGAAGAACCTAGAGACTATAAGGAAGTTATGAGGAGTCGAAATAAGACTGAATGGCTGAAGGCCATGGATGATGAGATGAAATCTCTTCATGATAATCATACTTGGGAACTGATCAAGAAACCTGTCAGGGCAAGGTTAGTCAGCTGTAAATGGATTTTCAAAGTTAAGGAAGGAATTGAAGGAGTGACGTCGAAAAGATACAAGGCAAGGTTAGTTGCAAGGGGTTTCACTCAGAAAGAAGGTGTCGACTTCAATGATGTGTTTTCTCCTGTTGTGAAGCATAGGTCCATTCGAATGTTGCTTGCCATGGTGGCACAGTTCGATCTTGAACTGGAACAGATGGATGTGAAGACTGCGTTCTTGTATGGTGATCTAGATGAAACGATCCTGATGAGGCAACCTGAAGGGTATGTCGAAACGGGGAAGGAAGATTATGTGTGCAAGTTAAAGAAATCTTTGTATGGGCTGAAACAATCTCCTCGACAGTGGAATAAGAGATTCGACAAGTTCATGGCACGCATAAGTTTCATTAGAAGTCAGTTCGACCACTGCGTTTACTTCAGATTTCGACCTGGTAATTCATTTGTTATTTTGTTGCTTTATGTGGATGATATTCTCATAGCAAGCAACAATGTTGAAGATGTGATGAGGGTGAAGGCTGAACTCAATAAGGAGTTCGATATGAAGGATCTGGGAGCTGCTTCCAGGATTCTTGGAATTGACATTCGAAGAGATAGAAAGAAGTCGAAGTTATGTCTATCTCAAGAGGCATATCTACGGAAGATTCTTGAAAAGTTTGGTATGTCGAATTCGAAGCCAGTTGTGACTCCAACAAACCCTCAATTCAAGCTGAGTATTGATCAGTGTCCCAGTACTGATGTCGAAAGAGCCTATATGAATAGCATCCCATATGCTAATATAGTTGGTTCTTTGATGTATGCTATGGTATGTACTAGACCCGACATAGCATACGCAGTAAGTCTTGTAAGCAGGTACATGGCGAATCCTGGAAAGGCTCACTGGCAAGCATTGAAGTGGATTTTAAGGTACATAAATGGGTCTCTGAATAGAGTCCTAATTTATGGTGGAGCCTTGGGTGAAGATAGTAAAGCAGTAATAGAAGGATATGTCGACTCTGATTATGCAGGTTGTATGGATTCCAGAAAATCTATTTCTGGATATGTTTTCAATATGTTTGGCACTGCAATTAGTTGGAAAGCAACACTTCAGAAGGTTGTTGCTCTATCAACCACTGAAGCGGAGTATATTGCCCTAACTGAAGCTGTGAAAGAAGCATTGTGGCTTGAAGGTTTTGCAAAGGAGCTGAAACTTCAAGGTCGAGGTATCACTGTTAAATGTGATAGTCAAAGTGCAATACACCTGTCGAAGAATTCAGCCTATCATGAGCGAACTAAGCACATTGATGTGAGGCTGCATTTCGTCAGAGGAGTAATCGAGCGTGGAGAAGTCCAAGTGCTGAAGGTTTCGACTGAAGACAATGATGCTGATATGATCACCAAGACATTGCCGAGTTGCAAGTTTTTCCACTGTATGCAGTTGATAAAGCTGCATGAAGAAAGCTAGTTTGTTCCTTGACGTTGTAGAGTTAGGTCCAAGGTGGAGATTTGTGAGATATTGGATCGAACTCTAGTATTGTCGAAGGGTAGCTGCTTGGTTCGACAGTTCGACAGAGTTAAGCATGAAGTCGAAGGATTGTTCACATGCTGGTGTCGAAGTGTGCATGCTGTAGTCGAAGATGGGTCTAGCATGCAGATGTCGAAGATGCTAGAGTTGTTAGCATGTTAAATTAGGTTTTAGTGTTTAAACCCTAATTTGTTAAGTTAGCTTGTGTATTAAGTTGGCTTGTGTAATGGGCCTTGCTGAAAAAGCCCATTAGTTAGTATGTTAGGTTTTATTATAAATAGCATACTAGTCTCTCATCATTGCTAAGCTGCAAATCCTAATTTAGGGTGAGAGAGGTTATTTGTTATTCTTGTAAACTTGTAATCTTGTTTTAAGAGAAAGTAAAAGAATAACAGTTATAACCAATTCTTGTGTTCTTATTCTCTTCCCTAATTCCCTATTATACTTTGTTATTGGTATCGTTTTTCACAACACTTTTAATGTATAAAATCTGATACAAAAATAAGATTATGTCTACTAAACCTTTTGTACACGGGAATATGGAGTTATTGATCAAAATATTGATTATTAACGAGACATGAAGTTACTGATCAAAATATTGATTATTAACGGGACATGAAGTTACTGATCAAAATATTTTTAAGGTAAACGAGGACATGAATTTATTGATCAAACTAATATTTGTACATGAGAACATGAAGTTATTGATCAAAATATTGATTATTAACGGGACATAAAGTTACTAATCAAAATATTTTTTTGTTAATTATACATTCAATTATTATTTTTTCACAGTTAACCAAATATTTTTCTATTAAAAAATATACATATAAAACAAATGCGCGTCCCGTACCAGAACCCGTGCGACCGCACGGGTTTGTTACTAGTTCTAAGGATAAATACAACTGTAACCTGATACACTTTGCCACCAAGGTTCCCCCCCCCCCCCCCCCACATCAGTTGCATATACGATTCTTGCCATGATGAATATTATTTCTAACCCATAAACAACAAGAAATTTTGAGGTTTGAATGAACCTTCCATGAACTAGCAACACTACTTCCTCAGTTGCTTTTTAATTGTTGATTTTTAATTGTCACTTTTAAAAGAAAAATTTGTTTCTTTATAAGTGTCATTTCAAATTTCAAAGTGGTAATGATTATTGTTTTGTCAAAATTACCCTTAGTCATTTATTATAAAGAGAGATAAATTCAAATAAAGTATTCAAAATTTAAGGGTATTTGTTTACCTTTGATTTTGTTAAAGAACCGCTAGTCCTCCGAAATCGATACTTCAGTTGCTTGCAGGATCAACTAGATTGATCCTAAGACACATGTGTATAGTTTTTGTGTGTTATTCTAGGTTTTCTGGATACTAAATGTAATGGTAATCTTAAAGACAAGGCGAGTAAAAATATAAAGGCTTGTTTGTAAAGATAAAAGGGCAAAAGAAGATAAATTTTACTGGAAAGTAAAGGGTTCGACTGAAATTGTAAAGAAAATATAAAGAACTGTGAATGCGAATAAATTGCTTTAGAAATGAAAATAGTGTTTCAAACGTATATTTCTGGGAAACTCGTTTATCAACACGCTTAGATACTTTAAGTGTTTTGGGTACATTATAATATTGAACACACGGAAATCTAAATACTAAGACCCTTATTTATACTGATTCAACTATAACGGTCTTTTGTTCAGAAAATGGCGCATTTTCGCCTGCATGTGCTTTCTCTCTTACAAGTCTCCACGCGTCCTTCTTAAGGAACAAATAAAGCCAAAATATCATTATTGGCCTATTTCAAATTCCTCTGTGTCGATCTCCAAGTCTGATTTATTCAAAATCTTCATAAGTCTCAATGTAATATAAGCTTACCAGCATGGCTAGCTCTTCGCTAATTTCCTGTAGAAAAACATCTAAATACTCCGTCGAAGTCAGTCTCTTTTCACAAAATATTTCCTTTGTTTATTTTGACATCTCTTCCTTTGTGAGCGTCGAATTTGTAGCTAACAAATTGCCCTTCAAAAATGTCTTTTTTGACCAACTGGAGAAATGGACATTTTTTTATAGCTTTCAACGCGACTGACTGTTCACTACTATGATGTCATGGTCATTATGACCACTTTTCTCAAATGTCTCATCAAGACGTGCTACTCTGAAATCATCATCATTATCCTTATTTTCTATAAGTAATGGTAACAACCGAATAGGCAACCGCCTGGTTAACCTATTAAACTTGTACACAGGCCCCACTAACAACTATTTTTTTTCAAATACAGAAACCAAAACGAATCTCCCCCCTCTATAAATTGTCTTCATCTCCAACATTTTGCATTTTCCCAAACTCTGAGCTTCAAACTTCCACTTCTCTTGCAATTTTCACCCAGAAAAATAAAACCTAGCAGTCTTTTTCTTTGAAACTCCACAATTTCAATGATGGCGCCTTCAAAGACCAAAAGCACTAAAGCTGGCAAGCAACAAGAAGATATTTCGATAGTTGTGACCCAAATTACAGGTCCATTGCAGACAGGGAACCAAGAGTACGCTCCTGAACCGCCTCTTTTTGAAGAAAAACTCAGAATTTATCAATCCTAGGAACTTGTTCCTATAACTATCTCTGGTGAAACTCATATGTATATGGGTCCTCTGCTTGGCCCTAGCGTTGATGTTGAAAAACTGAAAGACTTCTTCCCAGTGTATCATCAAACAAAACCCATAGTTTGTAGGGCTAGAACTACTGTTAAGATTAGTGTTAAAGTAGATTCTAATGCAGATGACCAGGCGAAGTCTTCGACTAACGTCTCAAACCAAGAAAAACCTTTTAATTTGGATTATATGAGCAACTCCTTTAGAGCATTTTTCTCTTGTACTTTGGTAAAAGATCTTGAGCCATGCCTTACTCTGCTCATTAAAGTCGAGAAGAAAAAAGCTCCATTTTGGAGAGAAATGGGCTTTTATGACATACTTTTACTGTCGAAAGTAGGACCAACTTATTGACAAAATATGCTAGTGGCTTCATTGTATTTCTGGGATAGTTCCCATAACACCTTACATTTCCCTTGTGGAATGTTGACGCCTACCCTATTCGATATTGCTGCCATCGTCGGGCATCGACCAACTGGGGAGGCCTTTGATCCCAAGGAAATAAATGAATATTCCATCAACTTTGATTATTCTAGAGAAACCTTCACTCATTACACCTCTGACCAGCATGACACCTCGACCGACGAAGTTTTTGATGAAGAGCATATCGCCTTCCTAGCGCTCTGGTAGTCAAAGTGCATATTCTTCTCAAAGTCACTTCAAGTAGTGAAGAGGTTCTTAACTCTTGCGAACCAGCTTCATGCAGGGCTCAAGATACACCTGTGTCAATTGATCTTGAGCTCGCTTCATGAATCCTTAGGGGAATCAATCAAAACCCTGAAGAATTACCAATTAGGAAAACATTTTATTTGTTGGCCTCTTCGGGTTATTTCAACTGTGGTTGAATGCCACCTTCAAACTACCACTCCCCATAAGGAACATCAATAATGAGGGAGATGAGACCATTAAGAATAAGACAATTGAAGGGACACGTTTGGTTCTTTTGAATCCAAGTGACGAATGAAATACCTTGAGGGATTCCTTTACTAGTTACGTGATGTTGTATGCGAAGCGCTACAACTTTACCCCTTCGATGTCTCATTTTGCCAAAAGAACTCATGGGCCTAAGTGGTTTACTAGAGACTTTCCTGCCCCTTTGACTAATCAAGACGCAGAAACAATGGCCATATGGGAAGCATTCCTAACTCCCAAAATGATTTCTACCGGACCGAGGCCTTCGAAGAATCAAGAAAGGTAGAGATACTCACATCAAAGAGATCAAAGCATTCTAGAAATACTTCGAAACTATCTATAGACCTGATGATCTTAGTCAAACCATCCATGAGAAAACATTTACTTTAAAATAAAAGTTTATGAAGAAACTCCCCAACCTAAAAATCCTTTTGTATATTAAATACGAAGACAAGTATGAGTTTGCTTTTAAATTTTATTCGCCAAAGTTTCCACCTTTATCAAGTGCCGATATGGCTTTGGCATTTCGACCTCCATTCCCAAACTGGTTTGTCTATGGGTCTTATTTAAATCTTCTCAAATAAGATTCTCAAAAACTTGCCAAACGAGTGGTTCCGACTAAGCATACTCTGGATAGTTTCAAAGATCATCTTCATGTTGGTATAAAACATGTTCACATTCTTTCTCCAATACTTAAAGGTTTGGAACAGGAGGACCTTTTCGACTTCCTCTTTCAAAAATTTCTTTTTAAATATGTTATTCTCACTATAACCGTGTGGTTCATCTATATCTTCCTTAGCTTTTGATCAAAAACAACATATCAAGAACAAAGTTTATGCTGCAGCGAAGAAGGTCGCTTCCTCAATAAAGGGTGGTGATCAAGATAAAGAGACTATATGTTTTAAAGAGAGAGTGGTCCTAATCCAATGGATATGTTCCTAATACTCCTCCAAACTCAAGCTAACATGTTAGTCTAACCCTTTGATCGACGTGACTAGGGTGTCGATGGTTTAATCTCTTCATACAAAGTTATTTTTCAACACGTTGTTATCTTCCTTCTGTCAAATCCTTTAGCTAGAATTTTTAGGCTAACATGATTGAAGTAGGAGAAGCTCACTCCAGGGATACCTTAGTTGTGGTAGAAGATGCATTAGTTCAATGGCCATAGAATCCCACTTCATAGGCAACCCCTTAATAAAGCCATCATCTAAACTAACAGCCCCTCCATGCAACTTCATCCCCTACATCGACCTCCCAATGTTCGACAAGAAAAAATTCTAACAAAGTTTACTATCATCACATAAAGGATAAAAAGATCTAAGTTTTACAAATATTCAATTTGATACATAACCTTGGACATGTCTCCTAAATGATGTGAAGAGCTTTAGCCACCTCTTGTGAATCCCACATAATAGTGTCATCATCAAGATACTGGACATGAAGAAGAAGCATACAATTGTCTCTAACTTGATAAATGGGTGGGGTGTAAGACAATAGAAAAAAAATAGCCCTAACGGGTCACATTGTTTCACTCCAGGGGAAGACATAATATGTTCATCCCCAAGGTACAAGCTCCTACTCGACCATAAAGAAACTCAACCCACAGAGAAATAGATGGGTATATCACCCTCACCTCATGAAATAGATTTGATTGATCAACCATGTTGAAAGCATTCTAGAAATCTACCACGAGGATAACCAAAGAACCATCTTTTTGTCGCTTGCTTAAAACCTAGTTGACATTGTCCAAAATGGCCTCAACACCACCAGATACCCAACCCCAAACTAAAATTCATAAAGATAACGTATTACATCTTTACTAACCGCTTCATAGAAACCTTGGATACAAACCTCCTTCAAATAGAACCTACAACAATTACTCGTATCCCCTCATCAGGCTTTAATAGCAATGTCAAAGGTGCAAAGGCAACAAACTCTGCCAAACTCATGGGACATCTTCCTCCAAGCCATAAGTAGACAATTAGGGTGATTGAGTATAAAAGATCTTTCACCATAGTAGAACCTTCTCCGCATAATGCGTCTAATATATGTTGAGCACACAAACCATCTCTTTCACATGATGTCCCCTTATAAAATGATTTAATGCACTTGAAGATATTATCAACATCTGCCACTAGGGGAGCTTTAGAGAACAATATGGTTAGCATGGAGGGAGGTGGTCTATATGGGTGTTTAACGTCCAAATCCTTCATTGTATGTCCATTATAAAGAGTCACTCTGGATGACCCAACACTTTTACAGATGTTGTGAAATGGTCATCTATAATCTTGCAGAGACATTGCTTGATATTAGAGCTCATAATTTTATCGTTCTCCACAATATGAAATCATATATGACCAATGTTATCTTGCTCATATTTGTCTAACACACTATCAACTAACTTGGCAAGGACTTTTGTTCTCTTTTCTTACTTTCGCATTGACGTGCCTTGCAGGTACAACCCTTTTTTTCAATATCCATCACCGAAGATCAAGCCGTCTATTGCTGGCCACCTGTTCTACACCAACCTAACAGATGGACCTTATCATTTTGTCATTTGGATAGCCTAGATCTCTGGATCGGTATTTATACCTCGTTGTTTTTGGAATCAAATCATTTCTTTGCTAAAAAGAAATTATTTTTAGTGAGAGGAAGTTATAAGATTATAATTTAGTATGTGATATAGACTTTAAGTTACAAAGGCGTGATTTTTTTTTAAAGAAACAATGGCATGAAATTTAAAAGGTAGCTAATCCCTCTCCTTGTCACTCTCTCCCAAGTTGAAGAAGCAATGTCATTGTTGAGATCAAGGCACACTCTATCTCTTCCTTATGCCAACTTGTTTCTTTTTCGATTATTCCCTCATAATCACAATCACAATCTTATTGTTGTTGACGATGATGTTTCCTCATTCAACCACATGATCAACATGAACCCTAACCCACCCATATTTGAATTTAACAAGATATTAGGTTCCCTTATTAAGATCAAACATTACTCAACTACAATTTCCCTTTTTCAACAAATGCAATTTCGAGGAATTCCAACTGACATTGTTAATTTGAGCATATTGATTAACTGTTTCTGCCACCTTCATCAACTCAATTTTGCATTTTCTGTATTCCTCAAGATCCTGAAGCAAGGTTTTCAGCGCAGTACAATAACAATTAATACATTAATCAGAGGTCTCTGTAACAGTGGCAAGGTGGACAAAGCCCTTCACTTTCACGACAACATTATGGAGAATGGGTTTCAACTTGATCATTTTAGTTATGGGACGTTGATTGACGATTTATGTAAAATAGGAGAAGCAAAAGCTGTTTTACATGTTCTTAAAAAGGTTGAGGGGTTGTCGGTTAAGCCTAACGTGGTAATGTACGACACAATCATTGATAGTTAGGGAAAGGATAAACTCGTGAATGATGCTTTCGATTTATATTCTGAAATGATTGTCAAAGGAATTTCTTCGGATGTTATCACGTTTAGTACTTTAGTGAATAGCCTTTGCATTTTCTGTCAATTGAAAGAAGTAGTTGGCTTGTTAAATGAAATATCCTTGAAAAATATCAGCCTGACTGTTGAACGTTCAATACATTGATTGCTGGTTTTTCTAAGGAAGGAGAGGTGGAAAAAGCTAGAAGTATGTTGGATGTTATGATAAAAAAAGGCGTGAAGCCTGATGTTATTACTTATAATTCTTTGATGGATGGATATTTCTTAGTTAAATAAGTGAACAAGGCTAAACAAGTATTCAAATCTTTTGTTCAAAGAGGAATGGAACCTAATACTCGGAGTTACACTGTCATGATAGATGGATTTTGTAAGAGTAGAATGGTGGATGAAGTTATGAATCTCTTCGAAGAAATCCATTTGAAAAACATGGCTCCTGAAACTATAACATACAATCCGCTTATTGATCGACTTTGTAAATCGGGGAGAATCTTTGATGTTTGGGATCTCAATTCTATGAAACGCCAACACACCATTCAAAAGGCGTGTCGCCGCGTCGAACACGTGTCGGACACGGATACTCGCACGACACGCGTACGACACGTATCTAACATGTTTTTGCAGTGTCTGACAAAAATAATAATTTAATTGCAGCAGACACAGATACGACACCTTGTTTCAAATAAAGGACACATCCAACTCAAAAAATATTAGATTTAAAAAAAAATGCAACTCAATAATTATCAGATTTTTATTTATAAAATAATAGAGTTTTTTTACCTTTCATATTTCACTTTTTCACTATAAAAATAACACAATTAGGATTCCTTTTTTTTCTTTCTTATTCTACGATTTAGAGGCTAGTTTTATCAATATGAAATGACTATGATATGATTTTTATTATTTTGTTTTTGTGAATTTATGTCTTTATTTTATTTATTGAAAGTACTAAGTTTAAATATATATAAATTTTGCTTCCCGTTCTAAACTCTTTATTGCATTATTATATTAATACTCCATCCGTCTCATAATAAATGTCTTATTTGAGGTTTGCGCGGTTCTTAAGAAAATGATTAGATGTGTTGGTTTTAATGAAAAAATTAGTATCATTTACTAAAGTACCCTTATTTATTATAGATAGCAGAATAGTTGAAAAACGTGAAAGCTAATATATAAGAGACATTTATTTTGAGACATAGAAAAAATGCAAATGAGACACTTATTATGAGACAGAGGGAGTATATAAAATATATATAGCTGTGTCCCGTGTCCGTGTCCGAGTCCGGGCTTCATAGGATCTCATAGATGAGATGCATGACAGAGGCCAACCTGCTAATGTGATCACTTATAATTCTTTATTGGATGCTTTGTGCAAAAACCATAAGATTGAGTGGTTGACGATGCAATTGCATTATTAACGAAGATCAAAGACCAAGGGATTCATCCGAACATGTATACATACATTATACTTGTTGATGGAATATGCAAAAATGGAAGACTTAAGGATGCACAGAAGGTTTTTCGCGATCTTCTGATTAAGGGCTATTGTTTAGATGCTAAAATGTATACTGTGATGGTTAATGGACTTTGTAAAGATCGATTGTGGATATATATCTTTGCATTCATCTAATTGATTCGAGACCCCTTATCTTTGCAGGAAAAGTCTAACTCCTATTAACCAGGGGCATTGCTTTCAAGATACTCCAAGAAATCCCAAAGCATTATCATCAAATCCAAATGCAACATCAATAGCATTATCATCAAACTAACAGAAAACCCAAAGCTAAGGTTGGAAATGAATTCAAAATCCTCAAACTAACAGAGATGATGAAGAAATATAGACCCTAAGCTAATAAGGTTTGAAATCAGACATATCGGAATTCAAATTTAATGTAAACATAGGAAAAAGACCAAACTTTATAAAACCTGTACACTATCTATAAAATAAGAAAACAAAAGTACCTGGAAAATACTCAATTGCCCTTTGCTAAAAAAATTACACCTAATTGTTTTGGGGGCAAAATGTGTCTAAAAATTACTTTTTGTGACTAAATTCAGAATTTGGCTACATTGAAACTAATAGTTTGGTCTGTTTGTGTTACCATTGGGCCACATATGTACAATATCTAACTATTACAACTAAGTGGTAATAGATGAAATATAATATTGATTTTTAAACCTACTTTTTCGGTGAATAGTACATAAGTCTGCAAAGTTCTGATCACACAGGGCTGGTTTTGAAAACACACTCAACCTCACTTCTCTCTCACCTTAACCCTACTCTCTCTCCTCACGTTCCTCATTTTTTCACAAAACCTTCCACTTTCATCTTCTTCCACCGCTACATCTTCTTCCACCGTCTACTTCTGAAACTCAAATTTCTCATTTCAAAACTCAATGTTCTTCTTTCTTTTCTCTATTTCAGAATCGAAGCATAAATATGGATCTGAGGACGAACAAGGGAGTAGAGAATGAAAGGCTACTCCTATGGCGGTGTGGGATTCGTGAGGAACGTGTGGTGGTCGGTCATTATTTATGCGATTTGAAGGTGATGTTTTAAACCTTCACACTAACCTTGCTTCTGATCTGTTATGTTCTTCCTTTTCATCCTCATTTTATTTATTTTTTTGTTCATTTTGATACTAAAAATATTAACATTTGGTTATAGATTCTTCGTCAGTGTTAGTTTGCAGAGGCAGACGATTATTATTCAGAAACATGATCGGTTTCAACTTTATCTTCTTTTTTTTCTTCTGATTTGGCCTGTTAATATGTTTTGTATTTGATGGATTTAGAGACTTTCCATCGAGAAAATTCTTTGGTGTTACTTGAAAAAGATGTTGTTGTTAATGTTTGATGTTGTCTATATGTGCAGGTTTTTTACAGGCTTTATTTATATGTGCACATTTTAGGGGTTTCAAAATGTTGGATTCAAATTTGGAGAGGTCAGTCCTTCTGATTAAACTCAGATCTGAGGTATTTATTTAGCAAACTGATCAATATTTACATTCAGTTCTTACTAAAATAATTTCTCTTTGATTTTTCACTAACTTAGTTTTATATGATTCATTATGTATTGTTTTTTTATGTGGAGAAAATAGATTAGATCTACAAAATTAACTTGTGTGTGAGGGTGAAGAAGAAAACAACAACGTAACTTGAATCTAATTTTTTTTACATGTTTAAAACTAAATTTGTTAGGTACATGCTGAAGCAAATTGGAGTGAATATTGCAAATGTTTATGGGGGTGCTCCTATTAGTCAACATGTTTGTTTTATGTATTGTTTTTTGTTTTATTTTGTTGGTTTATGAGTTTTTATAGTGTTGATTTAGTTCATTGTTTATGACTATAGCCATCTTCGGGTTTTCGAGAGGGGTGTTGATATTCTGGTTGCAACTTTGGAATGTTTGGTGAATATGATTGAGGGAGGAAAGGTAATATGATGTCTATTATTGATGCAACATTGATTTGTTATATACATGAATGTCCCATATTAATAACTTCTTATTGATTTGTCTGCAACATTTATATTAGAGGTATCACAATCGCGGCAACGGTGGTGGCGGGGATGGTTTTGCGAGAGGTTAAGGTAATCGCAGAGGTTCTGTTTCTACCGTGAATACTTGTGATCTGAATCTCATTAAGTCATCTGAAGTTCATGACAATCACATTGATCATCCAATTCTTATTTACTCTCATGTTGTTTGTGACACAAACAAGACTGTACCAGTTGATAATGATCTATCCATGAGTCATGCTAGACACAAAGACTTGGTTCCAATTTTCAACTATTTCAAATATAAGGGCTTTTATGTTTTTTTATGTTCTCTACTTTAATTTTATATATGGTTTAGTTAGAGGGAAAGAAACTATGTTCTTCTGGTTTTATTCATGGTTCTGACTGTTTGATTGTTGTTGGTATAAGTGGGATTAGTTATGTGGATGTTACAGTATCTACAGTTTGGGCTATGTGGATGTCGAAAGTTGATTATGCGTTTGCTGATTCCTGTTCGCTTGATATCTCCTCTGGCACCACTGCTTCAACTGCTCTTGTATTTGGGAGGATACTAAAGTTGTATTATTATCATTACTCTTTGGTAACCATATAATGGGCATTTGCTTATTTAGTTATAATTTACTTGGGAAAATCCAAAGAAACTTGGATAGTGTTTTTGTCCTCTCTTATTGGAGATGGAAGGCAAAACTTGCAGAAAGAAACATATATTTGATTTGTTTTACATGTTGCATGATTTCTTTTAAGGTCTTTTCCTCAACTTGAGAAAACTTCATCATTGACAGAAAGTTGAGTGTATAAGTATTATGTATATTTAATGTGCATATTGCAAGTTGTGTATTATATTATTATATTTTTATTGTGTGTATAAATGTGTCTATTTTTTTACCTCTCAATTTTTAAGACAAATTAATGTTAATAATAAGAAAAAAAGTTATGTGCTTTGAATTATGCTTATATTTTGTCATTTGATTTGATACTGTTACGTGCTTTAAAAATGTTACTGAATCAAATTTCTATTGGTATATGAGAAAAAATGTATTGTTGATTAAACTTTTTATAAATGATGTCAAAATACGGGAAAACAATTATATTTATAAACAATATTATTTTTATATAAGAAAAAAATATATTACTGATTTACGTATTTTTATAAATGATGTCAAAATTTTGTTTTTGTTTTATTATTCTTTTATTACATTGTTTCTTGGAAATTCAACTTTGTAACAAATAAGTACATTGATTTTTTTTTTTTTCATGTTATAAGAGACTACTATCAAATAAGTACATTTTTTTTAAATAACCAAAATAAAATGAGAAGTTTTGATATTTAGAATTTTCAAATTTGTTTTTTATCTCTTACAAGTTACTACACAATCAAAGCACATCAGTACAAAATAAATGTTCAACATCCTACATTACTCCATATTCCAACATAAATAAAAGAACATAATTATAATTAAATATAATAGCAAAAATGCTATTAATTACAAATGAATTTGAGAATTTGTTATTAAGGCTAATCATTTCAACATAATGATAGAGTTATACGTTTCTTAAATGATAGAAATGGTAGAGTTAAAATTTTAATTGCAAGATGAATATTTATAATAAATAGTAATGATTAAGGTTTCAAAATTTTAAATATGCACTAATTAGAATTAGAATTGAATTATATATAATTATTGATATTAAATAACGAGTAATGGTGTTTTAAATGTACAATATATATATATATATATATATATATATATATATATATATATATATATATATATATATATATATTTCAAATACTTTTTCAGATATTATCATTCATCAAATTAATTATATTTTTAATCTATCAATAAATAAAATAATTGTAATAAATTTATTGAACATACTTTTTTTCCATTTCTTTATAATATATAAGGTTCTGTTTGGCAAACCATTTTTATATACGAGAATAAATTTACTATTAATTCAAAAAAATAAAATTTATATACGGGAATAAATTTACTATTGATTCCAATGATTTTATAAAGAATGTCAAAACAAAAATAATATTTACTCAAAAAATAATATTTACATACGAGAAATAAATACAGGAAAACATATTTTTATATACAGAAAAATAATAATTATTGTTCAAAAAAAATGTCTTTTTAAAAATATTATGAATTACTCAATGTGGCCGACAAAAACCTAAATATTAGTGGTTTATAAAAAACTCCTATATTATATTGTAACACATTTAATATTTTAAATTTTAACTTATATATTAATCTTAAACTTCTTTTTTATCCTTTTTTTTTATAATTTATTTTAATTTTTTCTATTATTTTTGAATTCCAAATTTTAACTGGTAACATAAAACCGGCCCACACCAGAACCCGTGCGGAGGCACGGGTTTCACACTAGTTATAGAGAAACATTCGAGACCCGCCCAATTATTTTGATGACATGGATTATTAAAATTATCATTTATTATTAAATATTTTGTTACTTTTATGCGGAAGGATAGACAATGGCAACAACGGAAGTGAGAATTGGATTGATATTTTTTTTTAAGAATACAACACCATTAAAACATAGAGTGAAAGTGATTTTGAAAAATGATATAATATAAAATGATTAAAGTTGCAAAAAATATAAAAAATATGAGATTAAAATTTATAAAATAAAATAATAAGAGAACTTAATATTATGCAATTAGCGATAAAAATTATAACACAATTACGCGTGTATTCTTAATTATATTGTTAACCCATAAAAATAGTAAGTAATTAATTTAGGAATATTTTTGAAATAAAAATATTAAATGCATTTAGATTTATTAATATTTAATTATATTTAATATCAAAAAAATTTAAAGTTTCTTATTTTTTAATTTTTTTTAGAAGTCTTTTACTTATAATAAGGACAGAGAGATTACATTAAATTTGTAACCAACCCTTTAATGTGTGACTCATTGGATCCTGTGATTATTAAGGACAAAAATATAAAAAATTATAATTTGGTGAAAACTAAAAGAAATAAGTAAATATAAAAAATAAATTTGAAAAAAACTTTTACCTAATCACACATTATAATTATATGGTCGTATCTCAAATTTTTTGAATGTTTAACAGCTTCTGAAAGTTCCAATATTGTGATTAAAGATTAAATTTGTTCCAATATCTAAGACAATAGACTTATAGACAATGACGAAGTTACAAAGCAGCGGGAGGGTGTAGACGTGTAGTAGCACCCCTCAAAATTATCAGAATTTTTTAATAGTTGGGTTTTATATTAACGAAATGAAAGAGGAACTTTTATTTATTGCAATGTTTTAAAAATTAAACCGAAACTTATCGCCGAACCGTTTATTTAATAAACTAATAATATGAAACAAAATTTTATAGGTATGTTACAATATAGTTGCACACTTCATTTCAATCTTAGTTGAAGAATAATTTGAACAATTTAAAAAATTGTAATAAAATAAGTTAAACTAATTCACATCAAGATTAAAATAACAAAAATATAATAACTAAAATAAAGTTTAAATAATTAAGAATATTTAAGTTAAATAAGATAGAATACTAAGGGTCTGTTTGGTAAAAATAACGGTTGATTAATAAGTTAGCTGATAGCTTATAGCTTATGACCGATAGCTGATGACTGATGACTTATGCCTTATAACGGATGGTTGAGACTGATAGCTTATAAGCTAATTGAAGTGTTTGGTAAAATTAACAGTTCAATTAACTTATAAATGTAAAATGACATAAAAGATATTTAATATATAATTATTTTATTTTAAATTAAAATAAATTATAAGGGTTAAAAATGGATTTTAATTAGAATAATAAGGATAAAAAAGGAAGAAAATATAATAAGCTATAAGACATAAGCTAAAACGCTATTTGAAATAGCGTCTGGAAAATAAGTTATAAGCTCGTGATAAAAAGACCGTTATCAAACGGGTGTAAATTATCATATGAGCTTATAAGACATAAGCTATAAGCTCGAAAACATGTCTTACCAAACATAGCGTAAACAATACAATATATATAATTAAACAACAAAAAACAAATTCAAGTTAAACTACGACAAACAAGTCATAATTGACGATAGCAAACAATATTGACTTGAGCGTCAACCAAATATTGAGTTGGACAATACAACTTGTTTGAAAGATACGGCGTGATGACGATGAAATGTGGTTGAAAGAAAAACTGTAACGAAGTGATAAAACTTAGAAATTTATATGATTGTAAAAAAATACAAAAATTTTTTGTTATTGAAAAATGTTTGTTAAGTTTTAATATTAAGATATTAATTTATTAATGTTTTTTTTTTTAAAATAGTCCATTTGATGCATTTATTTGAACCGGACGATTTTACAAAATCGGATTAGGTTCTTTGGTTCAAATGGTTTTGAACGGTTCTATTCGATTTTTTTTAGTTTTATTTTAATTTTAACTCATTAGCGATTTTAAAAAGTTGACCCAACTGAATTCATCTCCGATTCCCAATCTAACCAACTGAACCGTTCGGTTCGATTTTTAAAACATAGATATTAATAGATAACATTTATATTTTATTTAAACAACTTTTTTACCTGACTTGCTTCATAATAAAGAAATGTTAAACAATTTTTTTACCCGACTTGCTTCATAATAAAGAAATGTTAAACAACTTTTTACTTGACTTGCTTCATAATAAAGAAATGATATTTGAACACTTAAAACTAATATCTAATATGTGTGTTTCTTTCGTATTTAAAGCATATTAATATATTTTCAAAAGAAATAAGAGACACAAAGACATTCACATACGATATCTAAAATTTGATATTCAAATAATATACTAGTAGCTCGTTTTTACCATACACTTATTATAGGAAAGTCTTTTGGCTGTTTTATTTCTAAACGTCCAATAATAAATTTAATAAGTAATAATGAAATGATTTAATTTTTTTAAAACTATATTAAATTATTTTTTATACAAAATTATTTCAAAAAAATATCTTTAACTATAAATTACTTAAGAGTGTGTTTGGTTCGAGGTAGACGGAGCGGAAGGGAGGGGAGGGGAAATTTTTAATTAAACATGTTTGGTTTAAATATAAGGAGGGGAAGGGAGGGGAGGGGAGCAAAATTCCTCCAAACCTCACTTTTTGCGTCCCTCTGAATTGGGGGATTTGGAGGGGAGGAGAGGGAATTAAAATTTTAATACGTAAAAAATAAATATATTTACTAAAATATTTTTAGTTTAATTTTAATATTTCAAAATTATTTATTTTCTTTCGTGTTAATGCTTCTCTTCTATGTGATTTTTCTTGATTATTTCCATCAACTTATTATAACTATTATCCACCTTCAAATTTTTTTACTTAATACAAATCATAATCATTACATTATTTTTATAATTTTTTTAATGTTTATTTATGTTATTTTTTCTTCTAATTTTGTTATCTAACCTATTATATTTTCTTTTATATCAAATTTTAGATTTTATTTTTTGTTTATTCATTTTATTAAAAATAAATAAATTAATAATTTTAACAATAACTTATTTTATATATTTGTTTTGTTAGACGATTATCACTATTTAAAATTTTTTATTAGCATATAGTATCATTTGTGTCGTAGAGTTATTATTTGAATCGAATGTAATCAATTTATTAACGTTATGGTAAATTATAATATTTTAGTCCCTCAATATTAAAAATTTTATTATCAAAAAAATATTTATGAATTTTTCATATTTGAATATTATATCAGTTATATAAGATCATAAGGATAAAAATGTAATTTATTAATAAAACATCTCTCCTCCCTTCCTGAAGCAAACCTATTTTTAATTAAAACCACTCTTTTCCCCTCCCCTCTCTTATTTTGAACCAAACAATTATTTGATTAAAAAAAATCCCTCACCTCCCCTCTCTTCCCCTTCCTTCCTTTAAAACCCCTCTCATCCCCTCCCTTCATTTGAACCAAACAGACCCTAAGTAAATTTGAGTTATATTAGCTTAAAATCAAATATTATTAAATTGAAAAAAAAAACTCTTTATATCAATTAATGCTTTTAAGTTGCAATTCAAATTAATTAGATTTTTTTGTAATTTGTTTAATGTTGAAAATAGCGATTATATTATATAGTTATTTGTGTTGGTGTTAAACTAATTAAATTTTAGGGAAATTTTGGTGTTTGGGCAATTTAGCTGTGGTTTTTTTTTAAAAAATGTATATCTATTTTTAAAAAGAGAAGATGGAATTGATAGTTAATTTGTACACATTTAGTCAATTTTTTTGGTTAAACATATTTAATCAATATTATATAAAGTAAACTTTTTAATTAATAGTAATTGATTTGTGTTTTTTAGAAGTGTTACAATGGTGGGATATACAGAAAAATGACTTTTTTTAAGAAAACAATTTTTAAAATATAAAATAAAAAATAAAAAATTATTTTTATGATTTTTTAAATAGTATTTATCGCATTCCTTAATATTTTAAACAAAATACACCTCACTAGAAAATATTAAAAAAATTTCATTTATTAAAAATACGTCATAATAGTATTTAGAGACTGTTTGGCCCAACTTTTTATCTACTTTTCTTCTCCTTATAAGGACATGGAGGGCCAAACACATTTTTTAGAAAGCTCTTATGAAAAAAAGTAGTTTTTTTTTAAAGACAAAAAATTGAATAAAAGGAGCTTGTAAAAAAGGAGTTGAAACCAACGTTTTTGGAGTTTAAAACATGTGGTCGCGGTTCGAATCCCACTGAAAACACTTTTCTTTAAAAAAATGGCACTAGTACAATAGACTGTAATTTTGTCAATTTTTTCTATGGTTCATAACATCTAGAGTTATTATTTTATTTATTCTTATTTTTTCTTCTTCTTCTGTTTACATTATCATTTTTGAAGATACTAGTATTTTTTTAATTTTTATTTATTTTCTATATTGTATTTTTTTATTGAATAATGATTCTCAATAATAATATTATTAATTCCTTATACTATACATTAAATTATATTTGTTAATACAACAATTAATCAATATGCGTTATATATATATATATATATATATATATATATATATATATATATATATATATATATATATATATATATATATATATATATATATATATATATATAGAGGAGGGATCAAATTACACCATTATGTTACACTTATAGTTACACTCATTAATAACCTTTGATTTTAATTTAATCCAATGACTAGAAATATTTAATTAGTGACTCATGATTCTTACTTAAAATAGTTTTATTCTATTTTTGGTAATTAATAATTTTGATTTTAACATATTATAATTTATTCTATTTCTCATAAAATAAATAAAATCCTACTTTTGTAACAATTAAATCACACTTCAATTTTGTAAAAAAAAAATTTCATAAAAAAAGTCAAGATTAAAAAAAAAACTTTTCATATTTTTAAATATATCAATTATATATAGAATTTTAAGCAAAAAAAATATAAATTTATTTATATAAAAAATAGAAAAATTTGTTTAAAGTTAAAAAAATTTATATAAAAATAAGTTTGATATTAATAAATGTTAAAAACCATAAATTTTTAAGAAATTTTAATAAGAATAAGTGAATAGAATATAGTTTTATATTATTATAAAAATTGTGTTTTGTTTAAAATTGTTAGTAAACATTATTAGATGAAAAATAATATTTGGTAGTAAGAAATCTTTAAAATTCACGTACTTAAAACTTATTAATAAAAAACAAGTGATTTTTACTAATATTTCTTAAAATATGTTATTTTTACCGTTTCTTAATAAAACTATAATTTTTTTAATTAAAAAAACTTGTATTCTTAATTTTTTTTAAATATTGCACTACTTTTTAAAATAAAATTTTATTTGATCCACAAATAAATTATTATGTTCTAATTATTTGATCCACATATTTTGAGAATTATTTTGTATTGTATTTAAAAATAAAACACTTTTATTAGTTACATTAAGCGAATACAATATTAATTTTTCTTTAAAATAAATCACAACTTTTATACCAATTTTTTCTTAGTAACAAATATTATTTTCATCAAATAATGCTTACTAATAATTTTGAACAAATCACAATTTTTATAATAATATAAAACTACATTCGATTCACTTATTATTATTATCATTATTATTATTATTATTATTATTATTATCATTATTATTATTATTATTTTTAATATTTCTTAAAAATTTATGATTTTTAATATTTATTAATATCAAAATTGAATTTGATTTAATTGTTACAAAATTAGTAGCAATTTTATTAATTTTATGAGAAAAAATAAATTATAATTTGATAAAATCAAAGTTAATAATTACCAAAAATAGAATAAAACTATTTTAAGTAAGAATCATGAGTCATTAATTAAACATTTCTAACCATTGGATTAAAATAAAATCAAAGGTTATTAATGAGTGTAACTATAAGTGTAACATATTGGTGTAATTTGATCCCTCCTCATCTAGAGGAGGGATCAAATTACACCATTATGTTACACTTATAGTTACACTCATTAATAACCTTTGATTTTAATTTAATCCAATGACTAGAAATATTTAATTAGTGACTCATGATTCTTACTTAAAATAGTTTTATTCTATTTTTGGTAATTAATAATTTTGATTTTAACATATTATAATTTATTCTATTTCTCATAAAATAAATAAAATCCTACTTTTGTAACAATTAAATCACACTTCAATTTTGTAAAAAAAAAATTTCATAAAAAAAGTCAAGATTAAAAAAAAAACTTTTCATATTTTTAAATATATCAATTATATATAGAATTTTAAGCAAAAAAAATATAAATTTATTTATATAAAAAATAGAAAAATTTGTTTAAAGTTAAAAAAATTTATATAAAAATAAGTTTGATATTAATAAATGTTAAAAACCATAAATTTTTAAGAAATTTTAATAAGAATAAGTGAATAGAATATAGTTTTATATTATTATAAAAATTGTGTTTTGTTTAAAATTGTTAGTAAACATTATTAGATGAAAAATAATATTTGGTAGTAAGAAATCTTTAAAATTCACGTACTTAAAACTTATTAATAAAAAACAAGTGATTTTTACTAATATTTCTTAAAATATGTTATTTTTACCGTTTCTTAATAAAACTATAATTTTTTTAATTAAAAAAACTTGTATTCTTAATTTTTTTTAAATATTGCACTACTTTTTAAAATAAAATTTTATTTGATCCACAAATAAATTATTATGTTCTAATTATTTGATCCACATATTTTGAGAATTATTTTGTATTGTATTTAAAAATAAAACACTTTTATTAGTTACATTAAGCGAATACAATATTAATTTTTCTTTAAAATAAATCACAACTTTTATACCAATTTTTTCTTAGTAACAAATATTATTTTCATCAAATAATGCTTACTAATAATTTTGAACAAATCACAATTTTTATAATAATATAAAACTACATTCGATTCACTTATTATTATTATCATTATTATTATTATTATTATTATTATTATCATTATTATTATTATTATTTTTAATATTTCTTAAAAATTTATGATTTTTAATATTTATTAATATCAAAATTGAATTTGATTTAATTGTTACAAAATTAGTAGCAATTTTATTAATTTTATGAGAAAAAATAAATTATAATTTGATAAAATCAAAGTTAATAATTACCAAAAATAGAATAAAACTATTTTAAGTAAGAATCATGAGTCATTAATTAAACATTTCTAACCATTGGATTAAAATAAAATCAAAGGTTATTAATGAGTGTAACTATAAGTGTAACATATTGGTGTAATTTGATCCCTCCTCATCTATATATATATATATATATATATATATATATATATATATATATATATATATATATATATATATATATATATATATATATATATAAAATATTTTACGAAACAACTTTTAAATTTAAAATAATTTGAAAGTTTAAAAAGTAATCATAACCAATCAGCTTCAACTTTATTTTAAAAGCTCTTATTTTTAACTTTAACTTTAAAGTAACTTTTAAGACTTAAAAAAGTTGGGTCAAACGAGCTCTTACTATGGCTTATAGATAGAAGTCCTTCTCTCTTCAAAAATAAAACAACTTAGATAATAGATACGATAAATTTACTACAAACACCGTGGCACAATTTATTTCTACCAATATTAAAGTACAATGTTGCAATTCAAATTAATTAGATACTTAAAGTATATAATGTTAACTTATATCAATTTAAAGATTTAAAAGCAAATACTACAATAACATTTGATTTAGATCCTATAAGCAAATACTACAATAACATTTGATTTAATGGAAAAGGTTTTTGATCCCATGGAACTGTTTTCAATGTTCATGGGAAGGTTGTTGAACCTGATACTTTCTCATTGGTGAGCTTCTCATGCTCTTTGAAATTAATAATGATAGTACTGACTAATTACTAGTTAGCAACCATTCTTATTTGCTATACATGGTTATTTGCATAAAAAAATTTCCACTAAAAATTTAAGAAATTAAAAATCGAAGTTGTTATCATTAATTTATTCACTCAGTAATCAAAATTGATAATTCAATCACCAAATTACACAAAATTAAGGTTTCAAAATCTGGTTTAAGATTTAAAATCTGGTTTAATACGAAAGATGAGATGAAGAAACATCTATTATAAATATATAAAAAATAAAGTACCTAGAAATACCACATATAACCTTCTGACTAAAAGTTATAACTTTTTTTATTTCAAGGATAAAAGTGATTTATTACTACATTGCTTCAATCATATGCATTTGACATTAAATACGTCTGATGTGTCACTACATCAATTATTTTAAATATTTTTTATTTATTTTAATGTGTGGATGATGACTATTAGAATTCTTCCATAAGTGGGACTCACAAACCAAAGATAAATGTAATTGTTGGACAATGGAAATAATGCGTTTTTCCATGTTGCTAATAAATTTTTTTTTTTTTGAAAATCTAATCAATTAGCATGGCTACAAATTCAAATTAAAACGCCTTCTATATTTTTCTTGAAAAGTGTTGCATATGAATATAGGATAAAAGAGGCATTCAAAGCAATTACACTAGACATGTAGAAAAGAAGTACCTAAATCAAATCCTAACCTGCCGAATAAGATCACAGTTTATTCAAGAAAGTTGGATGTTAGTATTGAAGAGGTATTGTTAAATTATTGTTACAAATTATTTAGTTCAAATTAGTATTCTTTTTGGTTACCCATGTCTATCTGCATTCTTTTTGGGTTTTGTGGCAGATGAAAGCTCCCCGTCGTAGTGCTGCAACGTTTTGCCATCTTCAAACGAAACAATCAATATTCATATTAGGCAGTATGGAAACAATGAGTTGATATCAACGGAATCATATTGAAGAGTAATTCAATATTCAGAAGTTGTGATGTGGGCTGATCTTCTGATGGTTACTCAGAAGATGTCGTTGACCAGAAGATGTTATCTTTTGGGTCCCACTAGCTTAGCTGTTTAGTAGTAAGGGTACTTTAGTATTTTGTAGTACTGTTTGTATCTTAGACTTGTTCACTAAGTTTACTATTTTAGGGCTTATGTGGCAAGATTTTTCTTTTCCTATAAAATAGCCTTGTAATAGCTATCATTAGTAGTAGAATACAACATTTTATTCTCTCATCTCTTTTACGCCGTTATTCTATTATTCTCTTTGTCACCATCTTTATTCATTGTGCACCAACAATTGGTATCTAGAGCTCCGGTTCCAAACACAGGGAAACACGAGTGAACGTGAGTTTGTGTGACTGTGTGATTGATTTTGTTTCTGGGAAACAAAATTGTGTTGAATCACATTTTTCTTGATTGTTTGTGGGTTGGGAAACACTGTGTGAGTGTGAGTGAAATCAGATTTTTATCTGCACAAGTTTAAAGATGAGTGGAAGCAACTTGAATACCAAACTTCCAGTTCTTGATGGTAAAAACTGGAATAGATGGATGATTCAAATGCGTGTATTATTTGGTGCTCAAGATGTTCTAGATCTTGTCACTGGAGGGTATATTCCGGTTGCAGCGGATGCAACGGAAGAACAAAGAGAAGTGCAGAGAGAGACGAAGAAGAGAGACCAAAAGGCGTTGTTCTTCATCCATCAGTGTGTGGATGTGAATGTGTTTGAGAAGATTGCTGATTCTATGACGTCAAAGGAGGCGTGGGATATACTGGTCAGGTGTTACGGTGGTGACGTATCAGTGAAGAAGGTGAAGCTTCAATCCCTGAGAAAGCAATATGAGAATCTCAACATGAAGAACAATGAGAAAGTCTCTGAGTATATCTCTAGAGTGATTGTGATCACTAATGAGATGAAGGCTTGTGGAGAAACTCTTTCTGAACAAGTAATCATAGAGAAGATATTGAGGTCACTTACTCCTCAATTTGATTATATTGTTGTATCCATTGAACATTCTAAAGATCTGGAAACCATGAGAATAGAAGAGTTGCAAAGCAGTTTAGAAGCACAGGAGTTGCGTCTGACTGAGAGAACTTCTGAGAGAGAAGTTGAGCAAGCTCTGAAGGCTTCTTTTGTCAAGAAGGACCAGAAGCATAGACGTGGTGATAGATTCCAGAAGGAAGCCTCAACTTCTGATGAGAAGAGATATCAGAAGGGAAAGGATAAGAAGAAAGTTCAATGTTACTGTTGCAAACAGTTTGGCCATTTTGCTAGAGACTGTTTGGCAAACAAAGGAAGGAGATCAGAAGAAGCAAATATAGCCAGAGGAGGATCAGATGATGAACCTGTGCTATTGATGGCTTCAGAGTCTGACGAAAGACGTTCGTCAGAGTGGTGGTATATGGACACTGGGTGTTCAAATCACTTGACTGGAAACAAACAATGGCTGATAGACTTTGACTCTGAAAGGAGGACAAAGATCAGATGTGCTGATGATAAGTACCTTTATGCAGAAGGTATGGGAAATGTCAAAGCCAAAGTGAAGAATGGAAGGACTGTTCTGATCAAGGATGTTTGGTATGTTCCTGGAATCAGAAGCAATCTGATGAGTGTAGGTCAGCTCATTGAGAAAGGTTTCTCAGTTGTTATGAAGAACAACCTCTTGAAGTTGTATGATTCCAATCAGAAGTTGATTTTGCAATCTGAAAAGGGAATCAACAGAACATTCAAGGTGAATGTAGAAACAGCTGAAACAGAGTGTCTGAGCGCTGAAGGCTCAGAAAGTGATAGTAAGCTGTGGCACAAGAGGTTGGGGCACTTGAACTATAGAAGTCTGGGGCATCTAAGTTTTAAGAAGCTCGTACGTGGCATTCCTAAGATTGTAAAGCCTGCGAAGTCATGTGAGGTATGCATGAAAGGCAAACAACCCAGATTGCCATTTGTATCAGAAGTTGCTCCAAGAGCAAAGCATGCTCTGGGAGTAGTGCACTCTGATGTGTGTGGACCATTTCCAGAACCTTCACTTGGAGGAAATAGGTATTTTGTGTCTTTTGTGGATGAGTTCACAAGAATGACGTGGGTAACACTTATCAAGTTTAAGACTTAGGTGTTCACAGAATTCCAGAAGTTCAAGGTGAAGGCTGAGAAGCAGAGTGGTCAGAAGATAAAGATTCTCAGAACGGATGGTGGAGGCGAGTATAACTCTACAGAATTCCAGAAATTTTGTGATGATAATGGAATTGAGCATGAAGTTACTGCTCCTTATACTCCTCAACACAATGGTCTTGCTGAACGTAGAAACCGTACTTTGCTTGATATGACGAGAAGTATGCTTAAAGAGAAGAAGCTTCCTCATAATCTATGGGGAGAAGCTGTTGCTACTGCAGCATATGTGCTCAACAGGTGTCCAACGAAGAGGCTGAAGGAAATTGTTCCTTTAGAGAAGTGGACTAAAGAGAAGCAAAGTGTTAGTCATCTGAAGGTTTTTGGTTCTGTGTGTTACAAACTCGTTCCAGAAGCTAGAAGGAAGAAGCTGGATGATAGAAGCAAAGTGATGTTATTGGTAGGGTACCACAGTACAGGTGCATACAAGCTCTATTGTCCAGAGACTAACAAAGTTGAAGTCAGCAGAGACGTCATTGTGAAGGAATCAGAAGTTTGGGATTGGAAAGAGTCTCAATCAACTTCTGATGTAGAGATAACTTTTGAAGAAAAGTTAGAGTCAGAAGATGAATCTTCTGAAGACGAGTCAGAAGATGAAGCATCTTCTGAAGATGAGTCAGAAGGAGAATCTGATTCTGATCCAGATTCTGATGATGATCCAGATTCTGGTGGTAGTCATGATTCTGGAAGGGAAAACTCTGAAGACATAGGGTCTGGAGGACAAGCTTCTGGAGATGATCATGGAGGTGGTGACTCAGGAGTAGCTGACTCTGAAGTAGCTCAGCGACCACAAAGAGTCAGAACTATACCAAGAAGGTTTGCAGATTTTGACATGTTGCACGACACAGAAGTTGACTCAGAAGGAGAGGTCATTCAGTGCGCCATGTTAGTAGATTTTGAACCAGTGAGTATAGAAGAAGCGCTCAAGAAGAAGGTCTGGCTAAATGCCATGAAAGAAGAACTTGAGGCTATAGAAAGAAACAAGACTTGGAAGCTGACAGAACTTCCAAAGAAGAAGAAAGCCATCAGCGTCAGATGGGTTTTCAAGGTAAAGCTGAAGCCAGATGGATCAGTTGGTAAACACAAAGCGAGGCTAGTGGCTAGAGGTTTTCTTCAGAAACCTGGACTAGATTACTTTGAGGTGTTTGCTCCTGTAGCTAGACATGAAACAATCAGGCTGGTGATTGCGTTAGCTGCGAACAGAGGATGGTCCTTGATGCATCTGGATGTAAAGTCTGCATTTCTGAACGGTCCATTACAAGAGGAGGTATATGTGTCACAACCCCCTAGCTTTGTGAAAAAGAATAAGGAAGGGATGGTGTACAAATTACACAAAGCTCTATATGGACTGAAGCAAGCGCCCAGAGCTTGGAATTTGAAGATTGATTCATTTTTCAAGAAGCAAGGGTTTCAGAAGTGTGAGATGGAATATGGAGTTTATGTGCAACATTCTGGAAGCAATATGATTCTGCTGTGTCTGTATGTTGATGACATATTGCTTACGGGGAGTTGTACAGAAGATTTGATGAAGTTCAAGAAGGTGCTGATGAATGAGTTTGAGATTACAGACCTTGGGAAAATGTCATATTTTCTAGGGATGGAGATTCTGTACTCAGAAGATGGTATCATTCTGCATCAGTTGAAGTATGAGTTAGAACTTCTGAAGAAATTCAAGTTGGAGAATTGCAAAGCTGCTGTTACACCGTCAGAAGTGAATCAGAAGTTGGACTCTGATTCTGAAGGTGAAGATGTTGATGCTACGGTATTCAAACAGCTGGTTGGTTCTCTAAGGTATTTGTGTAATACCAGGCCTGATATATGCTATGCAGTTGGATTGGTTAGTAGGTTCATGAGTAAACCTAAGTGGTCCCATTACCAAGCTGCTGTCAGAGTCTTGAGATATGTCAAGGGAACTCTGAAGTTTGGCATATTGTTTCCTTCTGGGAGAAAGGAAGAATCAGAGTTATTAAGTTATTCTGATTCTGATTGGTGTGGAGACAGAGTTGATAGAAGGAGTACTTCTGGATATTTGTTCATGTTTCTGGGAGGCCCTATCTCTTGGAGTTCCAAGAAGCAACCTGTTGTTGCTCTATCAACCTGTGAAGCTGAGTACATCGCAGGCGCTGTAGCTGCATGTCAAGCTGTGTGGCTTCTGAATCTATTAGAAGATCTGAAGATTAGAGTGAAGAAGCCTCTGAAGCTGATGATTGATAACAAGTCTGCAATCAATCTTGCCAAGAATCCGGTGTTACACGGAAGAAGCAAGCATATTGAGACTAAGTATCATTTCTTGAGAAGCCAAGTCCATAATGGAACATTAGAAGTTGTGCACTGTAGCACTCAGAAGCAAGTGGCAGATGTTCTGACTAAGGCGATCAAGACGGATCAATTTCTGCTCTTGAGGGATGGAATTGGCGTTGTCAGCTTTGAGTGAAGAATATGAATTAAGGGATGGTATTGAAGAGTAATTCAATATTCAGAAGTTGTGATGTGGGCTGATCTTCTGATGGTTACTCAGAAGATGTCGTTGACCAGAAGATGTTATCTTTTGGGTCCCACTAGCTTAGCTGTTTAGTAGTAAGGGTACTTTAGTATTTTGTAGTACTGGTTGTATCTTAGACTTGTTCACTAAGTTTACTATTTTAGGGCTTATGTGGCAAGATTTTTCTTTTCCTATAAAATAGCCTTGTAATAGCTATCATTAGTAGTAGAATACAACATTTTATTCTCTCATCTCTTTTACGCCGTTATTCTATTATTCTCTTTGTCACCATCTTTATTCATTGTGCACCAACAAATCATACTATTTCTTCATCGAGTTGCTGCTTTGAAAGCTTTGAAACTTTAACAATTTATAATGTTTGATGAAATTCAGTTCCATGTTGACGTTGAAGCGAATATATGGTGGATGCTTCTGCGTCAAGGCAGGTCTTATAACTTTGTCAGCAATATGTTACTAAGAAAGATTATTCATCTCATAGTCACGGGTAGGTTTTGGTTCGAATGGAAATTGATCAACAACCTCTCACATCATGCCCAAGTTATGTTGCCTTTTTAATTTTCTGTGTAGCTGTAGTTTTCAATTGATTTATTTTCCTGCAGTAGTACATATTATTAAATATATTTATTATACATATTTTTGATGCACAAATTTTTTATGGTTGCTCCCATGTTTGGAGTGGGGAAACCTCTCACCTAAAGGACCAATTTTGTTATGGATTGTGATCCTAAAGGGGTCCATGCACAAATTTCTTTTTCGCCTGGATCTTCTACCTGACCAAAGGAATATTGTTTATGGGACTGAGAGCATTGTGGCTGGTGTTTCTTGAGCATTTTCTTTTTAATGTAAAATGAAAAGTTTTATATCAAAATAAATTTAATGTAACATGAAAAGTTTTATATCAAAATAAATTTAATGAAAAGATACTAATTTTTTTTTGGGAAAAAAAGATACTGATTTTTAAATATTATGATATTATACATATTGAAAATCGAAAGCTATCGTATGATAATATTTATTTTTCGTGAGATATAATCAAATAGCTATACAATATCTCTTCATACTATTAATAGTTATGGAATAATTTATATATATATATATATGGATTTTATTTTATTAATTTAATTTATTCAAATTCAACTAATAAACTTGAAACATTATAACTCAAGCCCACTTTTGTAAACATATGCATTATCAACATTAATAGGAAAGCCAATAAATTACATTTAAGTAGAAGTTATAAAATTATTATTTGAATTTCCAACTATTCTTATCGATTTGAAAGGTATTTTAATATTTCTTATATAAATTAACAATAAAATTAAACTATTCAATTGATTTTAATAAATTATATTAAATATTTATTTTTAATTAAAGTTTATAAATGACATTATTTTATACATAGGGAAAGATAAAAAATAAATCATGATTTTCTTTTGTCAAATAGTAATTAGGAGTTAAAAGAGAATAGTTCAAAAGATATGTGATGTTCAGAGACCCACATAATCTATTTAAATAAATAATAATTATACTAAACATTGAAAGAAAACATTGGTATTAAAGTCATTGAACAATTAAAAAGTATAAAATGATTCAGTTTTTTGGAAAATTAAAATTAAAAGATATAAAGTGATCCAGTATTTTGAAAATTTAAAAGCCAGATTAAAAAGTTATAAAATGCTTTAAATTTGAAGCAGATTGAAAAGTTATAAATACTTTAATTTTTCTTTAGTAATAATAAATTTAATTCAATCAAAAAATTAATAATGTCATGAAACATTTTAGTTTCAAATTAAAACAATATTGAAGTTGGTTTACCGATACTCTATTAAATTCTATGCAAATTTAGAGGAACCAATTCACAAAAGTACGACAAACCGGCACGTGCGAACCAATTCATAAATTCTATGACTATGAAAAAGACCGAAGCCTTAATTTAATAGTTGAACTGAAATTCATTTATAACTGAAATTTAACGGGAAGCTGTCATATATTGTAGGTTTGTAAAAATTGTTATAAATTGGTGCATATTATTTGAGGTTTGAAAAAATTGACTAATATCTAAAAATTGGTGCATATATAACTGATATTTGACGGGAAGCTGTTATAAATTTGAGGTTTGAAAAAATTGACTAATATCTAAAAATTGGTGTATACTATTAATATAATTGAAGTTAGATAATCGGTTGTCCGATTTATTGTAAGTACGAATCAATGCTTTAAAATTGGTGCATATTAATATATATTTGGAACTATATCAATGCTAACCAATTGAAAAATAAATTCAAACTTTATAAATGATGATTTGGTAGACATGTGATGTGAATCCAGACAGAACCTGTGCGATAGCACGGGTTTCTTACTAGTAAAACATAAAATCGAAAGTTAAGGTTTCAACCGGGCAAGTTTCAAAATCGCCATGACCAACTAGGTGAAGTTTCAAAATCATTTTACCGAGATGAGATGAAGAAACATTAAGGTTTGTAATCAGACTATTTAGAAATATAAACCTTGAGTTAATAAGAAACAGACATATGGAGATTCAAACTTAAAGTAAATGATTAACTTCACTAACTCATTTCTAAAGAAAATTATGTTACTAAGTAAAAAGAACTTATCATTTTTTTCAATTTTATCACTAACTCATTCCCATGTTGTTCGGTAATACATGACAGTTATTTTCTTTGACCAATCAAATTCTCAGTTATAAAAGAAGTAAGGGAAGACACTACTTTTCTAGACCTATAAATATACCTACCTCATGTTTCTTTTTTGTAGATTTATTTTTGTTCAAAACTCACGCACAAATAAACATAGAAGTAAAATATCTATGAAAGATATTCACAATACTGAAAGAATTGGAATTTCAAATTATCCGTTCAAAGATTGCATGTGGAACAACATCACAATTAAATCTTCTCACCTTCTCACCAATTCTTTTTGTTTGTCACTTTTATGATTGTTTGTATTCTAAGATGAAATTTTTTTAATATACAAGATTACTCCATACTTTTAAAAGATAACTGTGAAGGAGGTGTATATATCTACTTTTAATATAATAAAGTAGAAGACATATAAAATTCTATAATTATCCCTCTAATCACCAATTTGAGGGTGATAAACGGGGACATAGATGTAATTGCATCTCCTTTAATACTTTAATTAATAAATAAATTTTTTAATCATTTGGTAACCTTTCAATTATCCCTTTTTTTGTTTTACCATCATTATAACGTGAAAAAGTTTTTTTGAAATTGTGCAATCTTTCTTGGAATACAGCAAAACCACCTCCACACTTCTCCTCTTTGATTTCTGAGAAACCCTTCAACTTTCTCTCATTAATCTATATATTATGGCTTTTGATATCAACCAACAAACCCTAAACTACAATAACTGCATAATGCATCTCTCATTAAACTATAATAACTGCATAATGCATCTTTCATCCACAAATTCAATCTCTCCTTCAACCCTAAACCCTTTTTGCATATTTTCATATTTACGATATTATACATCATGTTTACAATATGATTTTATCATTTGTCACTGAAAATTGTGAGTTGGTCTTCTCTCTGTTTCAGATCTGCCGAAGAATTGTCGCCTCTGCTGCAACTTTCTTTGTCAGTTTGTTTTTTTTTTGTTTGCTATGATTTGATTTTGTTTCAGTTCATGTTAAATCCTTTCTCATTCCATCATTTACTTTTCCAGCCTAATCAATTTTTTTTATTAATGACCCAACACAACCCCCACTTTTCCAACGTTGAGAACCTTGGAGTTTCAGCTTCCTTCCTCTTCGCCTCAACAACAATCTTTCCCAGTCTACAAAGCCTATGCAAATACAAGTTAGTTCCACCAGTCGGTTCATTTTTTTCGTTTCCATTGTTGTTTTCTGTTTTCATTTAACACTTCCTTTTCATTTTTGTGTATTATTTTCATCGGGCAAAAATAGATTGCAAAACCCAATCTGAAAAAACCTCAGCAAACAATAGTTTCAAAACTAGATTTGAAGCAAACTCAACAAACTATCATTGCAAAACAAAATCTAAAGCAAACTCGGAAAATAATCGTTGCAAAACTGGATCTGAAGCAAACTCAGAAAATAGTCATTACAAAATCAGATCTGAAGCAAACTCAACAAAAAATCATTTTGGATTCTCAGTTATTGAAAATTGGTCAGTTTAATTGAGTTTTCATCACAAATATATAGAAAATTTTTAAATTATATATTAACAAGATTTATCATTAAGTATCCAGGCATTGGTATAAAATTTATGACCAAATTAATATATAATTTATTTTCTACAAATATCTCAATGTATATAATTGATATGCATTATTTTGTTTACCCATGACTATGATTGATACGTATTATTTTCTATGAATACCAAAAAAGGATTATGATCAAATTAATATATAATAATCAATTGAATTTTTTTTTTCAAATTCACTTAAAACAATGAATTTTTTTAATGATTATACTATGAGTTTTTTAATCCATATATCAAATTTCTATACTCATATACTCATGTCATTATATCGGAAGATGATTTTCATTCCAAGATTTGTATTACAAATTTGCAATTCAATATTTGTGTTATAAAATTTAAGTCACATAATCTCATCTCTTAATGATTACACTTTGGGTTTTTTAATCTATTTATTAAATTATTTTATTTTTTCATAGATTTATTTTAATTTGTTTATAATTAAAAATTAAAATTTAGTAAATAAATAACTTATAAAGAATTAAGAGAATAGTGAATCTTTAGAGAATAGTAAATAACTTATCAAGACGAAGTGCATAATTTCCCTTAATTTTTCAGTTTTCCAACCTACAAAATATGTTACATACTACTCATTAATTATTTATTAGTAACAATTACCATAATATACTAAATCTAATTTATCCTTAACTTTTCAATTTTTAATTAGTTATTTATTCGTAATAATTACCAGAATATACTAAATTTAATTTATTCTTAATTTTTTAGTTTTTCAGATTTCAAATTCATGGTGTATATATGTAACGTTGTATTTGTTCCGCCCATTTGCTAGAAAATAATAAGATAGAGGAACAAGTTGTACTAAATTTGAAACTTGTGTTATTTAATGATAATTTTTTAGAGAAAATACAGAACTATTACAATAAATTAATGATAATATTTTATTGAATACGGAATAGGGGAAGGAACTAAAATAACAATTAACCATCGTTACTTATATTCACTTATCTCTAATAAAATAAAATTTAAATATATGTGTAGTAACTATTACAAAATATATACATTAAAAAATTAACTTTTTTTACCTAATCAATAAAACATACTACATGTTTGAAGTCATTATATTATTTACTCTAACCTCTTTAGAAATTTTTTTAATTAAAAAATAAAAAATTAAATTGAATATAAAAGGGGATTTGTTACTTAGACATGGAGGATTAAGCTACGCCAAATTTGGAACCACGGTAAAAAAAAAAAGATAAATGGTGATTATCTAATTATTTACGCTCAAAAAACATTATTGTTACTCAAAACCTTTTGCAACAACTTTAAAAACATAAATGGAGAATAGTTTATTCCTTTTATTTATAAAAAATCATATTAGAAAGTTAATTAATAAATATATATCAATTGTTTCTTGCCAAATTAACATTAGGAAGGTATTCGAAAAAAAACCGTTTTAAATTGATATATTATTTATTTTTATAATTTTAAAAAAATAATTGAAAACAAAAAATAATAGATAAAGGGTGAATGTCTAATTATATACGCCGCATAAAAAATGTAGAATAGTCTGTTCATTTTATTTTAAAAAATATTTATAAAAATTTATTAATTTGCATTAATAATGTAAAAAAATTTACATATCATTTAAGAATATTTTTAGACATCATTTATGGTTTGTTTTTTAACAACCAGTTGAACAACGTTATTCATGTCTCTATTTGTCATGATTACCCTATTACTCTATTTTATGGGAATAAAAATATAGATTCACTATTAATTAGGCATGCTTATATATATAATATTAATTATATACACTATTAATTAAGTGTGCATAGACAGTATCACATAGTCTCAAAGAACCGTTTCGACTTCGCTTGCAATTAACATTAAAAAGGTATTTCAAAAAAAAATTATTGTATTGTGTTTTTCATAATATAATATAATATAATAATTAGAAGGAGTATTTCATACCTATTACATTTATGATTGGTTGTGATTTACTTTACTCGCATGTTGTTTCTTAACTTTTCAAAATGGTCAAACTTGCCTATTATAATAAATGGCCTATTCTAATAAATTAATATTTCAAATCCTCATACTCTATATTTTTTTTAATAATGATAATAAATTGTGTTTCATACTGTCACATTTATGATTGGGATTTAGTTTACACGCGTGAATATTTCATACTGTCACATTTATGATTGGAATTTAGTTTACACGCATTTGTTTTTTAACTTTTTAAAACGGTCCAACTTGCATATTCCAATAAATGGCCTATTCCAATAAATTAATATTCTAAATCTAATATTCTATATATTAACTTGATTTATACCTTTTATTATCAAGGTATTAATAAGGAATTGATAACACGTTCTTTGCATCCTAGGAGGTATTGATAACACGTTTTTATATCTTCAAAAATTAATTTGATTTAATTTTAAATAATATATTATTTTATAATTTCTCATTCCATCACCGTTCTGTAAATTAGTACAATAATATTCTCTACACATATTTATCTATTTGACACTTAAATTTAGGAGACTTTCTTCCATGTTGATTTTTTATATCATGAGATCTTTATATGATTATTTTATTTTATTTTCATGTGAAAATTAATCTATAACTATAGATAAAAGAGATAGAAATTGTTAGACTAATATATTTTTTAGATTAATTTATTCTTTAAATTTATCTATAACTATTAATCTATGTGATATGTGGATAATAATTAACAATAATATCTATTTAAATTTTTAATACAAAGTTATAAACCTTCTTTAATAGTGGATCATTTGACTTTTATTTAGAGAGAAGACCCATTTTAGTCCCTCACAAAAATTACATAGTCCAAATTGATCCTAAGAAATAAAAAGTCCATATTTAATCCCTTGCAAAATTTAACCGAGATAAATTAGTCCTTCTCTTAATATTTTTCTCATCAAGTCGGTTCTTTTTTCTACTTTTAAACCATGATTGGACTTCCATCTATAATAATTTTGATGACATGGACTTTCAATTATTTTTAAATCCATTTATTTATTTATTTTAATTTATTTAGTTATCAAACAAAGCTGAAAAAAATTAAAATTTTACTTTCAACAAGAATAGAACCAAAGGCCTCTTGGTCATGAAGCAATCTTGTCTACCACTAATCCAATGTATTTTCATTTTACAACCTACAAATATCAATATATATTTTTTATTTTTTAATTATTAGCAATACTTAATATATTTTGATAATAAATCTTCAACTAACATTCACACCCACTAAAACCATATTTAAATATATTTTAAAACTATTTTATATAAATTAAAATTAATTTCTAATAACTTCTAAAATAAAATTCATACATTTAAATAATTTACAAAACACATCCAAATATATTCAAATACTATTAAAATGTGTTTGAATTCAAACAATGTAATTTAAATGTGATTTTTATATCATCCAAACATATTTACAAATTAGCATATTTACAAATTAAAAAATAATTTTAAATTATTATTTAAATGTGTTTGATTAATATCAAAATGTATCATTGTTTCTTAAATATTATATATTTATAAATAAACTTATATTTAATAAGAATGAGTTTGAAATATATATATATATATATATATATATATATATATATATATATATATATATATATATATGTGTGTGTGTGTGTGTGTGTGTGTGTGTGTGTGTGTGTGTGTGTGTGTGATTTTAGCTGATGTATATCTACTTAATCTAAATGCAAGGTTGTCATGATGACAACTTTTGCAACAACCCTAAACCTAAGAATGATGTGTCATTCCCATATAATACTAATGCTGACGTGTCAATTTCTTAAAATTTCTAATATTAATTAACTATTTGTATTATAATATTTTGAAATAAATAGTTAAATTATTAATATAATATAAATGATAATAAATTTTGATGTAATTTATTTGTTGTCTTAATTTCCCTTGCATTTATTGTGGGTATTTTCCTCTTAGAATTTCTAATATTAATTTAAATTATTATTATTAATTGAGATATCTCTACATTAAAAATCTCTTATTTCTAAAATTATATAGTCAATTAATAATTAATTATAAATATATTTATATAACCATATTAACCTCAATAAAATTAATAATAATCTAATTCGTGCAATTTTGGAAATTTAAAATTTATAATAATTTCAAAATTCAAGAATTCAATTCTCCAACAAATAATAAAAAAACCTCAAAAAATAATTATTTAAATTTTCTATATAGTTTTAGAATATATTTTTAAAATAAGTATTTATAATTTAAGGTTTAAGAATACTCCTATAAATAATAGAAAAACCTCAAAATATAAGTATTTAAATTATATATATATATATATATATATATATATATATATAAACTTTATTTATCCTATAAATTATTTAAATATTTTATCTATTTCAATTTCTTCAATATAAATTTTTTATTCAATATAAATATGTTACATCTACCACCCAACTCATATAGAAATGAGATCTATTTTTCCTTCTTTTTTTTTATTACAAGCTCTACTTTTCTTTTTGTATCGATATTTAGATTACTTTTTCAGAGCTCTCTCTTATATTTTAACAATTTTTTAAAAAACTTCATATAATTTATATAAATCAATAATTTGAATTATATTTTATTTAAGTTATTATAACTAATTAATTTAATATGTAACGTGTTTAAATTATTATAACTAATTAATTTAATATGTAACGTTTTTAAATTATTATAACTAATTATAACTAATTTATTTTATAGCATTATAACTAATTCTTTTTAAATCATTATAACTAATTACTTTATGTGTAACGTTTTAAAATTTATAAATATAATCAATATAATTTAATATTACATTTATAACAGACCATTAATTCACAACTATTAAGTATATTTCCTATAGAAAATAAATGGTACCTTTAAATGTTTTTATTGTGATATTTTTTTTTATCTTTTCATTTTCTTTAATATAGAATTTGTATTCAATATAAATAGGTTACAAAACATCTACCACCTAACCTATCACTTTTTGTTCTTTTTTTGTTGTCACAAGATCTACTTTTCCTTTTATATCAAATTTCGATTACTTTTTCTGAGCTCTCTTTTAAGTTTTAACTATTTTTTAATTTACGTTGCAGACTAATAAATTTGATGTATGTTATTGGTTGAAGACTCAACTTTATTTATCCTATCAATTATTTAAATATTTTATCTATGATGTTTTGTAATAATTTGTTTTGAGCGTCAATATAATATCTCCCTCCCTATCTACTGTTATGATTTTCTCTTCTTTTGATTGTTAATTTGAATATAATTATTTTTGCTATGTGAACGAAAAGAAGAGGATAAAGAAAACTCATATTATTTTTGCATCCTTATTACTTGAAAATCATGAGAAAAATTGCAGCTCATGTAATCTTTAAGAGAAATGTGTATTTGATTTAAATTTATTTATTTAATTATTGGAGATCTTCAATAAAAAAAGTAAAGAATCTAATAATAAAAAAAATGTATCTTTTGTCAATATTTTATTGAGAAAAAGGTATTTGTGATTCACTTGATATAATGAGATTGATAAAAATGAATTTTTTATTATTATGAAAATATGTATCTAATTGATTTTAAAAATTTTTTAAATTATTATTTTAAAAAATAAAATAAATATGTTAATAAAAAATTTATCTTATGATTTTGTATGATCTTACCGACGTCATCTCTTAAATTTATCCACCTCTTGATTAAAATATCTAAGCTTGAGTTTAAAAAAATGATTATTTTATTGCGATTTTAATTGAGATTACATTTTTTTTATTTCCCTTCTATGTAGAAACATTTGATCAAATTGATAGTATGATCACATACATTCAGTTAAGGTGGACAATTAATAATAAAGTTCATGATTAAAAAATTATATTACATGTTATAAAAACAACTAAAATAATTTGTAAGAAATTTAATTCGACCATCTAAATTATCTCTTAATTTATGCTCTTTTGTATATAATTATTATTTTCTTTGAAATATAATTAAAGTAATGATCAGAATACAATATTTGGAAAAAGTAAAATCAAAATAATAAAAAAGTTAAAAAGAAATTAAATAAATGAGAAAAAACATTTATATACAACCATACATTAATGTCATCAATTTTTATTTATATTTTTTCATCGAACAAAAAAGTTCAAATAAGTATATTATAATAAAACCTATGCAACACACAAGTTATATACATAGCCTCAAAATACTATAAATTAAATTTGTATAGAAATAAAGGTCTAGATAATATGTCTATGTAAGTAAATATAATATAAATAGGTGTAATTTAATCTCACATGTTATTGACTAAAAAGTTTTTTTTTTTTTTCTAATTTATTGTCTTCCATATTAAAAAATTAATAATATAATTGCAAGCATAATCTAAATGGCTTACAAAATAAATTTATATGCAGATAAAAAATTAAATATCAATTGTTATTAATAATATGTAATTTTATTTCTAATATACACGTGCGAAGCACGGGCCAGCAATCTAGTTATTTAAACGTCTGAGTTTTATTTTTGATGTTATTATAAGTTAATTTTAATTTGTAGAAAGTGGTTTTAAAAAATAATTAAATGTGATTTTAGTGGGTGTGAATTTTATTTAAAGATTTATTATTAAAATATATTAAGTATTGTTAATAATTGAAAAATAATAAAAATAATATTGATATAATTGTTATTTATAAACTAAAACATGAAAATACATTGGATTAGTGGTAGAGAAGTTTACTTAATGCCCAAGAGGTCCTTGGTTCAATCCTTGCTTAATGTAAAATTTTGATTTCTTTTTCAATTTTGTTTGATAACTAAATATAATTAAAATAAATAAATAAATGGATTTAAAAATAATTGAAATAAAAAATAATAAATAAATAAATAAATGGATTTAAAAATAATTGAAATAAAAAATAATAAGTCCACATCATCAAAATTATTACACATGGCAGTCCAATCATGGTTCAAAAGTAGGGAAAAAAAACCGGTTTGAGAAAAGTAGGGAAAAAAAACCGGTTTGAGAAAAATATTAAGAGAATGACTAATTTGTCTCGGTTAAATTTTGCAAGGGATTAAATGTAGATTAATTTATTCTTTAAATTTATCTATAACTATTAATCTATGTGATATGTGGATAATAATTAACAATAATATCTATTTAAATTTTTAATACAAAGTTATAAACCTTCTTTAATAGTGGATCATTTGACTTTTATTTATTTATTTACCTGGATCCTTATTTTTATAAAAGGAAAAATATTGTTTATATTATTTAAATTTAATTTTTAACTAATATGTAATTGAGTAAAGTGACAATAATAACGATATGCCATCAATATTAATGGCATATCGTTATTATTGCCACTTTACATTTAACATGAGACAATAGTTGAATACATAATTTCTTATAAAAACAAAAATTTGACGGGCCGAAACTACTTATAAAATTACATTTAACTTGAGACAATTATGATTGGGAATACATAATTTGTTATAAGAACAAAAATTTGTTATTCTTTTTACATTTTATATACATTTTTAACCATCACTATATTATATTAATTTACTACTTATAACGATATTATACGAACCGTGCGAACGCACGGGTAAATGATTTCTTAATTATTTTCTTTATTTTTCTACTAAAATATACATTTTTCGACGGGACAAAGCTACTTAATTTGTATATATTTTATTTACATTTTTAACCATTACTATATTATTTATTTTCTTTATTTTTTATATGTTGATATTAAGCCATAACAGATATTTTTGAAAAAATAAATCTATTAAATATATTGAAATTTTTATTTAAAATAAGTGAAAAAGATTTGAAATGCTTATAATAAGATAGAGGTATGAGTGACAATGAACACAATTTGGACAACAAATTTGGTACATGTTACCGAATCAAATAAATATAGTCACATATATTATATTTATTTATTATTTATAACATTGTGCAATTCGTGCGAAGGCACGGGTAGATGACTACTCATGGTAGATTTGTAACGATATTGTATGATGCGTGCGAACACACAGGTAGATGACTACTTAATTATATATATTTCTAACTAAATTAAATTAATATTTATATGACAATTATAATTTCAAATGTTTTTCTTTTTAATTTGCGTATCTTTTATATATATTTATTAACCATCGTTATATATTTATTTATTATTTTTATCGACTTTGCGTGACTCGTGCGAACGCACGGGTCCTTTACTAGTTAAGTTATAGTATCAAGAAGATTATGAAATTTGTGTAAAATTTCATGTCATATTTATTATCCTACTACTTTTTTAATCTATTTTTTTAGTTATTAATTTATCATGTGAAACTAGATTTTGATATGTATTTGCATAAATACGTAACGATATAATAAATTGAAAAATAATATTGTTACCACAAATTATATATTGATTTTGATTTTGATATGTATTTGCATAAATACGTAACCATAAATAATATTGAAAAATAATTTAACGATATATATATATATATATATATATATATATATATATATATATATATATATATATATATATATATATATATATATATATATAGTTATATATAGTTATTCTTTTTAAACATAAAAATATTATTGCTAATTTTTGTTTTATGCATGGACTAAATAAAAAAAATATAGATTTTTACCAATTCTTAGATTAAATATGAATTTTAATAATTAAAATAACAAAAATAAATAAAATTACTAGTTGTTATTCTTACAAAGTCATAATTTATTATGATAATACCTACAATATCTATATTTATTTTTAAAATTATTGGTTTTTATTATGTGGATTTTTTCTATACCAGTGATAACAAAAACATCATTTTAAATAATCAATCGTTAGTTGGTTCAATGGTAATTGACAAATAAATTTTATTATTTTTCTAATACTTATAAATTATTAAATTAATATTAATTCATATTATTTTATTTTAAATTATTAATTTAAACTAAAATGCATATTATTATAATATTTATTATTGATAATTTAATAAAAGTTTCTCGCACATCATGCAGATGAACGTCTCACTTATGTTACTTTTATGCGAAAGAATGGATTGGGCAACAAAAGTGAGAATTACACTGATATTTTTTAAGAATACAACATTAAAACATAGAGTATTTTGAAAATTTAAGTGTTGAGTTTAAGCTTAAAGATTGATATAATAAAATGATTAAAAAAATGAGAGATTAAAATTTATAAAATAAAATAATAAGAGAACTTAATATTATCCAATTAACCACAAAAACTAAACTTGATTATTAGGGTATGAAATTGGGACAAAAAGTTTGGAGTTTTCTTTAGTGAGGGTCATAGCATATACATTAAATTTATAACCAACCCTTTAATGGGTGAGCCATCAAAATATGTGATTATTAAAGACAACAATACTTGCGTTTATATCTCAAAGCATCCACTAAATATGTGATTATTAAAGACAACAATACCTACGTAGGGTGTTGCAAGTGCCAAAATAGAAGAGAAGGAGCCTGATCACCACCTGCTTCACGGTACCAATGATAAGTTAATATTCCACATGTTCTTCTTCAGTCTAGGATTCTGATCTATACAGTCCCTTTTGTTAATAAACTAACAATAAAAATCCTTTGGCCTCTGAATATATATCTTTGCATACATCTATATTGGATAAGAATCTCGCTTTTTTTAAAAACTCGCTATGGTTTAATTAATTACTTTACCCATATGTTGTTGTTCAGCCTCCCCCCCCCCCCCCATGAGGGACAAGCTTAGTGGAGAATTAGAAAGGAAATATTGAATTAATCAATATTAGGTTGTGGAGCTAATTGAGGTTGTGGGGGCTGAGCAGGATTGTAACACTCCGATTTATCCCGTATAATATTAATAAAATCTAAGTATAAGTATCATCATTTAAAACAATTGCTCATAACGATAACAAATACATAACACATATAAACGGATAAACCATTCAAAATGATATAGTATTCAAAAACATCCTTTATCACGCAACGGAAATCATTCATAATTCAAATAGAAGTCAACAACAACTTGGTTCAACAATAGTCAACATCATTAATTAAAAAATTTAAACAATTAACTTGGTATTTAACAATAAAGCAAATAGTGTTCATCCCTTCTCTAGTGTTACATATCAGAGCGACGACACCGACTCGAACTACTCGGAGGTAACTATCCTTCATTCCTGATTACCTGCACGTTACCAACATACAGGTAACATTCAAACAGAAGGGGTGAGATATCATAACAATATAAAGAAGCTTATGATAACAAGTATATGAGAATAGAGTCATACATGAATCATCACTTTGCAACATATTAACATCATTCATTATCAAGTAGTACACAACTATTCTACGGCATCAAAATCATCATCACATCGTCGATTATAAAAGTATTCATCACCAAACGACTCATCATTATTCATCATTATGTAGAATGCAACTTGACCAATGACTATGCGAATGCATGTGGTACCAATAGGGCATATGAAGGATCGAAAAACACAGTAAGGGGGGTTGGATTGGGTTTTTAATAAAATAAAAACTTAATGACACGTTTGGTTATCCTGGTTTGTTTGAACTCAAACTACTTCAGTCCACCCTGTTAAGGTGATTTTGCCTCTCTCTAACGAGGTCTTAATCCACTAATCAATCTTGATTACAAATTTTCACGATGACAACCGTCAACGTCTTCTCGAGATTCAAACCACAACCCGGTTTGCTCAAGGAACAACAATAACGACAAAACTTAATCTTATGTGTTTACAAAGTGCTTAAAATAAGCTGTATCACAACCATGATGTATACACTAGAATTCAAATAACAAAAGCAATAGATAAAGGAAATATAAATATCGTTTACAACCTCTTACTTTTTTCGTGCGTATGTCAGTGTTCCAATTCTTCAACAATTACTTCTTTATATAGGAGAGCATTTTGATCTGTTGGAAAACACGCTTTCTTGATTTGGAAACTTGATGAATTGCAGAATTAATTTGTTTCATATGAGAAGATTTTGTCTCTTGAATATTATTTCCAGTCGTTTTTAGATAAATCTTGCATTTAATTCTTGTAACGGAACTGTTCATCAGAGTATTATTCAGCGTTGGCGCATGAAGCGCTTATGTATCAGAGTTGTTTAGAACTTCTTGTTCTTGTAACTTCCTTCAAAGTCTTCGGAACTTCTTGTTCTTATAAACTTCCTTCAAGTGTTAGATGTTCTTATTCATATAAACTTCCTTTAAAGTTTAGATCTTCTTATTCTTTTAAACCTTTCTCTATGTAGCTTTCTGATTCTGAGAGATCAATGTTCAGAGTATCTTCTTCTTATAAGCTTCCCTCAATGCAACCTTTTGCTTCTGAGAAATCACTGTTACCTACTTCAGAACTTCTGAAAAGTGAAACATAGAATTAGAGTGCATATTTGTTCTTATCTAAGTTTATGTGTTTCTTATCATCAAAACTCTTTCAAAGATGTAGAACCAAACTATGTTCTAACAATCTCCCGCTTTTTGATGATGACAAAAACTCATATTTTAAAACTGAATTAAGAATAATATAAAATTAGAAAAACTCCCTCTGAGTGAAATACTCAAATATTTTAGATTACTTCCCTGATACGTAAGACTCTTCATGAGGAAGTTTTGATCAGTTGATTTTACTTTCACTGATTTCTTCAGAATTTTTGCTGGCCTTCTGGTTTTAAATATTCATGTTCTTTCAGATAAACATATATATATATATATATATATATATATATTGAAATGTCTGAGACTTAGTCTCGGTGAGCTGTTATGATTTCAAAATAACTTTACGTTTCTCCCCCTTTTTGTCATTAATCAAAAAGAACATAAAAGAAACTCGAGACTTTATTGAAGAAAAACGAGAAAGTTACAAAGAAAACAAAGACATAAGGAAAATAAAAGAAGAGAAAGAACAATCATAAGTCAAAGACTTCACAACTCTCATCAAACAGAACTTCGTTACTATCTGGAAAGTTTGCTTTGCGAAGGATATCAACGACTTCCGCAGATTCGAACAAAGCAGATAAGACACGTCCACATGGAATGAAGAAGTTCTGACCGGATCTGAAGGCCAAAAGGGATTCCTTCAGGTGATTGAAGATTATAGCTGGAAGATTTACAGGACGCCCTTTCTCTAGTCGATGAATGAGGAATCGATCCCTTGAGGACACAACATTATGGAAATATCCCCTTGGATGCAAGTTTGAGAGGACAAACCGAAACCAGGTTTTCTTTGAGGGTGGAAGAAACTCTGGGTTGTTGAGAAGGCGTCGGGAGGAGGCACTCAGATTGCTTGGGACAACATAGAAATTCCAGAAGTCAAAAGTTGCATGACAAGCAGATGTTGGGTCGGAGGGACAATCAATAGTTTCAACAATGGTGGATTTAGTGATGATGAAAGGAATACCATGGATTATAGAAGTGATGCGACTACCATCACTACTAAGAGAAGCATAGATCCATAAGGTTTTTACAATGTTAGTAAAGATAGGACCTCGAAGAATAATGGTGTACCCTCCTCATCCTTGTTTGTCTATATAGGAGTTGAAATGTTCATTTTCTATTTCTGAGCTGAGACGTTTTTCTATGATGACTTGAAGGAAACTTTCAGCGGTTTGAGGGTTTTGAGAAGCCATAAAAAACTTGAGAGAAGGAAAGATCACGAATTAGGTTAAAAATCAGTAGTAGAGATAGATAAGGAAAACATGTATATATATATAGCAAATGCGAAATAACGTGAGAGAAAATTTAGGAACAAGCATTAATGAGCAAGATTAATGAGGCATATGTAATCAAGAGAAAGAATAAAGACCTTCTTGGAAAGACGCGAAGAAAAGATGATTAAGGAACAGAGGAATAGCATAAAATAAATTTGAAAACAGTTACTGATGTGACTCATGCCTCAATGTATCAACTCAACCATTTCAACTATTCAGATTCTGACCACGTGTTCAGTCTCGGAAGGTGATTAAGTACTTAATGTTGATAGCTGTTGATGTAGTAAACTGTATGAAATAAGCTTAAGAAATTTTCAGATCTTTTGGCTTATTAGAATAGATAATCAGTAGTTCATAAATTGCGACAATCGAGAGAACATTTTAAGAATAAGCATATACAAATTACATCTTCATTCTGGACATAATTCCATACTAATATTCTTCAGAATGAAATTAAACCTATCTTCAGCAAGGGTTTTGTAAAGATATCAGCCCATTGATGGTATGTATCAATAAATTTTAAGGAAAGGATCCCCTTCTGAGTATAGTCCCTAATGAAATGATGTTTTATTTCTATATGTTTAGCCCTAGAATGTAAAATCGGGTTTTTAGAAAGACAGATAGCAGAAGTATTATCACAAAGAATAGGAATGTTACTCTTATATATGTTAAAGTCTTCAAGTTGGTTTTTTATCCAGAGCATCTGAGTACTACACCCGGTTGCAGCTATGTATTCAGCTTCAACAGTTGATAGTGCAACCGTAGATTGTCATTTGTTGGACCATGATATTAACTTTTCTCCCTGAAATTGGCAGCTTCCAGAAGTACTTTTTCTTTCTATTCTATCTCCAGCAAAATCTACATCACAGTACGCTACCAAATTGTAATTTCTGGATTTTCTATAAAACAAACCAAGATTAGTAGTACCTTTCAGATACTTGAAAATTCGCTTAACTGTTGTTAAGCGAGATTCTCTAGAATCTGATTGGAATATGGCACATAAACATACACTATAGAGAGTATTTGGTCTTGAAGCAGTTAAATATAGGAGAGAGCCAATCATACCTCTGTAAAACTATTGTTCTACTTTCTTACTTACTTCTTCCTTCTCAAGAATGCACGTCGGATGCATGGGGTTATTGGCTGGCTTACTTTCTTACATATCAAATTTCTTCAGAAGTTCTTTAACATATTTGGTTTGGTGTAAGTAAGTTCCTTCTGAAGTTTGATTGATTTGAATTCCTAGAAAGAACTTGAGTTCGCCTATCATGCTCATCTCAAATTCTGCCTGCATATTCTTAGCAAATTCTTTGCCCAGGGAGACTTTAGTAGATCCAAAAATAATATCATCAACGTAAATCTGAAAGATCAGAATATCATTTTTAATTGACTTACAGAATAGGGTTGTGTCCACCTTCCCTCTAGTAAAACCTTTTTCTAAGAGAAAGCTACTTAGTCTTTCATACCAAGCTCGGGAGCTTGTTTTAGACCGTATAGTGATTTCCTAAGTTTGTAAACAAACTCTAGATGTTTTGAATCTTCAAAACCAGGGGGTTGGTGCACATAGACTTCTTCATCAATGTAGCTGTTAGGGACCAAAAAGTACTATTTTTCATATATTGTTATTGGTCCCTTTAACCAATTTTCATTGATTTTTCACACTTTTATTCACACAATTTAATAGAAATGCAATTACTTTTGTTTTAGGTATGTTTTAAATAGATATTTCACTTTGTTTATTAGTTGTGTAGAAATTACTAACAAGAGGCTTTGGATGCATGTGCAAGTAAGGATGGATCATGGAAGATTTTGAAGTGCTTGAAGAATTAAACATGAGGAAAATATTGAAGAGAGTTTGGAAAGAAAAGGAGTGAAGATTCACTCAGTTCGAGCCGCGAACTGAGTGTTATCAGCCAACCTGTTTTTGTATTGCTTCTGATGTGGGGAATTCCTTTCAGTTCGAGCCGCGAACTGAGCTTCGTCAGCAATTCTGTTTTAGTGTTTGAGCCACTAATTATGTTTTGGGGCCCAATTTTTAAGTGACGTTTTGAAGACCCTTTTTAGTAACTTTTGAGATATCATTAGATAAGCTTTATTAATGTATGGTTAAGCTAGGCACCACACATATCAACTAGGTTTTTAGAGAGAGATTTGGTGTGGATTCTCATCCAATTTGTGAGAGCAAACTTGGTATCCATTGATTCCTCTTCATTGCATGTGTTGTCAACTATGGTGATGAGTAGCTAAATCCCATTTTGGTAAGATTTGAGGTAGTAGCTATTCTTGTTTACTATGTAATTCCTCTAGCTCTCTTATGTGAACTATTTGATTATTGAAATAGATTGATGCTTTTGTTCTATGTTGAATATTTAGATTTGGATTATAGTTGAGAAATATTATTCAAATCTTGAACTAGAGCATTCTTTCAAGTAGTGGATAAATTGTAGAATATATTTATACGCTACTTTTCTCTTGTATCAAACATTAAAGATTGCTATATTAATAGTTAGATGGAGAAATCGTCTAAGGATTAATATAGTGACTATCACAATCTCATTTAGAAATAAATGTTATTTAGAGGATACTAGAATATTTTCATTAATCTTGAGTTCACTTGTTGATTACTAAGGAAACATAGGAAATAAGGATAGTGAAACCCAATCTCGTCAATATTTTACATTGGATACAAGTCTAATTTTATTGCTTTATTGTTATTTTAATTAAAAAGATTGCGATTCAAACCAAAAACAACTTTGTTAACACATCCTTTTCAACAATTTGTTTGTCAACAAAATATATTTTGTGATGATTCAAAGTTTAAACCTACAAAAATCAATATAACAAAAAATTAGCAGACAATAATAAATTAAAAAAAATAGAATAGATGTATGAATAATAAACATAGTGAAAAAATAAAGTTAAGAAATCATCACATATAATAATAGTAAAATACAAATTGCAAACCGAACCGAACTGCGCGGTTTATTAAAAAATGACCCAAACACATCCGAACCAAATGCGATTTTTTACGGTTTCGGTTTGGTTTGGTTTAATTTTGCGGTTTTCTATTGGACCGATTTGATTTTGAACACCCCTAATTTAGGGTATCCACAATTTATTCATGTTTATTGTATAGATAGATGACAAGTGGTCAAAGTATGAGTCAATGGCTAAGATTTAAAATATAAACATCAATATTTTTTAATTAAAAATTAAAAGAAAAACACGGTTAAACTTCTCCTCCTAAAAGTTATTCTCCCCTCTCTTTGCTTCCCTGCCGTCAAACAAATTCCCATTCAACAACATATTATTCTGTTTCAAATTCATCTTTATTTTGTTTATGCAATTTCTATCAAATCTACTTGTATACACTCATTGTAGAATAGTTCTCATATTTGTAAAGTAGTCAATAATATCATAGAGAATAAAATGCCCAAATTTGTTTTATGATTGGCAATCAAACAAGAATGTTGTTCTACTCAACCGCAATATTGCCGTTAAGGTCATCACTACATCAAAGCTCCACAATCAATGTGTCTTTGTTTTTGGTCCTATTCTATCTCTCAAAATCACTACTATAGATCTTAAAGTTTTTTTTAAACAAACTAGTTCTTAAATATTTGGAAAGTGATAAAAAAAATCCCATGGCTTTTTCTAAAAAAAAAAGAAATTTTGCAATTTTTCAACAATACTCTTTAATTTCATGCAACAACTAAGTAATCCTCAATCTTAAAAAAAAATATATGACAACGTTTCACTGGAACAATGAGTATTGGCAACAATCGTAACAACTCAACAAGGAAGAAACGCATAGAGACAACATCGATGATTTGAAGAGACAACAACCATGATTTATCTTGATCCGGTAAATATTAAATTTTGAGATTATGGATTTCTTGGAAGAGAGAATTTGGGGAAGATGGTTTTTTTATTTTAAACAAAAAGGTTTATTTTTAACATTTAATCCCATTTGTTGAATTTAAAGTTCACACGTGTTATTCAGTTTACAAAACTAGACAGAAGTGGAACTGGAGCCAATCCGAACTCCTTAATTTTTAACACATGATTCAACTAACATAAACATTATCTCTATTTTTCTTAAATTAACAAGTCATTATCCATGTGTGGATGAGATGAAAATGGAAGAACTTGTTTTGCAGACAAAGTAAGTCTTGATCCAAATGAAACGATGTTATATTTAAAAGAGTCATAATAAGTGGTAATTCCATGTTCCTAATCATCTAAATTTAAAATATATTAATAATCACTAAAAAAATTGTCTGTTGCAACATGATATTCACGTCACAACTTAAAAAATCACATCACTACAAGTAATTAGCGACGTGAATTTTCATGCGGCAGGAGCTCGTGTGCCACGTGAATTTTACGTCGCAAATTTGCCACATGATATTTACATTGCAATAATTGTGACGTGATATGCATGACACAACCTAATGAAATGATTTTATTTTGTCTACTGCAGGGAAGATAAAGCAGAAAATGGCAGAGTTGTGACATGAATATCACGTGTCAAACTTGCGACGTGAAATTTACGTCATTAATTTTAATAGTTTTAAAAAATTTGTCACCTGATTTTAACTCGGCAAAATATTTTTATAATAAAAATAAGAAATTATTAATTAATAAAAATACAAAAATTAATAAAAATATCATGTTTTATTAAATATCTATATAATATTTTAATATATTATCAAAAAAATATTTTCAAATTAAATAGGGTTAATATTCGTTTAAAACCCCCCCCCCCCCCCTTCCATATAGGCGAGTTTTGATTTAACCCCCTTAAAAAAAAAGTTTTGGATTACCCCCCTATAATTTTTGGGCACCCCCCTAAACGTGTAAAAACTAGGGTGGTAAATCAAAAAAAATTCATTTTACAGGGGGATAATTTTTCCTCTTAGGGGGCAAAAGACTTAGAATTTTAAAATTATAGGGGGTAATCCAATTTTTTTTTAAAGGGGGTAAATCAAAACTCGCCTATATGGCAGGGGGTAAACGGCTATTAACCCAATTAAATAATATATTTATTGTTTTAATAACATAAATATAAAAAACTTCATAAAACCTAATATACTATATCATTAAAATATATTTTCGTATAAATAATTTTTTTATATTATATTAAAAATTAAAACAACTACTACATAATTAATTTACAATAACAACAACCAACAACCTAATATAGAAGCTAATTCGTGCGCCGACTTGTTGGCAAATGAATGCATTTTTGTAGATGGTTATTAGGCTTCTTTGATCCTCCGCAAAACCTATTCTCTAGCGTTTTATTCAACAAGTTAGACAAACCTAACTTTAGATTTACACACTTTAGAGCGAGGGTTTGGTTTGGCCCCCCTCTTTTTTTAGCTCTTTTCTTTGATTTATAATATTTGCCCTTTATAAAAAAAACCTAATATATTTAAATTTGAAAAAATAAATAAAATAAATTGCTTAAATACCTCAATGAAAATAAAATAAAAAGCTTGAATCTTGAACCTTGAATCTTGATATATCTTGAATTTTAAAGGAAAAATTAGCAATGTTATACAATAAAAAATCAATATAATATTAACAAATAAAAAATGAAAAATTAAACTTAATATCTTTTAATTTAAAGATAAAAATTGAAAGTCGAAAGATTTAATATGAGCAATCGGGTGACAAGTACCATATCTTCATATACAAAATGGACTACTAAAATTATTTATCAAACATATAAAGTTAAATTGTATTTTTCATATATCATATATAATTGTCTCATATGTTTATTAAAACAAACATTTATTGTAATTTTTAATATAAATATTATTATTTTATCATTAAAAAGTACAGTTTAATATTCCTAATATTAAATTAAAATATATCATAAATAAATATTAACTTGTATTTTGGTTATAAACTAAATCCTTTTAATATGATATATTCAATAACATTAAGTGATGTATGAAAAAAAATAAATTGTTTTTTATTATTATCAAATTTTTATAAATAATATAATTTTTTTAAATATGATAGATACTTTAATGTTATTCATATATATATTTTTTTAGAAATATTATGTTAAGAGTTATATTTATTTAAAAAATTGCGTGAAGTATAATTCTTTTTCTATTAATATTAGCGGTTTAGATTATATGTTGATTAATTTTATAAGCACCCTCCTATATATTTAAATAAAAAATGTTTGGAAGTTTGACCAACCAATTATAATACAAGCATGGTGTATGTATGTAAGTATATTTAATAATTCTTTTTTTTTTTATGACGTAATAATTTTAGAATTAAATATGTTTTTGGTTTCTATAAATATTTTAAATTTTATTTTTAGTCCTTTTAAAAAAATGATATATTTTAGTTTCTATAAAAAAATTATGCATGCAGTTTTAGCATTAGTTATTTTTTAAAATATTGAAAATTGTTTAATTACTTTGAAAATTTTAAATTTTTCAATAATATCTTTAAAAAATTATAAAATATTTCTTTACCAAATTATAGAACTAAAAATAAAATTTGAAATATTTATAAATGTGAACTCTTAATATTAAAATCACTCGCTCATATATTTTTGCATATTCTTAATACTAAATTAAAATATATCATAAATATTAAATTATTTTTTAATTATAAACTAAAAGGAGATTTAATATGGTTCTATCTTTATAAGGTTGAATAAGATATAAAACTAAATTAATTTGTTTTTAATATTATTAAATTTTATTAAAAAAATTCTATTAAAAATATATGAATTGAAGTCCTCAACCCCAAATCCCCTTGTACTTGTCATACGTTTTTTTCTTTAAGCTTAAGATACCATTTAAAGTCCTCACGAGTCACACACTTTATTAACTTGAGATTCAGAATTAGGTTTCACCTCTAATCCTCTATCTATAAATTAAATGTTATTTTTCTGAGATTTGTTTGTTTCTCCTCCATGTATCAATTAAATATTTTTAGTGAGATTTGTTTGTTTCTCCTCCATCTATAAATTAAATATTTCTTTTGGTCTGAGATTTGTTTCCATCTATAAATTAAATATTTTCAGTGAGAGATTTGTTCCATCTATGAATTAAATATAATTATTGGAGATTTGTTTCAGAGTTTGAGAATAAATAGTTTGTCCTTGCTTAAACAAACCAGAATTCATCAGTTTTGAATTTCAACACAAGATAGCTTTAGCAAGTGCAAGCCATCAATTTCGATGATTTCAACACAAGATAGCAAGCGATTTAGGGTTAGCAAGCCATCGATGATGATTTCAACACAAGATAGGCTTAGTAACCTTCCTGACTCAATTCTCTCTCACATTCTCTCTTTTCTTCCAACCAAATTAGCCGCCCGCACAAGCATCCTCTCAAAGATCTGGAAATCAATATGGCTTTCTCTCACCACTTTGGATTTCACTATTGGAATCACCCCAAACCATGTTATACACTCAATCATACTATCTCGTGACATCAAATTGCCAATACTATCATTCCGCCTAACGTGTGACAAACCTGAAGATGAAGATTTAGACTCAGTTATTAAGATAGCAATACAAAGAAGAGTTGAAACCCTAGAACTTAACATGCTCTCTTACCCTTTAGAGATGAAATTCTTTTCTAATTTTTTCACTTCTAACACTCTTACTGTTCTCAAGCTTACACACATATATATTGTCAAAGACCTTCCTGGAATAAGTGTTTCTTCTTCTATCAAAACTATTTATTTAGATGATGTCATTTTCTGTCGTACTAGCTATGTCATCAACTTTTTCTCCGCCTTTCCCAATCTAGAGGTATTGCAAACAAAATGCGTAGGTGTTTACGATTGGTCTAATCTACCTGCACCTGGAGCAATGATGGAATGTTTGCCCAATTTGGTGAGAGCTGATATTAATGACCATGTACTTATTCCTTTACTCCCCTTTTCCAGGGCACTCATTCTCAATTTAGGGAAGGTATGCTTTTTATTGTTTTCTAACTTCATACAAGTAAAGTACTACTTTCTAATGTTTTGTGATTTAAATTCTTCAAGGTATGGTCGCACCCCTTTGTACAAGTCCCCAATTTTTACAATTTAACTCAAATGGAGCTATTCATTGACTTGGACCAATTAGGGAAGTGGATACTTAAACTGCTTCAACATACTCCCAAACTTGACCATCTTATCATTCATCATCAGGTTCGTTGGTTTTATACACCATTTGGTTTTTTCTTTTTTAAATCTTAACTCATTCTGTTTTTTACTTCAACATTGTCTAGGAAATAGAAAATCAGAAGGAAATCTATGCGATGAATCGGGAGCGCATAAAGAAGATGAATAATCAGGTGGACCCAAAGATGGTTCCAGAATGTCTTTCTTCTCGGCTCAAAACTTGTTTGTTTCCAAGTTGGAGAGGCAAAAACTACGAGCTTCAATTTGCTGAATATATCATGCGAAATTCAAAAGTATTAAGTACCATGACAATTCAGTGCTCCTCTTCCTTGGATTTAAATGCAAAATATCAAATATTACAAAAATTATCTCTATATCCAAAGGGCTGTAAACTTATATTTGACTGATTCTGGAATACATTTAAATGCAAAGTATTAAGTATTACAAAACTCATCTCCAAGTCCAAAGGGCTGTAAAGTTATATTTGATTGATTCTCTATGTGAAATACATTATCTTTCTATATGCAATTTAAATTCATTATAATCCCTCACAATTCTTACTTTTTGTTTTTTATTTTAACTGTTTTCATCACTAAGTATCATTTTCTTTTCTCGCAACTGTTTTAAGTTTGTTGTAACCGGTGTATTTTGTTACATGCTTAATTTGGCAAAGATCACAAAATGCCTTACTTTTCCCTCTCTATACAGCCATAGAATGAAAAAGTCTCAATTGAAAATGCCTTTATTGCATGCCCTCCTTGTTTTCGAGAGTAGTTTATGAAATTTTAAGCATTAGTCATTTCTCTTGGTCGTTCTTATTCTGTCTGTCCAACATGTTCTAATTCTATTGTGTGGTAGTCATTTCTCTTGGTTTGTGCTTTCATATAAGATATAATTTACTGAGAACTTTGTTTGGTCTTTATATATGCAATGCATGCTACTGTGATGGATTTAAACCAAACATTCATAACAAACCAACTTTTTGGACGGAGAACTGGGATGAATGGTATGAACAAACTCATCCTTCAAGGGAATTGTCCATTAATAAGACACATGGTTGTCAATAGTGGCTGTAGAAAATGTTGTTGTAGATTGCATTATTGTACATGCCACCAATAGTCGCTACTACTTCTTTCTGGAAACCCTTGTTTTAACCATGTTTATTACTATCTCTTTACTAAATTCAGAAATTGAACTTTTACTCTGCTTTCTTTGCCATAGTATCTGCCACTGTAGAAGTCAAGGTCATATATCACTTTCTATTTCCCTTTTCATCTAATTTTGATTCTCATTTTTTGCGTTAGACGTTGACTTAAAGTTCTTCCTTTGTTGAAGATGGTCCTTTCCTATTCTTTTGCAGGTAGCAGATCCTGTTGTCTCATTTTGTGAAATAGTTGTTGATTCTTCATCCATGAAATGTTTTGCTGAAACAACAAACAAGAAGAAAAAAATAACAATGGTAGGTATCATATAGGCTTCATTACAATTTGTCCATTTCTTATTTCACAGATACATTTTTCTTAGGCTGGGTATTTTTCACTTCACTCATAAAACTCTTGGCCATTCTTTAGATTGCGGAGCCACTAGAAAGAGGTCTGGCAGAAGACATAGAGAATGGTGTTGTTAGCACTGACTGGAACAAAAAGTAACTAGGTGAATTTTTCCAGACTAAATATGATTGGGATCTTCTTGCTGCTTGGTCAATCTGGGCTTTTGGCCCTGATAAGCAGGTAAATCATTATATCTATCTATCTCTTTGCCCAAATGTCTCATGAAACTTATGTGTAACATATTCTAGTTCGATTGCAGGGCCCTAATATTCTTTTAGATGACACCCTTCCTACTGAAGTTGACAAGAACCTGCTCAATGCTTTAAAGGATTCCATTGTTTACTTTGATAATGTTATGTCATTTAACAGATTTCAGTGGGGTGCACGGGAAGGACCTTTGTGTGATGAACCCATTAGGAATGTTAAATTTAAGATTGTTGATGCAAGGACCTTTGTTTCTTCTTGGTGCTCTTTCACTTTCTACTGCTGGAATGCTTGTTCCATATGGTTCCTTCCTTGTACCTCCAGGGTATGCTTTTGGTTTTTGTATTCTTGTTTATAAATAATTTAAATTCAATCTCTTTGTGAAATTAAGGTTTTTGTCTGGTTGGTGAGACCTGTTGATGATGTATTGAGTTGTACAATCGTGTGGATTGATGTGTAGGTTAAGGATTTCTATGTGTTTGACACAAACATTGAACATGATACTGATTCCGACACTTAGACAATGATAATAAATTAGGAAATAGAAGTGATTGTGTCTAACCGCATGTATAAATTTTGTGTTAATTTCAGACACCAATACATGTCAGTGTCACAATCATATTTTCAATTTTAAAGGTTAGTGTCTAAGTGTTTAAATGTATGTTTGGTATCACTACTGGTTGACAGACTCACGATGATCTCATCGTGGTTATGACAAACTCAACGCAATACCAAACATGCACTAATAAGATGTATCACACAAGAGAATTATTAGTAGTCTACTATATTACTAGTTATCTTTTTCATTTGGCATCCAAAAGTTATATGATTCTTCATATTCCAAATTATTAACCTGTCTTGGAAAAAAATTCACAGCTCAGGTTCTTCAACTGGTGGTACCGTTGCCAAGGATGCCATTGGCAATGATGTAGTTGCATCAGAATGGCTCAAGGTTCATGGACCTGGTGACCGTACTCTTACACAAGGATTAAAGGTAAGAGTACAATCGTTAGTTGATTAAAACATTACATTATAAAGCCGTTTCATAAGTTGTTTGCAGAATTTATAGAAATAACTTATACATAAACACTTATCAGATAAGCTGTAATGCTATAAACACTTGAGAAACTTTTTGAAAGAGTGAAAATGAATACCTCTACTTTCATGATATTATATATTAGGGTGATCCTACCTAGTGGTAGAGAAAGATAGAACACTTGCAACATTTGCAATTAACGCCGTATGCACTCACCTCAGGTGTGTCATGCCTTTTAATCAAGCTGAGAACAAGTTCATCTGCCCCTACCATGGATCTTAGTACAATGACCAAGGAAGAGTTGTGAGAGGACCTGCACCTTTGGTAAGCATAAGAACTTGTAAAAATAGCTTCAACAACTAAAAATAGCTTGAACATAAGAACTTGTAGTAATGAATATTGTTGCTTATTTTTTTGGACAGTCTCTGGCATTTGCCCATTGTGATGCTGGTGTGGATGATGGGAAGGTAGTGTTTGTTCCTTGGATTGAAACAGATTTCAGAACAGGTGATGCTCCATGGTGGTCTTAGAGTTGTTAAACTTGTCCCTATATTTAAAAATGACAGTCTAAGCAGAATGTCCTTTTTGTATATGGCTGGAGTGACGTAATTTTTCTGAAGCTAACAATGGTTGCTTGTCTTTTAATTTAATTTAATCCTATATACATTGACAGATTATTTATGTTTAACAATAAATTTCAACTTGCATAGATTTTACTAATAATATGAATTTCTTGCTTAAATCTGTCAGTACTCAGAAGTTGAACGTCATAACAGTGAACAGTGTTGAAATTGGTGCAAATACATGCATTGACAGGAGAAGGTTGGTTATTTTAGGGCTTATCCTTTTCTATTTAGTTTAGTGATGTGTCAAAAATGGTGATATAGTTTGATTTTCACTTGAAGGAATGTTAGCTCTAATATTTATATTTGTAGTTGAAAGGGGCAATTTTTTTCTTTAGTAACTGCATTAATGGAATTTTTTGATACAATTATTGCTAATGAAATTTTTTAGAGCACACTTATTGCTATGAAAATGATATAGATTTGCCCCTTTCAAAAAACACACGAGCTAGCTTAAGTTGTGTCAAGTGTGAGCTTCCCTCTTTGTTTGTTAGAGGAAAGAAAAAGTAAAACTAGTTTTTGGGTTTATTTGTTAAGATTAAGAAATATTGTTTTCTGATGGGCAGAAAAAATCAGTCAAAGGTATTGGATTCTAAATATTCAAAATTATGACAGAAAATGGAAAATGGAGTATTAGATTCTAAACTATCCTTTGAGTGGATTATTTAGTATATCTTGTGTTATATTCCATCTTGTTGAGTTATAGTTTGTTGACACCTAGCATTGATGATATCCATGTGGTCATTATGTGGTGTTTCTAGTGATATTTTGTCATGAGCTTTTCTTGTTGATCATGATGCCTTGTGTTTTGCTTTTTCTTGTTTGTTTTTTACCTCTGATATGCTCAAATTTATAGGTAAGACTTGCATTCGGGAATTGTTGACCAAATGGGTAATCACGACGCCATAGCAACATGCATTGGATATTCCAATGAAACATGTAAGCTACTTACCTAACCTATGCTCCTTGTTTCTATTTGTTTCGGTTATAAGTTATAAAATTTTACTTTTATTGTTTTTCATTTGTTATTTGAATGGACACAAGATGAGATAAGATAGAAAACAGAGTCATTGAAGAGAATGTTGGGAAGCCCACTAAAGAGAATGTTGGGAAGCCCACAGTAATTATAAATTGTTTGAATGTTTGTTTTGGGCAAATGATAGGTCTATCAAGGTCAAGCTTTATTTTGTCCAAGTTCTTATTATGATCTTGATTGTTGCGTGTTTGTTAATTACTTCAGGATTTGACAACAAGTTATTGTCATGGGACGTTCGTACGAAGAAGGCTTCTCTTACTGAGTTGAGTTTCTCTCATGTATTTTCTCTTAAAACTTAGCATATGTACATTGTTTTGAGCTAAAAATGGTAATCTTGATTGTTTTTATTTCTGAAATCTCCTAGAAGTCATTAATCTTATTAGGTTGGATCTATATGGATTTTTAATTGTCAAATTCACAAATTTCTAATTTCTTAACTTGTTCTTGGAATTGGTATTGTTCTCTAAGTAGGTAATTTGATTGATACGATTATAATGTTTTTTGCGATTTTTTTAATTAGGCCTATTTTGTTTTGATTAAAATTAATAACTAAAATTAAGCCTAACAAATTTTGATTAAAAGTTATTACAAACATTTGCTATAAATTAGCTTGAGATTTACTATGAAATTTTGGCGGCGATATTGTAGTTGTATAGTTGGTGAAAACATAACTCAAAAAAGACATTTTGCTGGAACTTGGTTGTGGTTTAGCAAGAAACTTTAATATATTAGTTTGAGTTTTGCTAGGAAATTTTGGCCAAGATAATTAGTCACTCAATCTATGCTACGGCATATATTGTAGCTAATCCCCAACAAATCTCCAACTAACTCTGTTTGATAGAGATTAGCTACTAATTAGCTATTGTATCTGTCATAGCAAAATACACATTTTCTTGTGGTGTTATTAGAACTCATTTAGGATATTTTAGAACCAATACAATAATGTAACCTATAACATATCTATAATTTTATGGTGCTGAATGATAATATTATCTTTAGGGTGTGTTTGATTCGAGGTAAATGGAGGGGAGGGGAGAGAATATTTATAATAAAATGTGTTTGGTTTAATTTTTAGGAGGGGATATGAGGGGAAGGGAGAGAATATTTATAATAAAATGTGCTTGGTTTAATTTTTAGGAGGGGATATGAGGGGAGCGGAAGGGAGTAAAATCCTTCCAAATCACACTTTTTGCGCCCCCGAATCAGGGGATTTGAAAAGGAGGGGAGGAAATGTGACTCTTGATATTTAATTAACTAATATATTTATTAAAATATCCTAAATTTTATTTTATTATTTCTTATTTTCTTCCGTCTGCTTCTTTTTTATTTTTTGTGATTTTTCTCTATTGCTTATATCGATTTATTATAATTATTCTTTACCTTTAAATTATTATTTTTATTTAATAAAAATTATAATCACTACAATTTTTTATTTTTTATTATAATTTTTATATTTAATTATATTAATTTTTTTTCTAATTTTGTTATGTATTCTATTATATATATTTTTTATATAAAATTTTAAACCATTTATTTATTTTGTTTATTATATATAGTTAATAATAAGTTATTTTATGTATTCAAAAGTTGTTATCAATGGATAGATAATTGTGTTGAAAGTTATAATATGTATCAAGTGTATTTAATTTTAATCACTCTATATTACAAATATCACTTCTAAAAAATTATTTATGAAATTTTCACTTTTGAATATCATATCAATTATATAAAATAATAAGTATAAAAATATAAATTATTAATAAAATTTCTCCCCTCCTCTCGTGAACCAAACATATTTTTAACCAAAATCTCTCCCCCTTTTTCCCCCTCGTTTGAACGTCCAAAAATACATATAATTAATAAAAATCTCTCCCCTTCCCTCCATTAAAATCTCTCTCCTCCCCCTTATTTGAACCAAACAGACTCTTAGAATATTTTATATTATATAATAAATATATAGGATATATGTGAATATTCATCTTTATTTTATTCTTGAAATAGGTTAAGAATTGATATGCGCATTAATTGAAAAAATATTTTAAATGATAATTGTCATATAAATATTAATTTAATTTAGACTTAATTGTGATTTTGGTATTTCTATTATTCTTTTTTTTTTTTGTTTTAGTCCCCCTATTTTAAAATCCGAAATTTTAGTCCCTATATTTTAGTTTTTTTAGGATTTTGGTCCCCCTGCAAATTCAAAGACAATTTTAAATGAAATGATGCTCACATTGATTATGTGTCAGTGCTAGTTGAATAGTGAACTATTCAAAAAAATAATTTTATTTAAGATTTATGTTAAACATGTCATTGACTTCCATTTCATTAAAAAATGCATTCGAATTTGCAAGGGGACCAAAATTCTCAAAAAGCTAAAATAAAAGGACTAAAATTCCGAATTTTAAAACAGAGGGACCAATACCAAAGAAAAAGGATAATAAGGGGGCCAAAATTGCAATTAAGCCTTTAATTTATCATGTTGTAGATATAAAATCAATTAAATTAATATTAATGATGTTGTAATAGGGTTGTATTAAACTATAATTTAATTTATCGAATCAAATGAATAGTTGGTAATATTTGATATAATTTCCTAATTGTTATTAAACCAATTCTTGGGGTGGGAAAACATATCAGACACCTCATGCATGTCCATTTTGCCCTTATTAATTTTACGACGAGTCAAGATTTCAGACCCGCACACTCTAATATGCTCACTCCGTCCAATTTTTTGCGGGCATAAACATTTACCAGGAAATTTGTAATTTTAAGATTAAAAAGATGCAATGTCGGCGAGTCTGTCCCACCCCGCGCACATGATTTTGCAAGATAGGAAAAGGTTTTAGACCCATCCCTCAACAAAGCTTATCCCGACCTTTTTTTTTTCCCGACTTTTGCTTACACTATAAGAAAATAAGAGATTAGCCATCAAAATTTTATTATAAATTATTTTTCTAGTTAATCTCAATTTAAAAAACTACTATCTAACTTCAATTATTTTTCATTGTTATTTTCCTAGTTAACTTTTACTATATATTTATAAAATATTTATTCTCTTTTAGAAAATTATTTTTTAATAAAACAATATCTTTTAAATCTAAACACCAAACAAAAAACCTTTTTCTCCATCATCGATCAATTCTTTCTTTTATTGAAACACGTAAAACCTTTTCTCCTTCATCAATTGATTATTCTCAAAATCGCTTTCTCCTTCATCGATTTTTCTTAAAATTGCTTCTTTCCTTCATCAATCAAAATACTTCTCCTTCCTTCGAAATCACTTCTTCAACTTTCGAATGAGTTGTCGAAATTGCTCATGAATTTTTGAAAACCTAATACTTGAGGTAAAAAATTTCTGATGAATCTCTTTCTCTAATTCAAATGGTTTGATTCATAACAAATCTCTGAAGAATCTCTATCGGGGGATTGAGGACCAAATTTAAAAAGGATAGGTACTTTGATATTTGAAATTAGTATTAAATATTGTGCTAGCATTTTTCTGTTTCTGTTTCACTGTGCTGAAAGAGTTTATTGTTGTTTCAATGTCAGACAACTTTTCCTACGGTACTTTCAAAGAGTTCCAAAGATGTTTACAAAAAGCTACTTCTCTTCAGGCCTTGCAAGGTTGTTTCTGTAAAACTATCATCTAAGGACTAATTTGCGTAATATGATATGAGAGTTGAGCATTTAAAAGACTGAAACTATTAGTATTGTGATATTTTGACAGCAGCTGATCTCAGGTACACATTTTCTCCGGTCGACAGTATCAACATTTATTTTTACTAATTCTAAGGTACGGTTGATGGTAACTTTAGTTATACATGCCAGTGAAATCTACTTTGTTAAAGACATGTTTGTGTTGTTTAAATTACTAAAATATCTAAAATGTTGGAAGTTTATGGTGTTTGTTTATAGTAATGATTAAGGAAGTGAGTTACTGAGTTTGTGCTTTCATATAAGATATAATTTACTGAGAACTTAGTTTGGTCTTTATATATGCAATGCATGCTTTTTCATATATCAAGTACATTGTAGTAAATAGTAGACATGGCAGAATAGGAGTCAGAAAACACAGAAAATTTGCGGCGTGATTTTCACATTACAAATTTGTGACTTGAAAATCATGTCACTAAAACAAGTGTTTTTGTTTTAAATTTAAATCTGAAATAAACTAGTTGCAACTATTCATTAAATAGACTATTCAGTAAATTCATTTTTATTTTGTTGAAATTCTCTTTTTGATATTATGTTATTTTTTTAATAATAATAATAATAATAACATACTTATATTAGTTCTTATTTATAATATATGATAGTTGTAAGGTTTTTTTTATTAAACAAATAATAATAATAACAATATATAAAATATGCAAATGTAATATATTTATGTTATAAATAAAAAATTTAATTTTAATATTATTTGTTCAACTTTTTTAATATTATATTATTATTATATTTATTTTTAATTATAGAAATTGTTTTATTGGGTTAGATGAATCCTAAGATCAGATAATAGTTTGATTTGCGTTGAAGATATATAGTTCAACTAATATGTGTTGTTGTTTATTGTTATATTATGGTTTATGAATGAATAAATTTTTATTTGGTGAAATTTACTCAATACTATTGTTATTTAGAATTATTTTTACTAAGTACAAATAATATTTATAAGGATAAAAAGGTAAATTGATTTTAAAATCTTTCCTCTCCTCTTGTGAAACAAACATACTTGTTAAAAATCTCTCCCCTCCTTTCTTTGAACCAAAAATATATTTAGTTAAATTTCCTCCCCTCCCTTCCCCTCCATTCCCCTCCCCTCGATTAAATTCTCTCCCCTCCCCTTCCCTCCCCTCCGTTGAACCAAACGGACCCTTAGTGGTTGAAATTTTTAAGAGTTGGGATTGACCAAAGTGAAAAAGTAGCATATTTTAATTCTATACAATTCTATTTGGATCATTTACTATTCTTTTAAAATAGTAACAAACTCGTGCATACACACAGGTTCTGTTCTTTACACGCATTTGGAAACATCATTTATTTTTAAGAAAATTCTAAAAAAGAAAAAAAATATTTAGATAAATAATTCATTATTTCGCATATAAACAATTTAGATCAATAATAGATTTTTTTCCCGTATACCATTTTTCGATAAAAATATTTGATCATAAATACCATTTCTCGTATATAAAAACCACTTCACAAACTGATTTTTATGACGTGAATAATTACGCCGCTGGAGAGCGGGTGGCAACCAAGTTGTAACGTGATTTTCATGTCACTAATTAGTGACATGAAAATCACATAGCAAATGTTTGCAATGAGATTCACAACATTTAAGTCAGAGCAGACGCATCAGATGGGGTTCAGAAAAGTTGTTTTATTTGCCACGTGATTTTCATGTCACTAATTAGTGACATGAAAATCATGTCACTAATAATTATAGTTTTGAAAAAGTTGCAACGTGATTTCCATGTCTCTAATTAGTGACATGTAAATCACATCACTAATTCCTTTTTTTCTTAATTTCCAAAACCCAATTAATAATATATATATATATATATATATATATATATATATATATATATTCTTTATTATTTTTATTTTTTTGCAAAACTTAAAATATTAACCTAATAACAAATTTTAAAATAATAATTTATAATAATATATATAATAAATTCGTCTTTAATATATTTATAAATATATTCTGTTTTATTTTTTTCGCAAAAATTAAAATATTAATCTAATAGCAAATTTTACAACAAAAAATATAATATATAACCAAATTAATATATTAAATTTAACAAAAAATTGCAAAAATACCTATTTTCTAATCTCCTTCAACCTCTTTAATTCTTCAATCTCCTTCAACCTTCTCTTCAATACCTTACAAAAAAAATTAATCTAAAATTAATAATAGAAAATATTACAAACATTGAAAGATATTGATAAAACTAAATTATAAAAAAAAATGAATCAAACTTACCTTTGATACAAGATTTGAAGCTATTTGAATGAAAAAATGGAAGAGAAGAAAGGAATTGGAATGGAAGGGAAGAGAGATTTTTTTTGTAAACATATGTGTTATGCAGAAAGAGAACAAAGGGCCAATTATATAAGTCAAACAGTGAAGTGAATATCACGTCGCAACCTTGCCACATGATATTCACGTCACAACATTTCACCAATAACATCATTTAATGAGCCTGCCTGCAAAAGCCTGCCACTAATCAATTAACGAAAATTAAAATTTCCCTTTTAAATTTTGCGACGTGTTTAACACGTCACGACTATTTTTTTTTAAAATTTTGAACCTTTCCCCCTATGTGAACATTACAGCATTTAGTGTTATTCATTTTACTTGTTAGTAGTGACGTGTTTCCCACGTCGCAACTTCTTTTTTCAATAATTAATGTCTGACTCCCAATGACTTTACATTATTTATATTATTTAAAGGTAGTGACGTGATTATCACGTCACAACTATAAATTTGTTGACACGTGATAATCACGTCACTAAAACACTTCGCAGGAGAGCTTTATTCTTGAAGTGAAGAAGAGAAAAAATATTGGAGGAGGAAGTGAAGAGGAAAACTGGGGGGGAGAAAGGAAGAAGAGCAAAAATGGAACACTGGTCTGAGTGTGAGAGAGAAAATTTTAGAATATATATGGAGAAACTTGCGACGGAAATTTCACGTCGTAATTTAGCAAAATGAAATTCACGTCGCAACTCCCCCAATGGTTATATTTTTGTGACATGAATAGCATGACACTAATTAAAGTGTCAGTCAACCGCCCCTAATCAACTCCTTTGTCAATCAACTTCCCTCCTAAACATTTTCCAATTTTTGAATTTAACGTAGCGACGTGATTCCATCATTAGGAAGCAGTGCTCCCCGTTGAGGTTGAGATTCCATCTTTGAAAGTTTTAATGGAAACCAAGTTATATGAGGCTGAATGCTGTCAGAGCAGGTTTGATCAATTGAATTTGATAGAAGAAAATAGAATGACGGCTTTATGCCATGGTCAGTTGTACCAGAAAAAGAATGAAGAAAGCTTTTGATAAAAAGGTTCGACCTCGTGTGTTTAGAGAAGGCGACCTCGTGCTCAAAAGGATCTTGTCTTTCACCTCAGATTCAAGGGGCAAGTGGACTCCTAATTTTGAAGGACCATATGTTGTTAAGAATGTCTTTTCTGGCGGCGCATTAATTCTTGCAACTATGGATGGAGAGGAGTTCCCACATCCCATGATTGCTGATATAATCGAGAAATACTTTGCCTAAAAATAATAAAAGAACAGCTCGCTAAGTCGAAAACCCGAAAGGTCGGCTTAGGCAAAAAAGAGCGTCTCGGTGGATTGAAAACCCGAAAGGGCGGTCCAGGCAAAAATTAGAGACATAAACAGAATAAATTATCCGGTGGACTGAAAACCCGAAAGGGCGGTCCAGGAAAAAGTTAGGGATTTAAGGCATCGGACAAGACTTGATCACCAGCAATCATCTGTTTGTCATTTGAAGTTCAATACATTTCGACAGAGGCCTTAGCTCAGAGATTCGAAGTTGCGAGAGAGGATAGGGTCATTACATTTCAATGTACCTTTTCCATAAAAATTACCACTTTCCAAACTTTGTAATCATCCATGAAGTCTTGCCATTTGCAGGCTACCATTCTATTAATAAAGTTTGAGCCTTTATCTGTTAGTTGTAATCTTATTTCTTTCATACTTCTTAAAGGTCATTTCTTGTTGATAGTATTTTTTGAAACAAAAAGAAATTAAAATTTCAACAAAATTCTTTTGAAAAATATAAAAAGAGATTTATTTTGATTCGTGAGTATACCCAAAAGAAATGGAAATGGTGATGTTGATGCTTTCATGGTCAAGAATAATATATTCCAGTTTGGTGTATCCCTGTTATGGTTTAAAGATGTCAGAGTGTCATACCCCAAAATTTGTCCTCTCATTTTTAAAGACAAAAATCTTCAAATGCGAAAATAATTGAAGAGGACACCCTAAGTTTTCTTACAAATTCAAAATTATTCTCAAATAATGAAAATTGAGAAAATTATGGCTGGTGAAAGTTGGGAAATTTTGAGTTAGTGCATAAAGTCCAAATTGAGCAAATTCATTATTGGGCCACAGTTTTAATCCAATCACCCCTTAAATTGTTTATTTCAATTGTTTTGATTTATTCATTTAAATAATTCAAAATAAGGAAAATAAAATAAATTAAGCTCTTAGTGAGGTCCAAGCCCATTTTCCTTTTAACATAATGTTTTCTTATAAATAACTAACAACTCTTATTTTTAACGACTGACCAACCACTCACCTCTACCAAATTCTCCATTCCCATACACTAACAATCAACAACTCTCATAATTTTACACTCATCCACAACAATTTCTTTTTGTTTTGCAGGTAGAAAGATCAAAAGGAACAAGAAGATTTTTTTTTGAAGCAAAACGGAGCCACGATGCCATCCTCTCCTAATTCTCCTTCCTCAGCACGGTGATAAATTCTCCAACCTATCAGCCGAATTCTGAAACTACTGTTTCAATTTTTTCCAGAAGTTCAGAAAAAAATCGATTTACACAACTGTTTCTGCACCAGATTTGCTTATGTCATCAGTGCAAATCGATTTGCATAAGACAGCAATCAATTTTCATAACTGTTTTTGCACCATATTTTTCCTTTTTCAGCAGTGCAAATCAATTTGCATAAGGTGTAAATCGATTGCACTAGTGCGAATTTTGAAGAATGAAGGCAATTTTCAACTTTTGAGGAGTGTGTCACCATTTTCATGTGTGGGATGAATGTTCTAGATTTCACAATCAATTCCCTACATCATTTTGATCAATCTTATCATGTACCCTCATTTGATGACATATGCACCCTTGGATCATAATTTTGTCTCCAAATTCATTTACCAAACCTAATTTCATTTACCAAGCCTAACTCCAAACCACCACTAATCCCAAGCCTAAATCCTATAAATAAATGTCTTCACCTCTTCATTTCATAAGCTTGAAAATTCAAAGAAACTCTTGCATTTTCTCTTCTCATCCATTCTCAAATCACTCAAAGCTCTCTTATTCCATAAAAAAAGTTAGTGAGCTCCACATTGAACCTCACTAACTTTGAGCTAAACCTTCATCTAAAACAATCTCTCTTCATCAATTGTTGGTATATCAAAGCATTTGGTGGTGTGTTCTTGAAGTAGATTCAAAGTGTGTTCTAGATCCATTCCATCTTCCTTTATGTGATCCATTATTGTTTGTGTGATGCACCTTTGGTGCTACATTGATGCTATTTGATGGTATTTTTGTGTACATTTGTATCCAAGATCACAAGGTGTTTGGTTTTATGTTTAAACAAGTTTTTTTCTCTTTATTTGCTGTTTTTTGAAAAACTGTGCAGTGCAAATCGATTTACAAAGTTGTTCTCTGCGCAGAATTTGAACATCTGAGTTATGAAAATCGATTTGCAGCTGACAAAATGCTTTTTTTCCTTTTTAAACTTGATTTTTTGTATCTCTTCTTCCTCTACTTCATTAATATCATTGGATCTAGGATGTTGATAGGTTTGAAAGAGTCAAATCCATAATATTAGATGAATGATATTAATGATAGTTTGAGTGATTTTATTTTAATGTATCTCTATCTTTATTCTTCTTTTTATTTTGGTCGATGAAAGTCTTCAATATCATGGGAATTCTTATGGATTTTTGATGAAGACGAGACCGCTACCTATTTTCTTTTCGTGCGTTATTATTACCACTTGAGCTAGTAGCTCAATTGGTAATGGAAATGGATTGAACATGTACTTGAGCCCCGGGGTACATGGTTCGATTCCCACGAAAGGCAAATCTCTATTAGTGAGGGGGTAGAGAAGATCGTGAGGTAATAGTGTCGGAAGCGTCTTGAGAGGGGCCCGGGCTATGACAGTCTGTTTATGTGTGCAGGTATTTCCTCAAAAGTCCTTGATGGTTAATTCCAAGGCATTGCGATAAGGATTTCGTCTATATACAGCCGTTACTCTGGCCGATTTTTGTCTGAATTTTATTTTGTGTTCCAAAGGCTTAATATAAGAGGTGCTAAAGATAATCAAGTTCATCTGGATGCCCAAGTGGTAATGCGTTGGTTTAGTGTTGGTAGTCCAAAGGATGAGAAATCTACCTTGACTCTCAATGTCAAGTGTTGGTTTCTTATTTTGGTTAGACCGTTCTTTGCCTTAGCTTTTATCTTATGCTCTAGGATAGTCCCTTCATCTCCTTCCCTTCTTAGATTTTCAAATTCTTCTCCCTTTTTCCAAAACCTTCTTAAGTTTGCAATCTCTTTTAGAACATCTTTCTTTAAAAATATATTTGCCCTTGTTGGTGTTTCTTTCAAAAGTTTAGACACGATTAATGGTTGTAGTGAGTTGCGATACCTCACAATTTTGATATTGATTGATATGATAGAATCTTTTCCACTTGAGAGAGCTAGTGGCATACTTGTTGATTTTATCCAAGTTGGAGCCCTTCTCTCATTTGTGATGCAAAGAATCCATCTGCTCTCATGCTCAAGATCAATGGCTGAGTATTCTCTCCGACGATGATAAAGTGTTTATTCCTTTTTAAGCATCTTCCCTTTTGAGTGGAACTACATTAGCTTTGACTTATCCATTGCACCGAGGAGGTATGTAGGCACAAGGTGTAATGTCTTGCCGAGCTTATTTTAAAAAATCAAACAAACCTTTTCTTTCGCACACAATATCTTTTTAGCACAGATTTTCAAAAAGGTTCCTGTGGAGTACCACAATATGAGGGGTGCTTAAAACCTTCCCCTTGTATAATCAACACCCGTACCTAAGATCTTTTTGTTTTAAAATCTTTGGGTTTTATTTCATTCTTTTCCCATTTCCTTTGGAAACAATAAAACACGGTGGCGACTTTCACTGAAATAATGAGTCGAGTCAACCAATGGCTTTCTTATTCAATCATGTAAATTCGATATGTGTTTTATTTAATAAATTAAAGCGGCTTATTTTTATAGTATCTTAGCGGTGGAGTATTGGGGTAATAGGGATGTGGATGGACAATTGATGATTATAAATGATCCTCGAGCGGTATGGTCATTTTGTGGAGGAGAAACTTGTTAGCTCTTAATTATAGTTTCAAAGGGGCAGGTTTTGTAGGGTTGAATGATATGTGGAAAGGGGTAAGTTATTTCATGTTTCGTGACGAAAATAAAAGCCCTGGTTCTTTTGGCTACATGTTTGATTTCATTAAGTGTTGGGAGGTCATTAAGGGGGATATTTTTGGCTTCTTGAAGGATTTCCATGGCAGGGCAAAGTTAACAAAATCTTGCAGAACCTCGTTTATCACTTTAATCCCAAAAGTTAACAATCCCCAATCTTTGTCTGAATATAGACATACTTTCGTTTTAGATTGTCTTTTTAAGATTATCTCAAAGATCTTAGCTAAGAGGATCAAAAGTGTTATCCGTAAGATTATTTCCATCAACCAGTCCGAGTTTATTCTAGGAAGAAATATTGCATATGGAATATTAATGGTGAATGAAGTTTTAGACCTGGCCCAGAGGGACAAATGCAGTTGCTTGATTTTTAAGGTAGATTTCGAAAAGGCCTATGACATTGTGTGTTGGAATTATTTAAGATTCTTGCTTGCAAAAATGAGGTTTTGAGATCATTGGATCAAATGGATGGAGGGTTGTGTGTTCAATAGCTCCATGTCAGTGTTGGTGAACAAAAGTGCATCGGCTAATTTCAAAGTGGAAAGAGGTCTTCGTCAAGGTGATCCGCTATCGCTTTTCTTGTTTATTTTGGCTATGGAAGGTCTAACGGAATGAATGCATAGGGTAGTAGCACAAGGTGATTTTAAAGGATTTTGCATTAACGACGAGGTTTCAGTTGACATTCTTCAATTCGCGGATGACACAGTTATACTGGGAGATGGGAGCAGCGACAGTCTATGGAGCATCATAGCCATTTTGGGAGGATTCGAATTAATGTCAGGTCTGAAAGTTAACTTTTTCAAAAGTAAACTATATGGTGTTAACGTTTGCGACTGGCTGTTAAGTGCACCTTCTTCTTTTTTGGCTTGCGGCATCGATCAATTACCTTTTAAATTCCTCGGAAACATGGTGGGTGACAGCCCTAGTATGGAGTTCATGTTGAAGGATTTGATCACAAATATAAGAAATAAATTGGAAGCATGGAAGGGAAGGTTTCTTTCTATATGTGGGAGAATGGTGCTCATTAATTCAATTCTGAACTCTATGCCGATATATTCTTTTTCTTTTTACAAAGTGCCAGCATAAGTTCTATCAGAGATTAGAAGCATCCAAAGCAACTTCTTGTGGCGAGGGAATGTGAATAAGCGGACGGTTCACTGGGTTAGTTGGAAATCAGTGTGCAAGCCAAAAATTCTCGATGGGCTTGGCATTAAATATATTGGAATTCTGAATAAGGCGCTTCTAACTAAATGGAAATGGCGGATTTTGACAGAAAATAATACGATGTGGAGTGGATTACTGAGGCATATGTATCTGAAGCCGGAAATTAAAGTGGTGGTTAGTGATAAAATAGTGTTAACAAATAGAGACTCTATTTGGTGGAGGTACCTTGTGCTTATGGATTTCAAACCGAGTAATGGCATTTCTGGTTTAGCTGGTTGTATCTATTGCAGGTGCAAAAACGGAAGTAAAACTTCTTTTTGGTTTGGATCGTGGTTGGGAAATCAGTCCTTGAAGGAAGCTTTTCCTAAGGTGTTTGATGCTGCTACTGATGAGCTATTGTGCGTGGCAGATGCGGGTTCGTGGGTTAAGGGAGTTGCTACAGGCGTTGGAATTGGAATTTTGGTAGCAGTGTGCATGTTATAGAGGTGGGGGGCAGGACGCAGTTTGATGATTTCTGGGAGTTGTTGTAGGTGTTCAGTCCGAGGGAGAATGAGGAAGACACTTTCGATTGAATTTCGGAGGGAAATGGAATTTTCTCGGTCAAGTCTTGTGCCAATTTCATTCTCCAAAATTTCCTGATGAATGATGTTACTCCTCTTGGTCATAATGTCACAGATTTTGCTTTCCTATTGAAGATGAAAGTACCTTCTAAGGTTTTGTTGTTCGGTTGGAGATTGTTACTCGACAGACTATCGACTAAAGATCAGCTGGTGAATAGGGGAATTTTGGAGGACGATAGAGACAAGTATTATGTATTCTGCTTCAGAGAAGATCAACCCAAAATCCATTTAGTCGACTCTTATGTTTTCACTAGAAGATTTTGGGCTAAGGTTGCTGAGTGGATTGGTAACTACTCTTGTTTATCCACTGTTGAGCTAGTAGAATTTTCTAGTATCTCTTAGAGGGTGAAGAAGAATGAGGATAGAAATACCATTTGTGAGATTTGGTTGGCTTCGATTTGGAGCTTGTGGATGATGTGTAACGCTATTCTTTTCAAAGGTAGCATTTGTAGTTTCTCTGAATGTTTATCGACTATTAAATTGGAAATGGATGAGGATAGGTTGTAAACCCTCTGTATTTAAAAAATTTTCATGTTTGGAACATTCTACCTTTAACATGTCTTAAGTAGCTCGTCGTTTTATGTTGTTTGTGAGGGTTTGAGTAACCCTTGTACTCAAGGTGTTAACTGATTTGTTGCTTATTAAAATATATATATATATATATATATATATATATATATATATATATATATATATATATATATATATATATATATATATATACAAAACAACTTTAAGAAATTAAATGATTCGTTGCTTATTAAAAAATATATATACAAAACAACTTTAAGAAATTAAAGAACCAATATAAACTCTTTTTTTTTGTTAGAGTACCAATATAAACTCTAAAATCAAGATAAGAAAATTGTATGTTAACATGAGTTTCATTTTGAATTCTTAAAAACTCTATAACATATTATAAGAAAAGCATAAATCATATTTGAAAAAATATTCAATTTGAAAACTATAAATAATAAAATAATTTTAATTAATATGGTTGAAAAGAACATACATTATAAACTCCAATTTTCTCTCTCTTCTACAAAAAATATTATTTTTCAAAATTTAAACAAAATAACTATTCCATTTTTAACATAAAAACAAATTTTAAAATAAATAAATTTTGAAAAAATTTACAGACAGAATAATTTAAATACATTAAGTACATTAGAGAGAATGTATCAAAAACAAAAGTAGAAAAGTGAGAAGAGATAAAAGTGAATGCAACTAATAATAAAAAAGACTCACCTAACTCTTTCCCTCCATCAATGTTAGGTAAGATATGTACCATATACTCCTTTTAAATACACTATTCAACAGGTTATTCAGAATTGATCCAATAAAAAAATCAACACATTTCTTTAAAAAAGTGATATTTGTACCACTAGTACATTAATATGTACTTAGATTAGATTAACACTAAAAAAGTGTATATAACCCTAAAAACAATTTACAATATTTTTAGCCTCTACTCAACCATAAACTGCTTTCAAAATTAATCACTATAACTATGATGAGTTTTCTCACTGAAATATTTGTGTCAGCTAAACTAATAATGCAACAAACGTAAGCAATATGAAAGACAATGTGACAACATTAGTGTGATCCTAGCTAGGTTAGACACCTATGTGTGATGTTACTGTCTATCCCTTCGAGGTGCAAGATTGCTTTATAGCTCAATCTTCCTGATGCAAAAATCTTAATCTTGTAGCATACGAAAACTAAACTCTCTGACACACTTCTTCTTCTTCACTTTTCATATTTTCACTCAACAAAAAAATTGAATATAGATAAATAAATAAAAATATAAAAATAAACCATAAATTAATATTTACTACATATAAAGTTGCCAAATATCTACCATATACAAGGTGTGGTGTGAGGCAAAATAATAAAAAGACAGAAAATATTAATTAATAATATTAATAATATATACTATAGTTGCTAGGTTGAAGAATTTAATAATTCAAAAATAAATAAAAATGGTGATGTTCTCCATTTTTTGAGTCAACTAGGGGTTGAAAAAGTTGTCCCCACATTTGCACTTCCAGCTTATAGGTTTGTAGTTTGAAAGACCATCCCCTCTTGATGAATAAGCTGCTGAATAATAATGGCTTCTATGGCTTTGAACTTTAGATGGTACAATAGGTACTTGAACTGCTTCACATTGGATACAGCTTTTGCTTTTGCATCTTTTTTCACACTTTGGAGGTCTTGACCCTATTTGAAATTTTTCTACTATAATTGATTCATGTTCTTCCACACCATTCTGCACAAGAAAAATAGAAGATATATTTAGAGTCAAAAAACATTGAGTGAGTATAGAACACAAAAAATAGAAGAATATTATAGTACCTTTGCAACTTCATTGAGATTGGAAATTGTTCTTCCTGCATGGATAACATGGTTAATTAAACAAGAATATTGAATAAATAAAGCATGATATTGATATTGAAAGAGGGTGAGAATGAGAAGCTAGTTAGTTACCTTGAGCCATGAAAATGGAAGGAGAGAAGAAAGAAGAAGAAGCAAAGAGAATGAGGGAAATGAAGATGAATTTTTGGCTATATTTGTGGGAACTGTGGAGACTCATTTTACTAGTAATGTTAATTTTCTCAGGGTATGTGTGTAAAGTAAAGAAGCAGAAGAGGCAGAAGAAAGGAGCAGTTAATACTATTGTTTTGAGTGTAAATATATATTGAGATGAAAAGTTGATGGGAGAGAAATAAATGAGATATGGTAGAAATGGAACAGTATATGTACGTGTGTGTGTGTGGGAGAGGATAGAAAGAGAGAGAGAGCAGAGAAGGCAGTGAGACTGAAATTCTGAAAAAGGTGTCCTAAAATGGGGTCAGATATTGAATGCCACCCCTCTATAATACATTGTTCATGTCATATTCACCCACTGCTCTGCACTGCACGTCCTAACCTGTCATACAACTAATTCAATTCAAATATCTATTGAAATTCATATAGTCTAATCTAGTTTGTAAATTTTATTTTGAGTACACTAATAAAATCTAGCATTATTTGGTAATCCTGATCAACAGAAATTTATATATTTATATAGATTTAAAAAAACGAATGGATATACTAAAAACGGCCGTGACGAAATAGTTTAGCAGGTGTCAATATTAGTAATGTTATACATTATTTTTATCATAGTGAACAAATTATCGTAAATTCATATTGCGGCAATGGCAATTAGCATTATAGTACTTATACCGATCAAAATCGCAAAAATCTTTACACGATCGTGATTGTTATTTAAAATTTTGCTCCTCAATTAAACGAGACGGCATTTTTTAAAGGAGACGTAATAACAAACATACTTAATGTCGATCAGAATATTATTAACCCTAGAAAGAGATGGTTGGATCTACATGTTTGAAGTTTAGACTTTTTAGTGTGTGTTTGATTCGGTTGTGAAAAAAATTAATTTTGAATGAATTGGTTATGTATGTACTTTCATTCGAGTCAGAAAACCTAATCAGATTGAAAAAAAAAGTAAAATAATGAAGCAACTAATTGAAACTTTTGAAATAATGTAGCTTTTAAATGTAATTTTGATCAAATGAATGGGATCCAAACACATATTAGTAAAATTGATTTTTACCAACCTTACTAAGAGTAATAAAGGATTTGAAAGTGGAGGTTGTAAATTGTGTGACAAAGTGTGTGAATCTGCTCTTCATGTATTTAGAGATTGTACTAAGTGTCTTCTCATTTGAAATAGTCTAGTGACAAGCGAGTTGATGATGGAGTTTTTTATTGTAGACATCCACAGATGGATTACAATCAATCTTAATTACAATGGGAGGAGTAATAAAGGTTTGAGTAATATGTGGATAATAGCATGCCATACTATACGGACATGGAGAAATTTGGAGGAACATGATGATAATTATGTAAGACCTCTTAATCCTATTTGTCATACTTTTAAGAGAAACCACGATTACAAGTATGTTATTCTTTCTATCAAGAAATATCGATACGAGGTTGGTAGAATGTATATTGGGTGGAAGCCGCTTATTGCGAGTAGGCTAAAAGCTTAATACGGGTGGGATTAGCAAAAGTAATAGGGAGGCTGCATCTGAAAGAATTATTAGAGATCATAATGGAGAATAGAAGAGAAATTTTTCCAAGTTTTTAGGGAGATGCAGCGATATCCTTGCTGAATTGATTCTAGTAGAATTGATTTTATCAGAATTGAGTTTAGTAGAATTGATTTATGTTTGGATACATTTATGTAAAAATGAGTTGAACAATAAATTTCAGTGTAAAAATAATTCAGAATCAATTCTGGAGGCAGAAGCTACAAATTATAACTTCAAATAAAATCAATTCTAGAGACAGAATCAATTCTACTTTTATCTAATCAAATATCTTAAAATCACACAAAATCAATTTTATAATTTTAAAATTGTTTTTGCCTCATTCAAAAGTCAAACCAAACATGCACTTATTCTCCGTATTAAAAAATAACTATGAATTCTTCAACGTGAAAGATAATACAAAACATATTAGTAGTAGTCTCTTAGCCTCAACTTTTGCAATGACTCTTGAAAGTTTTACTTTTACCTCCATTTCCTATTCTTTTCCCATCAATTGAAAAGGCAGGACTACAAAAAGGGTTGATGTTTGAGAGAAAGAAATGGCATAACAAAACCAAGGACCTCACTAACACATATACAGCTAGGCAGTGTCTCGTTTATTGAGCCTCAGAAACAACAAGTTGCATCAAATGGGGACAAAACATAAACCAATGTGAGCATATTGCAAGTTACAAAAGACAAGAGAAAAACCAAAGAAACTTTATGACGACTTCACTGGTTAATTAACTCATTTTTCTTTGTGTATGTATGTATCCTTCTTCATCGGGGGAAAAACATTGCTCATCACACTATTTCAACACGCCAAGTATGTCTTGTTTTCCCAAGTAACTCACGGGAATTGTTGGAATATACAACATAAACAACAATGGTTTTGGTTACTCCACTTTTTGAGTGTTTAAAAGAACCTTATTGTACATGTGGTAACTCAAGCATAGAGATATTCTACTAACCATGCTTGAAATGTCTAATGGTACTTCAAAGTTACTTTGTTGGAAATTTATTATTTTAAACATATACAAGAAAATTTTATTCACTCGAAAATATTGTTGTATGAAGTTAAAAGTACACTTTATTCCCTCTCTTTAATTTCTTTATAAATGTTTTTTTCTTTTTAATACTTCATGTAACAAACTGTATTTTTTAGAATAGAAATACAGTTTTCTTGTGTATTTCAATTCAATGTTTACTATTCTATCTATTTCTTCTTAAATGTAATTACAATGTGTAAAAGTGTGTCTATATTTTGTCATCAATTTTAAAATTTTATGCAATATTAACTAGTTATTTATCAATTATATCTCTATTTATTGATTGTAAAAAGAAATACACAAGATAAAATAATAAATAATTAAATATATTAAATTAAAAAATAAATAATATTTTCCGGTGGAATCATAAATAGAGGAGATTGTAGAAGTTCCGAACGAAGCTTCACAAACAATTCTAGGGAAGAGCCTCTCATTCGAAGGTTGCGATCGTGATGCTCGTGGAATCGCAGTTGTGTAATTTGGACTGGTGTCTTTAATCTCTGTTGCGGTGGATCTAGGACGTACCTGTATGGTTAGCCCTCCAACGTCCAAGTCATTTAAGATTCAAGATAATCGTAGTGAAAGTGGAGATTATATATTGTTTACCTAAAAACTCTTTGAGAATGTATTTATACCTCGGGCTTAACGGAGCAGGTAAGAGAATTAGGCCTTTGGCTGGCACAAAATAGCTTCCCCCAAGACTCGATGGGCACTCTGGATGTCAGGGGAGTCTTTTAGCAGTCGTCGCCAACCTTCAGAAATGGTTGTTCGTGCTTGAGTGGGCGTGCATCGTTTTGGATTTGACAAAGATCATTGGGGAACATGAGCATTAAACGTGGTTCCATCATTGAAATATTTAATTGTTTTTCTCTTGACGTGTGACGTAGCTTATTGTGTGCTTGAAAGAAGACTCACATCACCTACGATCCTCACTCGCCCGAAAGAAGACTCATATTTGCTTCTCTACGTATCATTCACTTAGCGGGTGATGATCTCAGTCATTATCCAAGAAATAGACAAGGTAGCGAAACCTGTGTTTTTCGTAAGAAAAATATTCAAGGATGTGGAAACGCGCTATCGGAAGATTGAGAAGCTCACATTAGTTCTTGCCACCGCAACAAGAAAACTACAACCTTATTCCCAAGGACACGTCACCCTGGTAAAAAAATAACTATCATTTTCGCCAAGTGTTAAAGAAACCTGACTTGGCGAGAAGAATGGTATCCTGGTCGGTAGAACTCTCAGAATACAACATCCAATACATTCTGAGGGGAAGCGTCAAATCACAAGCCCTGGCCAATTACGTATTTGAGCTCAGGTCGCCTGTCGAAGAGGAGCCACCATCAGAATGGGCGTTATTTGTGGATGGCGCCTCTAATTAACACCTCGTTGACGTGGAACTGGAGATCACTTTAATAGACTGCATTGATAATGAAAAATATTTTTAATAATTTTAAATCCAATTTTTATATTAATATTTAATTTTTTACCATTAATATTTTTTATAAATTAAAATATTAATTAAATTATTATAATTATATTAAATAATTATTTAAAACAACTAAATGACATTTAAATATTAATTAATAAAATTAAAACAAAAAAATATAAAGTACAGCTATTTGCATCTTCCTATTAAAATGAGAAAGTGCGGAGGTGCTAATAGGATTGACTCTTCTCTTTTAAAAAAACTAGTAACAAATTCGTGCATACGTACGGGTTCTGTTCTGTTACACACATTTGGATACATGATTATTTTAAATAAAATGTTAAAAATGTTAAATAATTGATTATTTTGTATATAAAAATATTTAAATCAATAATAAATTTTTTCCCATATACCATTTTTTGATCAAAAATATTTGATCATAAATATCATTTCTCGTATATAAAATTATTTAGATCAATAATAGATTTTTTCCCGTATACCATTTTTGGATCAAAAATATTTGATTATAAATACCATTTCTCGTATATAAAAATATTTAGATCAATAATAGATTTTTTTCTCCGTATACAGACTTCATTTTTGTTTAGGTATCATTTACAAAAATACTTGGATCAATATTAAATTTTTCGTATATAAAAATGTTTAGATCAATAATAGATTTTTTCCCTTATACCATTTTTTAATCAAAAATATTTGATCATAAATACTATTTCTCGTATATAAAAATATTTAGATCAATAATAGATTTTTTTCTCGTAAACATATTTCATTTTTCTTTAGTTATCATTTACAAAAATATTTGGATCAATATTAAATTTCGTATATAAAAATATTTAGATCAGTAGTAGATTTTTTTCCGTATACCATTTTTTAATAAAAAATATTTGGATCATAAATATCATTTTTCATAAAAGTAATAGACTTTTTCCTGTATACCATTTTGGGATCAAAAATATTTGATCATAAATATCATTTCTTGTTTATAAAAATATTTAGATCAATAATAGATTTTTTTCCAGTATACCGACTTCATTTTGTTTAGGTATCATTTACAAAAATATTTGAATCAATAGTAAATTTTGTATATAAAAATATTTAGTTCAATAGTAGATTTTATCTCATATACCATTTTTGAATAAAAAATATTTGGATCATAAATAATAGATTTTTTTCGTATACAAATATTATTTTTGTTAAGGTATCATTTACAAAAATAATTGGATCAACATTATATTTTCGTATATAAAAATATTTAGATCAATAATAGATTTTCTCTCGTATACCATTTTTGGATCAAAAATATTTGATTCTGAATACTATTTTTCGTATATAAAAATATTTAGATTAATAATAGATTTTTAATAATAGATTTTTAATAATAGATTTTTAATATCTAAATTATGAAACATCCAAATAAAAATTATTTTTTAATATAAGTTTGAATTGACTATGAAACATCTAAATTATAAATTATATTTTTTATTAAGATTATAAAAATATTAATAAATATTTTTTATTAAAATTATGAAAATACTAATAAATACAGGAGTAATAGATTTAATATAATATATAACATTTAATATATTATAAAATAATAAATAATTGAATGTAATTGAAACGAATAAAATAAAAAAATTAAATCAAACTAATAAATAATAAAAATATTATTATAATAAATTAGCACAATATATCATATTTATAAAAATAATTTAAGAAATATAAAATCATTTATATACACATTAATGCGAACAAATCAGTTTTGAAAAATCAATCCAAAATTTCATACGAACAAAGTTGTTTTTTAAAGAAACACATAATAAAATTTAATTTGGAAATTTCTTTGTAGACTCCCTATGGGGAGAACCCCTGCTGAAAAGTCAAAAATACTCCTGCTTCAGAGATGCATCTCCGAAGTATTTTTTTTTTTAAATTTTCTCAAAATTCAGAGATGCATCTCCGAAAACATCCATTTTGTGGTATTTTCGGAGATACATCTCCGAAAGCACTGAAAATTCAAAATATTGAAAATTCAAAATTAACGTTGGATTTAACTATCAGGTATTTTTTCAGAGATGTATCTCTCCGAAAAAACCTTCACAAAATTTGGAATATTGATTTATTCAGATATGCATATCTGAAATATCCCAATATTCTAAATTTGATGTATCAAATTTTATTAACACACAAATTAAAATACAAATTAAATAAAATAAAGATGATAAACCGTATATTCAACCAAAAAGCAAAAATACATCATAAAATAAAAGAATATTAATATTCCAAATGTGTCATTGGTAAATTAATCGATCAATTAAATGCTACTATAACCGTACATTCAACCAAAAATACATCCTAAAATAAAAGAATATTAATATTCAAAATATGTCATTGGTAAATTAATCGATCAGTTAAATGCTAATATATATTAACACACAAAAAACACAAACTAAATAAAATAAAGGTGATAAACCGCACATTCAACCAAAAACCAAAAATACATCGTAAAATAAAAGAATCTTAATATCTCAAATATGTCATTGGTAAATTAATCGATCAATTAAATGTTACTATATATATTATATTATAAAATAATATCACAAATATGTTTTATGTATCAAACAATATTTTGGAAGTGCATTTCTGAAATATTCTAAGGAGGTGAATTGGGAAATGCATCTCCGAAGACATCTCCTATCCCAAAAAAAAAAGGTTATTTTAGAAATGCATTTCCAAAAATATTTTTTTGTATTTTTCGGAAGTGCACTTCCGAAATCAACTCTTTTTCAAAAAAAAATAATTTTGGAGACGCATTTCCAAAATATAAAAACATTTTAATATTTTCGCTGCGGATGTCCAAGAAAATTTGGAGGTCAATAAAGAAATTTCCTTTAATTTTTGTTAGTATGATTTTTAGTTTTTTAAACCTTTGAATTTGAAGATCTCTATTTATTGGACAGAACAAAGATATTGATTTGCACGTGTATGTATGTACACATTAATGCGTCTTTTTGCGTCCTCAATGTCATTAACTCCTCTTACGCAAGATGTTGTAATGGAATGGTAGGACATCTATAGGATATGCTAGTTTAATGGCATGCGTTCTGTTGGTTGCCACAGTTGCTTGCTGTTACTAGTGACACTGTTACTTCCTGTATAATTACTGTAAATATAACAACAGAAATCATTAACACTAAAGCTTCCTCACACATTAACGTCTCACACAGATATTATCACTTTTATTCACTATTTGGGCTTAAAGTCGGCAACACTTCGATTATGAGGAATTATCCACTTTGTGATTTGTGTCAATTATTATAGTTTTGATATTTGTAATATACGAAAATAGTTAGATATAGTAACATGTTATTGTTAAGGGTGTTCGCGTTATGGTTTGAATCGATTTTAAGATTAAAACTTATTTAACTTAAAAATAAATTTACTTGCGGTTCAGTTCAGTTTTGGATGATATATTAAAAAATATGAAAAATAATTAGATTAAAAATGCGATTGTTATTTATAAACTAGTACTTTTAAACCTCTTAAAATCACAATTTAAAATTTAAATTCTATAAATTTCACGTTTTTAAGACAGCATTTTATATTAAATTGTAGGTAGAAATTTTTTAATGTAAAATTTTATTCTAGATCAATTTTAAATGATTTAAATCGTTTTAAAATCAGTGAAATCGTATAAAATTATTAGATTTTACTCTTTAACCTGATTTTATTTTATTTTTGTCAAATTTTAAAAATCACATTTTAGATTTTGTCCCCATAAAAATTTTTCCTTGACTTTTTTAATTTTATTCAGAATCATATCTTGATTATAATATTAAAAATTATTTATTATTTAGAGATGAATTTAATCAAGTCGATTATGAATATCCTAATGAAGATGATGTTGCATAAGGATTAAACTTTTGAGTAAGTTGAAGATGAAGATGAAAACATTTTTTTTAAATTAAAAAACTTATAAAATTATTATTTTTTATATAATATTTTAGATGTTACTTTTTATGATTGACGGATAATTTATATAACTTGATACAAGTTTGTGAATATCACACTTTATTATGATGAAATAATATATTTTCACTTTATAATTAAGTTAAAATTGTAAATTACTAATGTATTTACAATATTATATATATATATATATATATATATATATATATATATATATATATATATATCTGTGTGTGTGTGTGTGTCGTGTATATAAATTTACTATTATTTTAATATGAAATAAACTCTATAATTTTATCTTTCGATTTTTCTATTTTGATTTTACATAAAGAAAACAAATTAAGTTAAAATTACGATTTTGTATTTCGATTTTATATAAAGAAAACAAATTAAGTTAAAATTTCGATTTTGACATTGTTACTTCTTCTTACTCGCAATTCTCAAAATAATTTTTGGATTTTGTATTTCGATTTTACATAAAGAAAACAAATTAAGTTTTTCATTTTGACAACTTGTTACTTCTTCTTACTCGCAATTCTCAAAATAATTATTTATAAACTATTCTTACTCTTAATTCTCAAAAATATGTATTAAAAAAATGTATAACAGAAAAGGTAATAATAGTAGCTATCTTGCTAATCCTTTTAATTTTATATGTCATACATGTTATTGTTGAGAAATGAAATGGTTTTGACCTCTAATATCATCGGTAAAAACTAATGATATATTGTTCTCTTAAAAGAGTTCATAGCTGCAAAAATATTGACATGTAAGGATTTAAGCTTAAATTTAGGTATTTCCCATTATTTTACATTTAAAAATAGAGGTATTAGTTGATGCCGTTTATCTTAAATTTTCAATGCACAATTTTAAAGACGACTTTGATTCGATGATTCAAACAAATTCAAATGAGTCCATTAGATTCTCTTAAAATCGACTTTGATTCGATGATTTGGACAAATTCAAACAAAACCATTAGATTCTTTCAAAAATCAATCAAATAAACCTTCTGCTTAAACTTTTGAGCTAGTCTTCAAATTATTTGATATTTGTTTGAAAAAAAAGAATATACTGCTCATTGATATACTCGATAGTGATCACTAAATGTTGTTGTTTTTTATATATTCGCAATTAGTGGCCGTGGCGGAAGATAATAATAAGCCAAGGACATTTCCCTGACTGAAGAATCTCACCGACATTAGCATCTACAGAAAGAGATACAGTGTTATATAATATGGGACACTTTAAGACAGATTTTTATTTTTGTTTGATATAAAATTATGATATTGAAATCTGAATTGAGGTGTATGGATGCACAAAAACTATCTCGAACATTGCAACTTTTATCTTATTGTATACTATATGTTCATTTCTTTGGTGAAAAAGAGGGAACAGCACTCCCAAAAGGCCAAAATATTAGAAACCATGAGGGTAAACATTGCTTTGGAAATATAACCCTTTTATCTTTACATTGAGCTCAATAGCAATTACACTATTTAAAGGTAAAGGAAACTTGGAAGCATCTCAAATATCATGCACACAACGTGTTTATTAATTTTAAGTAAAAATAATAATCATGTTTCCCATTTCTATTAGGAACAAGAGCTAATTCAAAAACTTAATTATACATTTACTTTCCCCATTCCATACTTTCGTAAATATCTCTCTCCCTCTTGGGTGTCCTGATACTTCTTGCCTTCTTGGCCTATACTTTTTCAACTTCCACTGGCATTTTTTTACAAAACTAAGGCTGAAGTATGAACCTATAACTTCATGCATGTTACACAAACCCTTCATCACTACTCCGTGGCAAAATAAGTTGGTGGGAATGTCCACAAACTTTCTCCCAGCTCGTCTCCCCCGAGAAGCCGAGATGAAAATAAGGTGGCATTACTGTATCAGTTAGAAGGGAGTATAGAAAAGTTCTATAATTGAAAATCGTCAATCATATGTTGGACCACATCAGCTCCATCGGAATTGATGCTGTAAGTCTGAACCTGAAATATAAATAAAAAAATTCAAGCATAGAATAGTTGTTAAAAGCTAGGACAGATATTAAGATGCAAAAGCCATGCGATTATTGCTAGATTTTCAAAACAGATATTTTGCGATATTGATGACCTCAATATGTCACTGAGTTCGACGAAATCACAGGTTGAAACTCAAGAACATAGTTTTATCAAAATCAAAGTTATACATCGTAGTTTTGCCAAAGTCACAGCCAATAAACATGCACTATGTTTTCACGAAGTAGAAACTAGCTTGCCTGAATTGCATTATGTGCGAGATATTTCTGCCTGCTACCACTGAAGCTGACATCAACTCGTTCCCAACTCACTGTTGTTAAGCCTCTAATCATTTCCTCTGCAAGTGTTATTACTAGTTATATGATTGTATATTTTAGCAACGGTTTCAACCAGAAGCAGAAACATTGTGAATTGAAAAGGCAAAAGGATAATACGCAGTATGTAGGATGGTTTGTCAAGGTTTTTAATCATTAGACTATACACAGTATAGGTAGTATTAATATGAGCTTTCCAATTCAAGGAACAGAGGTCCAATATTCCCCTATAGGTACCACATGATACCTCAAGTGTGCAAACAAAAATTACGCCTCTATGCATGCATAAAAACTTTCTGTTGACTTAGAGTGAATATATACACTTTTGAACAAATGCTTATGAAAATAATCATGAAGCTTTCAAACTCCAGCTTATCATTCTCGTATAGGTTACAACTGGCTTCTACATTTCAGTTTACAAGAAATTCTGTTACTTATTTTCTCCATAAACATCTATAAGCTCATTTGAACTTTTTCACAAGTGAAAAATCATAAGTTCATTTTAATTGAGAAACTCATTTAAGGTAGAAGCTAATCCAAACTAGACTTTAGCAAATTTTCTCCATTTAAGATATATGTCAAGAACTGAATCATTTGTTTATGATATCTAACAGACCTCACTAGAGAGATGAGTGTGATGTCAATATCTTACTCCACCAGAATACCTACAATAATATGAGAAATTAACTAAACCAAAGAAAACACTTTTTTTTTAAATAATCTTTAAATGAAATCAACTTGGATTTGGGGTTTCTATTTCCAATTATGATTTCATGGGCCATTTGATCTCGCAAAAGTATGCAAAAATGCTTAACTTTTGAGCTTCAACCAAGCTTCTCAACAAGAACTTGTTAGATATCATAAGACAAGATGAAGTTCGTTGGTTCAGAAAGATGAAATACCTTCGAAGTCAATTTTACAGGATCCACAACTAACTTTGGATTTACTTGGAACTTCCTCTGAAACAGAAGTGGGTTTTGCTGTCTCTTCAATTACAATATGCGGGTACTTCTCGTGTCTTTTAAGATGACGACGCTGAATAAAAATCTTGTCAGGTACATTTCACATAAATTATGTATATCACAGTGCATGAGATTGATGGTCTACCTTCGGAAGCTCATTTCTATGCCTTATAGATGATGTGCTCCATCCTACCATCTCTATTTATGAGTCAAGTTGTCCATGTAAACTTACAGGAAGTGGAAATACATTTTGATAATAATAGAATATCCAATGTTTAATGCTACTGAACTAAATCAAAAGGATACGGTCAAAACGAATATTTGCATAGGCAATGCGGCGTTTGAAGGACCGCAAAGCAGACCTGTAGAAAAAAATATATAATATGATGTTTGCTCATGGATCAGTTTCTAAACCATTAGCAAGTCACAATATGTTTGCTCATGGATCAGTTTCAAAAACACCATTAGCAAGTTGCGAAAATCAAACCTGGCCAAATTATAGACTTACATGAATTTCATATCTTCGGAGTCAGAGACCATCTGGAGAAGAAGAGGAGGTTTTCCATTCTTACCATCAGTTAAAAATAGGTGTTTCCCTGTTTTGCCAAGAAACCATGAAAAACGGGATGCTGTTTTCTCTAAAGAGCGAAATCCACCGAACAAAGGAACCTGAAGTATGTGAAATTCCAAAATCATGTCATGAAGCCTCTGTCAACACTGATTAGTAGGACACATAGTAAAGGTGACAGAAATTACATAGCTTGCAGCAAAGTTGCATTAGAGAACTCGTGCAAAATTTAACATAAAAAACATAATATACTAAAGGCTAAAAGAACTACCTGTCTATGCCCTCTGCAACCAAGGTGAGGCGTTGCAGACGTAATAAAATTAATAGGCTCCAGTCCTGCAATTTTTCCTTCATATATTCTTTCAGGGCAATCTTGCTTTGAAATATGATTCTCACAATGTTCATTCCCCTGAGATAGTTCCTTAGAAATATCTCGTTCATAAAGCTTGGCTATTGCATACCTTGCAATCAAGCCACCTAAAGAATGAGCTATAAATGAAATTTTTTGAACACTTGGATGGCGTTTTATAACTGATATAACCTGAGAAAAGACAAGGAAAAAATATCTTTTTATCTTTTTAGATTTGATTCAACAGAATCAAAGTCAATTCAATATACTAACTCCTTAGATTGTCACAATTCAACAACAAAATCCAATATGAACTGCGAATGCAATAAAGAATTACAAAAATTAGAGTCGAATGTCAAAGATGTCACACACCTCCTCTGCTAATCTATCTCCCGTTACATCAACACCATCAAATGTTAACTTTGAAGAATTAGATTCACTGCCTGCATTGCAAAATAGTGATGCATTACATCAAATGATTGAAACTGATTTTGTTGTGATTGTGAAAATTTGAATTAGAGAAGAGAATGTAAATAATCTAAAAATGTCAGAAACAAAAATAACCTTGCTAACAGCCAAAAAAAATAAAGCAGAAGAATAAAGCTGACTTCATACTACATGATATACATGTAACTACTAAGCCAATCCAAACAGACCCTTTGTCTAGTTATGTAGTGATAAAAATTGATTTTGAATTAAAATTGAGTTGAACATAAAGTGATTTATGTTTGAATACATTCTTGAACAATGATATCAAGGTTGGATATCAATTGTAGACGCAAAAAATCCAAATTTTGGCCTCATGTTAGAATCAATTTCAAAGACGACATGAATTCAAGTCAAAAGCCCTAAAACCTGTAAAAATCAATTTTATACCTTTAAAATCAATTTTGTCTTCTCCTAAAATGGAATTAACCGTGCACTAAAAGAATCACAACACAAAGTTTCCCCCTTTGTAATAGAACATGCCAAGCAAGAACCTATCCCCAAAAATTTATCGGTACTTGAGTCGAAACTGAGATCAAAAAGCAACATCATGCATTGCATCAATCAAGTTACATGTTAAAGTTACTTCAAAAACTGAGAATCCTTGTACTGATCTAATGGTAACAACTACCATGCAACATGAAACAGATCATATTAATCCTCAAATAATTAAGTGTATGTTTGGTTTCACGTTTGGAGCATCAATAATTGATCGAGTAGAATTGATTATATTTTTCAGAATTGATTCTACTTGAAGTAGAATTTGTAGCTTATGAATCTAAATTAGATTTTTACACTCAAATTTACTGATCAACCAACTATTACAAAAATTTATCCAACATAAATCATTTTACCTCCATATTACTTTTATCCATAATCAATTTACTCGAAATAAAATTTCTTCACCGCATAACCAAACATATGCTAACAACACACAAAATGACAAAAGAGGAAATTGCCAGGAACAAGAGAACTTACAATGTACAATAGCGTCATAGGGGTATCTTTTCAGAAACTGTTTAGCAGCATATTTCCAATTATCAGCACTGCAATAAACAGCCATTACTATCCATTATTACTTAACAAAAATCCACAAATCAAAATCACATAATCAGTAGTAAAATCAGTTAATGATGAAACAAACCTGCCAATGAGACCATTAACCATAATGATCAAGTGAGTAGGGTTAGAACTGTGGCCAGAAGCATCAACAACTTGGATATCAAAACCATCACCTGTATCATCGTAATCGATTCTAAAACAACCAAATCTAGGGAAAAACTTCTTACTCTTCTTCTTCTTTTTGGTGTTTTCGGTTTTGTTATTGAGCTTCTCCACCGTGTTGTTTGTATTTTCATCGACGCTATTTTGAACTTCGGGAACTCGTTCTTCTGATTCCACGGAAGCCATAAGGTATAACCGTATAAGATTCAGAAGAAACGGTGAAATTTGATATGTGTTGGGGGTGTGAAAAGGAATAGCAATGAGGACAGGGGTGTAGAAAGTAGTTATTAGACGGTGGCGGTGTGGTGGTTGTGACGGAACCGTTGGCGGGTGAGCTCCATACTTAATGTAGGAGCAGGCAGGCTTCTCAAGACATTGTGGTTCAACCGGTTGACTGTTACTTTTCTTTCTTTTACATTTTTTTTTTTTCTATTTTTTACTAGTATTTTTTTTTTTTTGAACTATTTTTTTAGTATTTATTTACTATTGGGAAATTAGGATTTGGAATTGAAATTATTGAGTGATTGGAATTTGAGTTGATCTGGACCGTAAAATATGACACGTAGGATTATTTGTGTTTGTTGGATTTGGAATTAAGCTGCGCCTCATTCAACGCAAATGTTAATTATTGATCTCCTTCTAGAAACTTCATTCAGCGTTTTAGTTACGTTTCAAAAGTATTTTCTATAAACAATTACTCGATCGGTTTCATAATAAATGTCTTATTTAGACAATGTGCGGTTTTTAAGAAAATGATTGGATGTGTTGGTTTTAGTAAAAAAGTTAATGAAATTTACTAGAATACCCCTATTAATAGTAGTTGAATAACGTGAAAATTAATAAATAGGGGTATAATAGTGAAAAAATAATTGATGTATTGGAATTGTAAATAGACAATTAATTTGAGACAAGAAAAAAATGTAAATAAGACACTTATTATAAGATGGAGGGAGTATGTTCTTATAGTATTTGTCAAAAAATTGCTTTCGTTAAAAACTCTTCTAATACAAATATATGAATACACAAATATATCAATACACAATCCCTCACCCACGAGAGCTTGAAAAGGGAAAAATGATTTAGCCTAATCGACTCTTATCATTTGGACGACTCTCCCAGGTGTACCTAGGGCGAGTTCCTCAGGAGTTATGAGGGAGAGTGTAACACTCTAAAAATCCCCTGACACTCTACTCATAAAATTTATGCAAATTATAATTAAAATAATACACTCACAAAAAGGGTGTCATATTTCTCTACATAAAACATCTTTTCTCAACAACTTAATAAAGCAGTGAAATTCATTTATAAAGACTCAACATACTTCATTTAATCCTCAAAGATTCATAAAACAACTTCAAATAACCATGAGATTTTAAATTAAATAACTCTCAAAATAAACATCAACGACAATCCCATCCCGGTGTTACAGTATTCAGAGTGACACTTGGAATTCTAAACAACACTAAAGTAAACGATAAGATGCGAACAAGGTCGCTAACATCATCTTCCAAGGCAATCAACCGCTAAGGCTTCTCAGTCCCTACCTGAGTACTCGCATCATAAGAGTAAAAACAACACATGAAATGAACGGGGGTGAGAATTTATTCACATAAGTTAACGGTGCATAAAACATCGAGGATAATGCAATCAACACGAATAATCATCCATAATATTCATCCACAACAATCACCATGTAAAACACTAATCACCCACAATATTAATCATTTCACATATGTAAGAATGAATGCAATGTACTTATCCTCTCTACTCAAGTATGCATGTGGTACTAATTTTGGACATCATAGTTATGTTACTGATTTCATTCACTCACTTTTGGTTCCCATTTAAACCTAGTTCCTGTCTGAACCCATACTCATCATTGGTCTCCTCTTCTGAACCAAGACTCATCAGTGGATTGAAGTTCATACTCCTATCTCCAACATACATGATGCACGAATGCAATAAAAATACATATGTAATAATCATCATTGTTTCCTCTTCGAACCGTACTCATCGCTAATATCGGGCCACCGTCGTAGTTCCTATTCGAACTACACGACTCAACACCACTCGACACAATATATAGAATTACACAACTTCTTGACAATACTAATTTATATAAACAATCACAATAATTCAGAGTATTCTATCATCATTAGTCATCACATGACAAATTAATATTTCAGGATTTTATCACCCTTTAATAATCATCACAAGTAAAACATACCCTTAAAAACACATTTAAACATTTGATTCTCATCCTCACTCATACATATAACCTCTAAGACATTACTACGAGGTAGTACTACGCGTCAGTTTTCTAACGCTTCAAAATGCGCCTAAATTGGAGTCACATAACTCAAATTAGGCACAAAAAGATGCGCATGATACAAAAACCAGGGGGCTACTACGGTCGCCCGTGTTGGTTAACATGACCCGTAGCACTCCCCAGGCAAGCCCCCCCCCCCCTTTATATGTCCCTGCCTCTCTGGTACAAAAACCAGAAGGCTGCTCTTCACATTTTTGTGCAATTTCTCTGATTTTTCAACATTGCATCAGACTCAAACCCCAAAATTCGACTTCTAACAACCCCAAAACATAACATAACTTAAGGTACACGGATTCTACGATAATCAACACTTTATATCATCAAAATCAATATCATCATGTTAATATGCTTTTCATTAATACATAATATCAACATATGAACATTATCATCTTTAATGTTCTCATGGCATCCAATCACACAAATTCTCATAAAAACAACACTTAGCATAATTAACAGAATCAAAATCAACACTACATCAATCCAACCGTGGAGGTTTTGCACAAACCTCACATAATTCACAAACCCTCATTAATGGATGATAATGGAGAAGGGGAAGAAGAAAGAGGGTAAAGACCCCCCTCTATCCTACAAGATTAAGCATCCTTATCATGAATAGTTCCCCCTTACCTCTATTTTGTAGCAAAACCTTGAATATACAGCTAAGGAGGCTCTACTCTTGCTCTACTAGGGTTTCCCAACTCTGCTGACAACTTTTCACGCATTATCTAAATTCTACGTATTCTCTATTTCTCCCCTTCTTTTCTATTAAAAACAAAAAAAAATTATCTCCTCAAATATCCCAACTCTCACTTTATTTCTACCCTTTTCCTTAATTAAATTAACAATTCTATTTTGCTCCTCAAACTAATTAGAGTTAAAACTATTTTCCTATTCACTTTCTCAATTAGAGTTAAAAAGATTATAAGTAAATAACATCAATCAATGCTCTATAAACAACCTGAGAGAACCATTCTATTTATAGACTATTAAGCTAACTTATGGTATGTTTGGAAACACGCCCCACTGCCGCCACCACGCGTTTGGAGCCCTCCCACCGTGATTTTCAAATGCTATTATTGGCAGCTTTTACCCACTGTGATTTTCTACTGTGGTTTTTAATAAATTCCAAACATAGGCTTAAACAACATGCTAACTTAAGCAATTGGGCTAACAGACTGGCCCAATTCGACCACATGCTTGAATGGACTTCAACTACAGTATGTAAGACTTCTACTTTTGTCAAACCAACCCTTGTTGAGGCTAGAGTTCTTCATGCAACTTTACTAAATGAAACTTAATAACAATTATTTGGTTTCATTCCAAGCTCTAATTTAAGTCTAATTATAAGCTCTTATAGTCAATGAAATACGTCGGTCCATTATAGACATAAGCTGACTCAAATTATAATCAATGTTTGTACTTCTTAAAAGACTCCTCACATTCATATAAATGTGAGATTAACATCTAGTATCACATACCCGATATGTAGAAGTAAATAATTTGATTTTCTATAACAAAAAAAAGTCTTACTTCTTTCTTCTACTTTGACTCTTTTGATAAGCATTAACAGTTATCTTCTTTCAACACATGAAATCACTGTCTTCCTTTAGAACCGTGTTTTTCTGCCAAAGTATAAAATGAACCCCGTTCCTTTTATAATTCATATATTTAGCATTCACAAACTACTTTCCTTTTCTTTTCAACGAGATGTGGTAGATATATTTAAAATTCATTCATACTGAATCTAATCTACTTATTCGAGACAATCTAAAATAAAATTTATGATCAATTACTTCATCTATAAGGAAATCCAAATTTTAAATCTCAAAATTATTTTAGATTAATTTGGATTCCCAACTTATATAGAAAAAACCTTGGAAAGTTTTGCATTTCTCATATCTTGTATTATAAAATAAATTCCTCAAGGTTAATGATTATATCATTCTCCGTGACAATTAAAATGATCAGATATGTTATATCTAGACATTCGATTTGATCCTTCTAATAAGTATCATTCTTTGAATCTAGTCATATTTGGTTGTTAGGAATTGGTTTGCTTGAGAACATACAACTTTTCTCGTGCTTGAGAACAATTCTCAATTTATGTACTAACTCGGAAACTCCTTTTTGATCCTTACATCGTTCATAAGGATATTTCATAGTAAAATATAAAATAAAATGCAAAATAAACTCTAAATACAAAACGTGTAAAAATAGATTGTATCAAAATCATTTTAATATGGACTTTTATTAAAATGCTCCCACTATTTTTACTCAAACGAAATGACCCTCGACATTTGATTCGGAAAATCCTGTTGGAAAATTTTCTTGCGGGTCAAGATCCATATTTCACTTTGTTTTAAGTCCGCGTAGGCGGATTACACAAAACTATGTTCGTTAGGTAGGAACTCTTTCCAATTGTATCTAATACAACTCTCGATTTTTGTCAGTTAAGTGAATAACTCCTTATTCTGATCCATCATATGGATTGTTCTCAACTCTTGCTTCTAAACATATATAACCTATTATAATTAGTTAAGTTAAGTCAAACCCAAAAATTTAGCAGTTGGATATCACATTTATCCCATCGCACCTTACTAATAAAAAACATACACCTCGCGTTAGGCGAAACCTACATTATTCTATACTAGTCTTGATGAGTGCTAAATTTTGGAAAACAATTAACTTAATATTTAATTGAGGAGTTTTTCTTAAATTTGATCTCACAAATATGTGTATCTCATACATGCGCATATAAACATATAATACATGCATCACATACATAAAATAAAATTTGGTAATGCGATTATGACCACCTAAAGCGCAAGAATTAAATAAATAACTTTATTACAATTCTTTGACCCACGAACAAGCTTCTCAAGCTTCTTCATCGGTGTCATCATTTGACGTTGTCTTCTCTTCAACTCTTGAACTCGAACAATTATAATATTTACATAAATAAAATAAATAAGTAAATGGCACGACATGCAGGTCGTATTTAGTTACATTAAATCACGACATGCATGTCGTACTTAAATAAAATAAAGGGTTAAATATGTCAGAGATCCCTATAAATATGCGACCCTGCAATTTAAGTCCCTCTAAAATTTTTCTTCAATAAATGGTCCTCGCAAACTTTTCTGTCTACAATATTGGTCCCTCCCATGTTACGTAAAGATGCCTAAAATCAGTCCAGAAACTCTGTCCAGTTTATAATATCTCCATCAATCATCAACAGCCCATACAACTCCATACATGTTATTTATCATATATTTTCACATCAATTTTACATCATATAGTGCAACCACGTCAACAATTCATCAATTGCAACAAACATCATTCAATCTATTACAACACCACAACACAATCATGAACAACATTCGACAAAGAAAACTATGGCAATCTAAACCCCATTCCTACATAATATTCCTCATAAACCCCATTATAAAGTCAAAATCCCATCATTACCTTGGATTGGTGATTCCCTACTCTTCAATGGTTTCCTTGCCCTAGCCTCTTTGTGCCTCTTCCCCTCTTTTACGATAAACTTCTCTTTTCACGTTCTCTCCAAAATTTCCCAATTCTATTTTTCTCTCTCATTTTCATTTAACCCTTACTAACTTCTAAATTCACTAATGGGCTTAGCACACAACACTCTCATTATTCATCATGCTAACACCACTTAAGGTCCAACTAATTATTATTATTATTAAATCTAAATAATAAATTCTTATTCTAATATTATTAAATCATCTAATTTTATAATAAATTAAACCAAATAAATAGTTACAACTAATTATATCTATTTAATTCTACAACTTCTAAATCAAAGGCACCACATTCTATTCTATGGATACATACCCTCCGATACCACAATCATCCTATAATTCATATTTTCCCAAATAACTCAAAATCAAATAATTAAATAAAGTAAATGGGCGTTACACACCACAATGCACCGCCTACAAATCCAAATAATCGCATCATGTGTATTGGATGGCTTTCAAAAGCGGGTCACTTTGTGCAAGTTTACTTGAAACCGGTATGCCCCATACCACCTATGTCACCAGAATGGGCGCTTCACCATACCGAAAATGTCGTTATGTGGCCGGATCTTTTTGTTGATAAGATGCACGAATTCGAAAAAATTGAACAACATCAAAAAGGAATCAAATAAGGAAAAGTCGTAATTAGAACCACCAATAGATTTAGCCGGTAACAGTTCTTTTAATGTATTTTCTAGTTTCACAATGTAATATATGCATTCTTTAACATTGCGATATAATCAATTTTTGTCAATTATAATTAATTTTCCTTCTACTGCTACTGCTATTTAATGTTGTTCTGTTAAAAAAATTAACAGGACAAGTTTTGTAGATGTATCTACAAAAAGCTCTAATTTTGAAAATTATGGATTTTTTCCGTAGGTACATATACAGAAGCAAAATATCTGAGATCCTTTTGTGCAGTGGCGGACCCACGTTTGGTTCAGGGGATGCAACTGCACCCCCCTCAAATTTGATATTTTAGTTCAATATTATTTGTTATGGACAATTTGCACCCCTTAGAATAATACAGTTTGCACCCATTATTCTCCTCTAATACTACTCACTCTACATCAATCGATCATTCTCTCTCTCATGTTAGTTTTCATTGAACATACTATTATATATAATAAATACTCTCTTTCACTCTCATATTACTCATTACCTAATATTAAATGGTCTTTTCTCTTAATATTAGTTAGGGGTGGACAAAGTTAAACCAACCAAATGAGACCGTCTGCTCCGTTAAGGATATTGTGAAATGGGTTCGATTTTGATCGGTTACGGTTTAAATCGGAATACAGAATAGGGTAATGGCGGATGTACTCGGTCGGTTTCGGATAATAGTTTTGGGCCCGTCGGAAACTGAGCCCGACCGAGTCAAAAATATACTATTAATCTTATTATTTATATTTATTATTAGTACTAGGGTTAGAGATAACTTTTCTCTCATTCTTTCTTCTGTCGCCGCAACATGCCTTTCGTCTCTCTCATCTCTTTCAATCTTCTCTCATCTCTTTCCTTACCACCGTCTCCCCCTTCGTTGATACCCTCACCACCACCACCATCTTCGTCTCTCTAACAAACACACGCTATCTCCTACTTTCACTTAATCACCACTCAGTTTTGAAGCCCAAACCCTAACCCCCAAAATCATTGAAAATGTTTACAATGACATTGAAAGGTAATCTTTACTTCACTCCATCTTGATTATGGTTTTTTGTTCCACTTATTGTTGTTTGGTAAATCTCACCCATCCTTGTTATGTATCTAAAGCGTATTTGATTCATATTTCATAGATATTGATCTTTTGTTGTTGTTTTTTGGAATCCAGGTTTCAAGAATGGAGTTAGTGTAGATTTGTATAACAGAAGTGAAGTGATTCTCATACCAGATCTGAAGTTCTCTTGAAGCAATAATGGTATGGACAAGAAAGAAAAGATCTGAAGATCTCAAGTAAAGTGATACTATTGTGACTGATCTTATTTTAAACATGAATGTAAGTTCTAATTATTGTGATTGATCTTGTTTCTCTTTTATAGGTTAAGAAAGATTGGGCAAAAAATGTGCAACAAAAATGAAGAATGGAGCATCCTGGAGGAATACTATTTGGTAATGTTTGATTCACTCTGTTGTGACATTACATATCAATATAAATCTCCTAAGAAAATTCTTTCACTTATAACTGGTGATTATTATTTTGTGAATGTTTTGATTAGAGTTTTGAACTATATGTAGAGTGTTGCAGATCTGAGAAGTAATGTTGAGGCTTGAAGAATATATAGTTCTTTAATTTTGAAAATATCTTGAATACTTAAATTTTATATTTCTTGAAAGTTCAGTGTAACAACATATCAGAGTTTGTGATTCATCTTCAATGCAGTCATTACATGCTATAGTCAGTACTAATGGAAAGCCGCTACCGTGTGCGATATACAGATTTTTGATGATTCTAAATCTGTGATTCTGATGTGTTGAATCTTCAACATAGAGTGATATAGTGATTCTGATCAATCTAAATATGTGGTGAATCTAAATCTTAACATATTGTTATTATTGCAGAAGAACATTGTTTTGTTGGCAATCTGTCCATGGTTAAAGAAATTAAACCTTTGACAATCTATAAAATACTTGTCAGGCAACCAAGTGGAATTGAAATATAAAGGTAATTTCAGCCTTTGATTGCAACAAATGCTTGGACTGTTTTGCTAAATTGTTAATTTTAATTAATGTTCATATTTATTTCTTTAAGGTAGTTTGTAGATGGGTATTATAGGGAAGCTGGAAACAGTTTATCAAAAATTGTATTTTTAAGTGAGCAACCATTGATCAACATTCTTTTAATTGATAAGTTTATGTAAATAGGATGATTAATTTATTGTTTTCTTTTTTAATCTTTTGTTTTATGTTTCAGGTGAGAATTGATTATCAATATTCTTGAACTCTTGGACAAACCACGAAATTTATGTTGGTTGTTTTTGGATAATGAATTTTATTTGGATTAATATTTTATAGTTTGCCAAAGGTTTAATTTCTTCAACCATGGACATATTGTCAACAAAACAATTAGATATAGCTTTACTCAAGTGAACCATTGTCAAATAGGTTTTCCTAGAATACTAACCAATTTAATTTAACATGGAAACAAAAGATTTGTTAGATTAAATGGTGGTCACAAACGTTTTCAGCCAGCCTTTTATTTGACCGCTGATAGTGTGTCCAGAAATTCTTTTTCTAAGCTACTGATGTTTTCTAAGCATCTTGTTTCATTACTTTGTGTAGCAACCTGCCTAAAAAATTATAGCTTTTAGAGAGTCGCCACCTATTCTACCAAGGCGAATAGGAAACCTTACGCAGTTGAGAGATCGGGGTAAGATACTATATTCAGGTCGAGGGAAGGTGTTAGGCACCCTCAACCCTTTCCTAAAGGCTAACATTCAAAGATAAAAGTTTATGGCAAAAGATAAAGAAAGATGACAGACAGTTAATAGAGTTGAAAGGCTAATTATATGAACATGATTAGAGTTTGGAAGAGGGGGACTCGCCTTGTTGCCAAGTGCCTACGTACCTCCTTAGGGAGGATCAGAGTCTACGTAGTTCGGGGAGGGTTGTACGCCCCTTAGAGTTGATTATAGAGATTGTGTGAAGTTGTTTTGAAATTGTTTTGAGGCTCTTCGAATTGCCTATCGCAGTTTGAGTTTGATTTGAAAGGGCATTTTGAGTTGCCCAGGATAAAAATCCTGTAGTATCGTGGTTTAGTGTATTTTAGATGTTTCGGGCGTACAACCCTGATTTGGCACAATTAACCGCAATGATCAATAGGTTTGATCACCATAGTTAAAAGATTGGGGTTTTGCACCATTACCAATTCAAATCGATTGATTCGATTATCACTAATAATGAATTAACGTATTTTATTATTTTATGAATTTGTATTTTTATACTGTTACCTCTCATAACCGATTAATACGATTACAAATAATAACAAATTGATAAGGTATGCTAATCATCATAACCAATAAGATGGTTAAAACCATTTAGCAAAATAATGTTTATTTTAATTTATAGGATTTGATTAATTAAATTAATCGATTATTAACCATCGCGACCAATAAATTTAGCCGGAACGAATAATAAATTAAATCCTAATATCTTTGGCTACGTGGCCAATGGGATTGGGCGAACCCTAATTCCTTAATATACTTATATAGGGTTTTTATGTGATTATAATTAGTCAAAATTAATTGAAGTAGTAGAATAATCGGGATAGTCGGGAAAAATCCTAAATCCTAATTATATTATTAATTCAAATTAAAGATCAAATTATAACCATGCAGTAATATATTAAGTTTAATCTAAACATTTAAATAAATAATAAATTAAATAATGTAAAGAAACCTGGTACTGATCATGCGTTACGCCTCCTTGAAGGAGTACCACGGAGCTGCACTCCTTTGGATCTGCACACGTATAAGCCAGAAAATTAATGAAGAAAATAAAGTGAGGTTGCTGAGAATCGAACTCGCAACCCCTTGGATACAGGTCTCCGTGTTCAGCCAACTGTGCTGCGTTCACTTGCTGTTAATACTAGCGCACCAAACCATAATATACGAAAAACCAGCGACCCAGAATTCCAAACGCTTGCGTCTTCTCCTTGGCTACGGCTGTTTGCAAAAAAAAGACCATGGAGTTGTCCCTGCAAATCTGAATCCAAGCAAATACAGTGAATAAATAAATTACAAGATCATGGATTGACTAAAAATGGCCTTCCGAATCCAATAGTATTATCGGTTTGTATTAGTTTTGCTTGTATCAAAAGACCCCAAATATAGAGCTTCAAGACCTAACAATGGTGATTCTTGAAACCTGCAACAAAAATTCAATTGAATGGTTCTAGAATATTCCAAGCATGATTATGAGTATGAATATACGGTTAAATTATACTTGCAGTGCATAAATTCCCATAATTCGATTTTCCTTCTTTCTTGAGTCTTTTCTTCTTCCTTTTTCACGGTCTTGGAGGCAGCCTCCCTCTTTTTTTTCTCCGCCGCCAGTCCCCCCTCTGCATCTGCTAATGTTCAGTCTTTATAGCGTATCAATTTAGGTCACCCATATTGGAGATAAATCAAGAAATTCTTTATGATTGAGATTTGATTGGATTTTGTGAGCTTTTTGAAGATATGGTTTGAATAAAGCTTAATAGAGAAGGTGAGAAACCGTGTCAACCAAAATTGTTTTTTTTTGTTTTCTTCAGCCCAATAACAAAACAATGAGCCCAATAGTTAGCCTAATAAAAACCCCTCCTAACAAATAATAATAACCTAATTAACACTAACACTAATACTAATATAATAATAATTAATAATAATATCAATAATATTCTAACCTAAATAATAATATTAATGCTAATTCTAATAATATATAGTTAATAAAACCTATTAAAAAATAGTAAACTTAATTAATTAAAACCTTAAACTAATCCTAATACTACCTAATAATAATTATAATAATAACAATAATCGAAACAAATGTTAATAAAACCCATAATACCCATAAATAATGATAAAACCTTTGTAATAGTCGGGCCCAACATTTGGGTCTTAAACATCTGTTACTTACGCCATTGTTTTAACTCAACCTGGTTTATAAGAGAGCGGGTTTGACAATAGAAATGTCAAACCCCATGACTCTTAATTTTGACTCTTGATAGGTTAAGAGACGTAGATCTGATCAGGCAAATTTTGGGGTATGACACTTTGTTATCCTATACTTGATTTGTATATGCTGGCAGGTTGCAGCAAAATATATTTTTCATAGTAGTTTGTAGTCTTAATTTCTGTTTTCATTTTTTTGTAAATTGACATCTAGAACTCAATTGTCAATTACTAAAAGACATATTTTGCAGGTAGTCATCATCAACTTGCAGTCCCACAAATTATATGTCTGGCAGTTGTGGAGGAACAACTAGGTTCATTGTCTTAGTTAGAGGTATCTTCCTATTTATTGTTCCAAAAGACATTTGAGATTGTTTTAGGATTTAAACAAATATAATATCAATTGAGTCGTTGTCGACTGCAATGCCAACTATATCTTATATTATTATGCAGAGTTTGTTTTTGGTGTTACAATGATGATTAGTCTCAGTATAGTATGTTGTTACTTTCGCCAACGCATGAAATTGAGAATATCATTAACAGCAGTACTAGAGCTGCTATGGTGAGAATATTTGGTTATGTTTTCAGTCTCTTTAACACTGCTGCAATTTTTATTGTTACCATTGTCTGTATTTGGTTTTAATTCTCTGACCTATTAGGTTGTTGGCAATTGAAGGTAATGGGAGAAAAGGATATTGAAGCTCATGAAAGATAGCTCATGTTTTATATTAACTATGCTTGGTTGGTTGCAGGGGCGGAGCTACGGCCCAGCGAGCCCGGGCATGCGCCCGGGCTCAACCCCTCATTTTGTTGTATACTCCCATCTAATAGTCGATTTTTAGACAATACCAAGGGCAAAATTACTAATTTTTAGACAAAATTAGTAAAAACATGGTGTGAAATTTTTGGCCAAAATCAAGGACAAATTTTTTAGACAAAATCAAGGGTAAAATTAATAGAAACAGGGTGTAAAATTAGTAAAAACAAAGGTGTACAATTTTTGCCCAGGCTTCATAAAATTTCAGACTCCGCCACTGACTTGGTTGTGTTTGTGTTGGTGTTATTAAATTTAAACTGGCTGTATTAAATTTGAGCAAACATTTATACTCTCAAAAAACTTAGATATTTTATGGTTCTTAGATGTGTTCGAATTTTATTTTAACAAACTCTATTTGGTTGTGTAAATGTTATTGTATTTGAATTTGGTTCAATTTTAAAATGTGTTATGTCAGTTTTAAAGTCTGAAGAATTTGAAATTTGAACATGGTCCAGTATAAGTTAGTTTTAAAGTCTGAATTAAAATGTTTATAACAATTTTTTTAATGTAATTTTTGTAAATATAAGGTCCATATTCTAATAAATTTTAAACAGATTGTAATTAGGTTAGATTGTAATTAGGTTTGAAATTTGTACCCAACAATTATAGATAGATTGTTAATTTGAATAAAAAAATTAGAAAAAAAACTACTGGATTTTGTTATTTGGGCTAGATTTTCAATTGGACCAACAACATTTGCCATTAAACCGATCAAGGTACCTGAACCGATTGAACCTGAACAAAAAAAAAACGATATTACGTAGGGTCGAAATTGGGTCACTATATGTCACCCGTGGGGTTGGGCCGGATTGGTGTTTTGGGCCCGAATCCGACCCTACTCGACCGACTATCCACCCTTAATATTAATCTCTCTCTCTCTCTCTCTCACATGTTAGAGTTCAACAATCACTTATTATAATAAACTAACACTTTCATAGAACCTATGACATTCTAAATTTAAAGGAAGTTAAACATTAACCATGTAATTTTGCAAATAATATATATATTGTTTTAAAAAATTGTCTTAGATCAACAAAAACGGTCGCAATCAGGGGTAATTTTATAGTTCAGCGAGCATGAACGCGTGTTCAGGCTCAACCCCCTACTTTCTTTGTATTTCTTCCAATCTAATAGATGATTTTTTGACAAAATCAGGGGCAAAATTTAAAAACAGAGTGTGAAAACTAAAACAGACGAATAATCAATGACTCAGCCCAATTAATTATTTTTGCCCAGACTGTCTAAAATTACTGGCTCCGTCACTGGTCGCAACAAAACAGTTTTGACATATGTCGATATCGATACCGTTATCATCAATTTTATATTAAATGTCAAATCATAATTAATTTACACCACGACAACCATAATCAGTGTTGCAACACCTATACTGTTCAAAATTTGAAAAACTTTTACGCGACCGTGATATATATAAAATAAAAGAAAATATTTTTTACTTAAAAAAATCTTGCAGCCCTGCCTCAGGGTCCTGGCTCTGCCACTGCTTCTGTGGATATACCTACAAAACGTTCTCTGATAGCGAGTGTGTGGTCCATATCCACCTAGGTCTTATATAAATTTGGGTTTCTAATGTTGTATTTCACACAAACACAAAAATGTCTCAATATGAGTACAACATCCGTTGGCATGTTGGAAGTGTCTTCTACTCCGACGGCAGCACACCCGGGCGGATTATCAAAGTGCAAGATACACCTCACTCGGAGATATCATCGAAGAAATCCAATACCGCCTACCTTACGGTGACAAATGAAACGTTGTGAAGTTCGAGTATCGGTCACCTTCATTTGACGACAGAGGGAACATCATTTACAACAACTGTGAGCTCAAGAATCGAGCAGATATTTTAGCAATGTGGCGAACGTATGAAGGTTTCGAAAAGAAAATCCCACTCGAGTTCGTAGCAACGGTCTAAAGAACGGTAGAGAAAATCTTAGAGATGTGCAAGCGTCCACCGGACTATTGATATGTAATATTTAATTTTCTGTTGGAATTATCGATGTAATGCCGACCGATTTTAATCAACGAATGTTGCTTTTCTCGTTACAAATGTTGTTTTTCTGGTTTACCCATTATGGGTCTATTCCGCAGATGTACCTACGAAGTGTCGGCATGTGCATCTACAGAACATTTTTACACAAAATTTAAAAAAAAGTGCTTCCAGAGGTTCATCTACAAAAGTAGAAGAACAATTTTGAAAGCACACATGCTAAATAAGAGATCTAAGGAGATGAGGTTAGAATTTCTCTAATCTAATTTACCAATAGTACAAGACAACTAATCAAAGAAACAAGAAAATTGAAAACCACCAGTAACAACATAAATATTGTGTACACTATTGGTTAGTAATATTGTAAATATAACTGTTTTTCATTGTATTTGAACCACGATAACAATGTTAATTTAATGTTTTCTATCAAAACATTCAAATTACAAACTTTCTGTTAAAATTCTGAGTTGTTCCTTATCTTCTTTTAAAATAATCATATGCACGCAAAATCACATGAAGTTAAACTGTCTTTGCATTTTACTAGCCTAATTTACTAGAGACAGCATTTCATATTTCTAACCACTGCTGGACCATGTAAAAAAAATATTTATCTTCTGAAAAGCAATTTCGCATTTTCTAATATATTTATATAAAAGATCTTGCTAACATACTTTCAGGCACGTATTAAGATTTTTTTATTAATAATATCTAAACTTTGAACAATTAAATACTACACAATTTTTTATTTTGGATTTAGCATTTCCCAGCCACCGCTTCCAAATCTCTCGCAGATAAATCAAAATCAAACACAACAGCCACCACGGCTGGCGCTACCTCATTCGTCAGTTCAGGTGACGGTGGCTCATTCCATGCTTCTTGTCTTTTTCTAACACGCGCTTAACCCTGACCGCGGGCAGAGCGTAAAGTCCACGCAACGAATAACCTACCATTCATACCCTTACTCACTTTCACATTCCACATGTACTGTTTCGTAACTTTCATTCATTCATTATTTTGGTTAATTACAAATGTGTGTTTCTGACGCTCCTTTAAAGCGGCGTGAGGTTCGGTAACTATACAACAAAATTATCCCCTACGGTTAAGTCCACAGTAATTCCCACGATTCACCCAATCAAAATCAGCCAAGTGAAAGAAAATCAAGATCAAAATAGAAAAATGTCGAAGTTCACGTGAACCTCTCCGTATACGATAAGTCCCTTTTCTCCTTTAGCACCAGAATTAAATAAAGCTTGCTCTGAAAATCGTGGTTCTTTTTCTTCTCTCTGATTCAATTCGATCTTTCTCATCGTGCGTTTCTGAGATAGATTTCTAGGGTTTTCGGTGAGATTGAATTTCCGTACGCATACAGAGATTAGGGTTTTTCATCCATGGTGACCGCGAGGTTCATTGCATTGGTTTCTGAATCGAATTTTACTTCTGATATCCGAATCCCTGTTCTCTTAGTGTAATGAGTTCTATTGCCGCCGGTGAATGGCTCGATTTTGTTTCCGGAGCCTCCGTTTCTTTGCTGTATTCGCAGTTGTTGTTGTTGTCTTCGGGAGATACTGTTTTTGCGATGAATCGAAGAGCAGCGAGTTGGAGCGTGACTTTTCTATAACTGATTTCGATTGGAACCTTTTTCATCAGGATTATTCTCCGCCGGCTCCGCCTCCGCCGCCGCCTCATCCGCCATCGGTGTCGTGCGTGGACGATCTCGGCGGGGTTGGTTCTCTGGACACGACGTGCAATATTGCGAATGATGCGAATCTCACTCGCGACGTGTATGTAGCAGGGAAGGGGAATTTTAACATTCTACCTGGGGTGAGGTTTCATTGTGAGATTCCTGGGTGCATGATTACCGTTAATGTTACTGGTAATTTTAGTTTAGGGGACAACTCGTCGGTTCTCGCCGGAGCTTTTGGCTTGGGAGCAGAGAATGCTGTTTTTGGGAATTTTTCTGTGGTGAACACTACGGCTATGGCGGGGCCGCCTCCGCCTCAGACGAGTGGGACTCCTCATGGGGTTGCTGGGGGTGGCGGGGGCCACGGAGGGAGGGGTGCCAGTTGTCTGGTGGACACAACAAAGCTTCCAGAGGATGTTTGGGGAGGGGATGCGTATTCATGGGCTTCGCTGCAGCAACCAGATAGTTTTGGGAGCAGTGGTGCGTCCACAAGCAAGGAGAGTGACTATGGTGGGTTGGGTGGGGGGATTGTGAGCATGGTTGTTGTTAAAGTTATTGAGATGAATGCAACTCTTTTGGCTGATGGGGGTGATGGAGGGACCAAGGGTGGAGGTGGCTCCGGTGGCAGCATCTACATCAAGGGTTATAGAATGTAATAGTTATTTTTTTGCTCTGTTTTGGTTATATCAAGCTTAGTATTGATTATTCTGAATAAGTTAGTCATCTTTCTATTCTAGTAGTTACTATTGCTATACGATGTCTTGTTTGCAGTTTGGAATTGGATATTCAACTAGGAGTCTTCATCCTCGCTTGTTAGCCGTTTTTTCATTTCTCCGAACTTTTTTACTATTTAGCTTATTCTCATTCCATATATGTTTCTTTCTTATTTTAATCACGGTATTAATTGCAATTTTTCTTGTTATTAGCGCTTTTGTTAACTTTTTGAATGCCAGCACTGGACTTTGTGTGGTTAACCAGTGTTATCGATGACGGATAGCGGAGAGGCAAAATCCCGCCATATCGGCCGATCTCACTGGATTATGTGTGGTTAACCAGTGTTGTCGATGACAGATAGCGGAGAGGCAAAACCCCGCCATGTCGGCCGATATTTACCCTTGCGGCGAGCCCAAAAACCACCATGTATATCCGCCATTGCAGCCATGGCGCCACAATTTGACGTGGTTAACTGAGGGACATAATTGATACGCATTACTGTATCCATTTTCTTTGAAATCTTGTTTCCGAGCCTTTTTTCTTCTTCTTGTTACCAATGGTCTATGTAGTTTGCTCAATGCCATGTTCGATGATGAAGTTGTCTATGTATTACCTCAACTACTCATCATCACTGTTTCAATAAAATTAGTAGTAGTATATGCATCTTAATGTGTTACCAGAGACCTAAAACCATATCATGGCTTATGAATTATTCATTTCAAAGGATTTGATTTCTCTCTATATTTATGTGCCTAGTTTTATTTAGCCAGTAATGGAATGTTTTAAAATATTCTTGTGCTTGATTGCGATTAAAGCGTCTTTTCATGAATCTAGACTTTATGATTTATCACTTATCTGTTTTTTATTTTAAAGAGCAGGACTGGTAGTGGGATGATAAGTGCTTGTGGAGGTAATGGTTACGCAGGTGGAGGCGGGGGCAGAGTTTCAGTTGAAGTTTTCAGTAGGCATGATGAGCCCAAAATTTATGTCCACGGTGAGGTTTTATGCTTTTGCACTAGTTAGCTGTACCTAAACACTTTGCAGAAGGTATTCCATCTAATTAAATTCTCACATATGCCAACTTCTAATATATTTGGCGACAGAGTGCCTTGGCACCTCGTGTGTGTGTGTTGGGGGAGGGGGATCCTTATATTTGCAAACTAAGCAGGCTCACAGATGCCAAGTGATTATGCAGTTTGAATCCTCAGAGAATTGTATTAGTTCTAATTAGCCAACCACAGGATCTAGTATACTTTTTGCGAATGAAGTGCTCTTTCGGTAGAATAATATAGTAAAGAATCATAGTTGAGGAGCTTCCACTTTTTTATGATAATGGTTATGATGAAAGATGAATCATTAAATTGGCATTGCAGAATAAAGCATATATTGCTCTCTAGATTCTAGAAGTAGCTAGGCTTTGGATACATCATCCAGTATCCTACTTCTTGGACAACTCTTGTAGGCAGGACAATAGATGAGTCCTGTTCTCTGGGCCTCTGGCCTCTTATTGGATGATTTGAAGTTTTGACATAACTTTATTTTTGTGTTTTTCTATGATGTGGCTTCAAATTCATCATCAGTTATGTTAACCGCATGATTAATTTCTTTATTTCAGGTGGTAGTAGCTTTGCCTGTCCTGAAAATGCAGGGGCAGCCGGGACTCTTTATGATGCAGTTCCTCGAAGCCTTATAGTAGATAACTATAACATGACAACTGACACAGAGACACTTCTCTTGGATTTTCCTTATCAACCCCTTTTGACTAATGTTTATGTCCGTAACAAGGCTAGGGCCACCGTTCCATTGCTTTGGAGTCGTGTTCAGGTTTGTGTAATGCAGATTTATAAATTGTTCGATTATCCAAATCCCAATGCTGATTTTCTGTTAGTCAACCCCTTTTCTTTTCTTTTCTTTTCTTTTCTTTTCTTCTCTTCTGTTACTTATCTTCAACAGCCTTTTTATTTCTTATCTGATTTTGCCTGTTTTTTTTCAAATTTTTCAATACAAATTTTGAAATTCCTTTGTAAAACTCAAAACACGAATACATGAATATATATATGATTACCTCCCCAATGAAAGATTTAGCGAAGAAAAACAAGAATTCAGGCATTTGATTTATTTGATTGAGGTGGAACGCTTTGAAAAGGAGAATTTAATGCTCTTCCTTTCACCTAGTTACCTCTCCTAAATTTTTTTTCACTCCTGTCTCATCCAAATTATTGAAGATTTGATGAGTTTTGTTTCTGTATTTCGTGTCCTTTCTTGCAAATACTTTAAAAAAACTGTAAACTTCCCGTCTTCCCTTCATATTTTGATGCATCATGCATATTCTATCTTATTTGTCGTCAGTATTGAAATTTTCTTTTGGCACGCGAGGGCATCACTTAAACTATTGCTTCCTCTATATCCTTTGTTATATAGGTGCAAGGACAGATAAGTATATTGCAGGGTGGGGTACTGAGCTTTGGGTTGCCACACTATGCTTCTTCAGAGTTTGAGTTATTAGCTGAAGAGCTGTTGATGAGTGATTCTGTGATGAAGGTAGCTGGAATTTCTTAGCGTTTGTTTAATAGAACTTGTTTCTTGATACATTTTTGAGCTCTAGTGCAGCTATCCACTGCATCTTTAAATTGCGATGTAAAACTAAGCATAATTGCCGTCGATATCAGACATAGGTGGACTGTTTTCTTATATTACTTTAACCATACACTTAATTTGCTTGTCAAAGGTATATGGAGCTTTACGCATGTCTGTTAAAATGTTCTTGATGTGGAACTCAAAAATGCTCATAGAATGTGGGGAAGATATAACAGTGGCAACGTCTTTGCTTGAGGCTAGTAATTTGATTGTTCTCAGGGTATGTAACAACTCCTCCCCTATGCATTATATTCCATTTGTTACAAGATATATGTGACACAAAGTTTTGTTAACAGGGGTCTTCTGTGATACATTCTAATGCTAACCTTGGAGTACATGGACAAGGTTTACTGAATTTATCAGGCCCAGGAGACTGGATTGAAGCACAGCGTTTGGTTTTATCTCTATTTTACAGTATTCATGTGAGACAATGTTCTGTTTATGTTTGATCTTTTTAATACTACACGCTTAATTTCCTGCTTTATTCATCTATATAACGAACAATGAAGCACGGACACGATACGAGTATCGGATACGATACGTATCCGATACGGCGATACGTTACTAATTGAATAATACAAGATACGATACGTTTAAGATACGCATATAAAGATTAAAATAAAATATTTAGTTAAATTATAGTCTAACAAAACCACTCTCATAATAGAACTTTCAATACATAACTATATTACTAAAAAATATTAAATCTAAGATATTGGTATAGTATCAATGTTGGAAAATGTTAGTCATATAAATAGTCACTAATAATAGTCACTAATGATCAATATTATTGGCATTGAAAACTTAGCATAGTTATTATTAATAGTTATTGCCTATTACTTTTATCTTAACGTGCAACTATTGCCTAATATGCCTAATAGGAAGTCCCAACTAATGATGAATAATGATGAATTTAATTAAATAAGATATTAAAAATTGATTTAAAAAATTATTGGAATATAAATATTAGGAAAGAATTAAGTAGGGAAATAAATAATGACTATTAAAAAATAAAAAAATAAACGAAGAGTCATTAAAAAAATAAAATCTGCAAAAAAAATTGAAGATCACGTATCGGGACGTATCGGAAGCGTATCGCAGCCGTATCGGATTTTTTTTTATTTTTTTATTTTTTAAAAAAATTCCGATACTCCTTCGATACGTATCGGCAGCGTATCGGAGCGTATCGGCGTATCGGAGCGTATCGGATACGATACGACAGGGATTTTGAAGTATCGGTGCTTCATAGATAACGAATTAGAGGAACTCATTTCTTTTCATTACACTTCCATTTCACCCAGCACACAGGTTCAAGTTTGCAGGGCCCTCAACCCATGCTGATTTATTTTAAAAAATTCATACATACACACATACATACATACTACACATAATCGAGCACATCTTGATAGCACTTCTCATGGTCTCTATGCGGTGGTTAATTTTTGCAATTTAAGCCTATGAAAATAGTGTTCTGGGACATATAATTCTATTACCGGACAAAGAAACCAAAGATTGAGAACCTGTATTGTAATGCAGTCACTATGGTGTTATAAGGATGTGCTTAAAATACTACATAGAACCGAGCATATATGTTCTCATGACTTTTGATTTGTTTATTCTCAATTTTGTATTTGCCATTGTGATTTGTGGTAATTATATATGTTCTGTATTTGGGTCGAGTTGTATTTGTTCTTACCTCTATAAACTGAGTTTGCTTTTGACAATTTCTTATAGGTTGGGCCTGGATCTGTCTTGCGTGGTCCATTGGAGAATGCAACTACTGATGATGTGTATGTTTGGTTGTTATCAAATCATTATTTTTGACCTCTCATCTTAGTTTCTAGTTCTGCTGAATTTCTATGCTCTTATGACTGACAGTACTCCAAAACTTCACTGTGACAACAAAAATTGCCCGTATGAATTACTTCACCCTCCTGAAGATTGCAATGTGAACTCATCCTTGTCTTTCACTCTTCAGGTACTTGTTGAAGTTTTGATGGCTTAAATTTTTTCGTCATGCTTGCACATCTATTGTTTGAACTTAAGCATTCTGCATGTTGCCTTTCTAGATCTGCCGTGTTGAGGATGTCCTTGTTGAAGGCCTTATAAAAGGTTCTGTTGTTCATTTTCATAGGGCAAGGACAATAAGTATCGAATCTTCTGGAACAATATCTGCCTCTGGAATGGGTATGCTCCCAGGTTGTTGTCGCTTTTTTCTCAACTATACATTTCTTACACTGATTTTGTTTAAAAATAATAATTTTGCAGGTTGTACTGGTGGTCTGGGTCATGGAAATATTTTAAGTAATGGTATTTGCAGTGGTGGTGGGCATGGGGGTAAAGGTGGAAAAGCATGTTCCGGTGACTATTGTGTTAAGGGTGGCATCTCATATGGAACTCCAGAACTGCCCTGTGAACTTGGTAGTGGAAGTGGAAATGGAAACTCAACTGGTACCACAGCTGGGGGTGGTATCATAGGTAAGCTTATGTTTGAGCCAACACATTATTTTTTTAATAACAGATGTTAATTACAGTTTTTCCCCTTAATTTTTTTTCTTGTGTCATATCAGTAATTGGATCATTAGAACACCCTTTGTCAAGTTTGTCAATTAAAGGTTCTGTAAATGCCGATGGAGAGGATTTTGATCCAGCAGTTAGAAGGGAAAAATTTGTTATTTCCGATAATTTTACTGGAGGCCCTGGAGGTGGATCTGGTGGCACTATTCTATTGTTTCTCCAAAGCCTTGCCATTGGTGAATCAGCTATTCTTTCTAGCATTGGGGGATATAGCGGTATTAGTGGAGGTGGCGGTGGTGGCGGAGGAAGAATTCATTTTCATTGGTCTAACATTCCTACTGGAGATGTTTATCAGCCCATTGCTACTGTGAAAGGAGACATTCAGTCTGGGTATGTCTACAATAATCTTTTGTTAAAATTATAAGATTTATTTGAAGCTGAATATTCTTTATATCCCTGGCTGCAAGTAAGTCTGCAAAAAGACCTTTGTTGTGGTATCTTAATAGAAGTTCCTACTTCCTATCCAAGAAAGTAATTTGTATATGATAATGATAATGTCTGTGGTAGATCATGGGTTATTAGGGATTTGAAGAGTTAAACAAGAACAAGGAAGAAAGAAGAAAAGAGAAAGAACCAATGAATAACAGAATTTCTATTATTCTCTCAATGGGCAAACTCTTTCTCAACTGTAATAACAGTTTGTTACACTTTATAAAATGAATGAATGAATATCATAGTGACTCAATTCTTATTTATACCCTGCGTAGCCTTACTAACAGAGACATTCTTAATGGGTAGCCTACATGGACAATGTGGGATCCTAACAGTCTGTCTCTATCATGATCATAAATGCTTATGGCGAGGAGTGGAATGCAACTATGTTCAGCCTCACGGGGTGATTGCTGCCCCCAAACTCCCGTGACTATAGCAAATCTCCTATTTTGTACATAACTTTCGTCATATTTCCTTGAAGTTTTTTATTTTGACCCTCCGTATTTCATTTGCAGTTCTACACTTTCTTTACGTATTTGTTTAATGGTAATTTATGAACTTCATTTTTCATTTGATTATTATAGGGGAGGGAAGGGTAAAGGCTTGGGTGGCTCCGGAGAAAATGGGACGATATCCGGGAAAGCTTGTCCCAAAGGACTCTATGGTACATTTTGTAAGGTATACAAATATATTTTCAAACCCCAATTATGTTATAATTCTGTATTTAATTAATGTTCTAGCCAGTTTCTATTTATGAGTTCTTGTGAATGCGACCTTCATGAATGGTACCAAGTATAAAGTATTGGGGCAGCACAATGTATATAAATATTTTCTCAAGGGATAATAACTCTTGCACTAGAAATGACCACTCGGATTTGCAATTGAACAACCTACCCTTTTCTGAATTCTTTGCTAACCTTAAATATTCATGACTCTCGTCACAATAACCTACAACTTCCCACTGAATTCTATAACTGTCTACGTATTTGATCCATGCCATTGAAATCCGACAGAATTTTATGTTGGTTGTCGACTGCCTAGCACAACATAACCCTCTCCTGTTACCGGGGCTTGTAATCGACTATGCATAGCAAAACTAACAGGCATGAGTTAATGTGAATTGTGTATTGTAGCAAAATTGAGCAAGATTGCTGCAAAATCATAACCAAGTTGTTGAAAGAGCTTGAAATCATTGATTCTGTGCGATCCAGGTTGTTTCTAACCACGATCTGCCGTTTTATGGCCACTACCATCACAAGGTGTGAAGAAACAGAAGTGAAGGATAAGGATGACAAGGTGCAGAGGCACAACAGTTTCGGTTTGATGGCGATGACGATATGCCTTTTGAAATAATTAAGTTTTAGATTCAGAGTTTAAAGAATAGACATATTGGCTTTAGGGTTTGTTTCAAATAATAGGATCTTACTATCTTTGTTATGGTCTTATGTTTTCCGATCTTGCTAGTAGCCCCTCTCGATCGTACTACCCCCTCCTCGTTCTTATACAAGATTTCAATCCTGACAACTTTATAACTCCTCTTTTCGTTGTCTCGACTTCCTCCTAAAGTATACTGTCCACTTTTTTCTGTTGACTGCACCCTTTTCCAAACAGTAATAGTATGGCATTTCTAGTTGTCGTCATCCAAGCAATGCATTGGCATGCAGGATTGGAGATAAGCTTAAAGATGTTGTGGCATAAGGTTCCTTATGCTTGACTAACCAATTATAAACCAAATGCATGTCTAGGAACTAGTAACATGCTAGTAGTGACTGAAGTTGGGGTTCTGGGTTTGACAGCAGATGACTAAGGAAAAAGTGGACTGCCGATTCTTGGGTGGAGAAAGATAAGATGGGGGAGGAATGCTTAAAAGAGCCAACGATCTATAATCACAAACCTAGTTCCTAGCCAGCAACCTGTCTTTGCCTAGGCGTATTGTCACACTCACTCACTTTACACTTTGCAAACAAAGATACATCTTGATTGGCTTGTTTAGTTTAATTTGGAAAGTTAACCGAGCCTTACTGTGATTTTTTTTTGTTATTTGCGTAGTGTATTGGTCAATAAGTGTTTAAAAGACAATCTTGATTTATTTATTTATTTATTTATTTTTCTGCACACGAGTTGCATTAGTCTATTCTGTTTTTACTACTTTAAACTCACATTGTTAAGGTTGCCCCGTACTCTGCTTTGATACTGGTGAGCTACCTGACTGGCATCTCTTCTTCCTCAGTAGTATCGTGGGTTGTCCATTCTTTTAACTGTATAAAATCAAGCCTACTAAAACTTTTAGGAGCTTTATTTTCCCTCCGTCTGTGCTCTATTCAGTTATCATTTTGTTGGTGACTATTAATGTTTCTGCACATTTTATTTTACTCAGACTTTATTTTTGCATGACTCCAGGAATGTCCAGCAGGCACTTACAAGAATTCTACTGGATCTGATAGCTCACTTTGTCAAGTTTGTCCTGTTCGCGAGCTTCCTCACCGTGCTGTTTATATTTCAGTTCGAGGTAGATTTTACAAATTTATGAATGATTAGTTGAGCAGGCATGCCAGAGTCTTCAATGTAATGCAATTTAAAAGTTATATTATAAAGCTGAAGGATTGAACCATAATTCTTGTGTATTTTATGATTGTGGATTTGTATATTATGAAAGCTGAAGGATTGAACCATATTTATTTATTTTCGAGTGTAGATGGGTAGTTGTGTGTTTATGATCCCGATTATAGTATCTCTAGTATATCCCTGCATAAATTGTATTCATGTCCTTTTGTGCAGGCGGCATTACTGAAACCCCTTGCCCTTACCAATGCGTTTCTGACCGATATCACATGCCAGACTGTTATACAGCGCTTGAAGAGTTAATTTATACATTTGGCGGACCTTGGTTATTTGGTCTCTTACTTACGGGTCTCTTGGTCCTCTTAGCTTTGGTGCTTAGTGTTGCAAGGATGAAATTTGTTGGTGTTGATGAATTACCAGGCCCAGCACCCACACAACATGGTTCTCAAATAGACCATTCTTTCCCTTTCTTGGAGTCGCTGAATGAGGTTTTTTCTCTAACTGTTAGTTCCTTTATGGTTTCCTTGTTTTGATATGTTAATCATGATGATCACACCCCTTATCGGTGGATATTTGTTTTCTTTGAGGAATTATTGTTAATGGCATAACCATGTTTGTTGTGCAATGACCAGGTCTTGGAGACAAATAGAGTTGAGGAGTCTCAAAGTCATGTTCATAGAATGTACTTCATTGGACCTAATACTTTCAGTGAACCCTGGCATCTGCCACATACACCTTCGGAACAAATACATGATATTGTGTGAGTAAATTTCTTCTGTTTGATCCTTATAGATTCCATGGTTGAAATTTATAGCTGCTCTTTTTTTGATTTGATTAACTTATTTGATCATGATATTGAGGTGGAAATCTTTTATCATTTGATGTGACAGCTATGAGAGTGCATTCAATACATTTGTGGATGAGATTAATGCTATAGCAGCTTATCAATGGTGGGAGGGAGTGATATTTAGCGCTCTCTCAGTTATTGGATATCCACTTGCATGCTCATGGCAACATTGGCGCAGAAGATTGAAGTTGCAACGATTGCGTGAATTTGTTCGATCAGAGTATGACCATGCTTGCCTTCGTTCTTGCCGTTCACGAGCTCTCTATGAAGGGATTAAGGTTTGACTTGTTGACATGCATGCCTAGCATGTGGACTGAAATATTTGAAATTCAAATTGAGTTTTTTTAATGAGCTGTGTTGGTTTAGATGCATCTCTTGATCTGAATCTAATGCACGTAAATGGTAAAATATAAACACCGAGTTTATTAAATGTGGGTCACATGATTCGTGTTAAGCGAAGGGTTTGGTTTATATCAATATCATGCAGAGTTGGTGGTATGATTGCCATATCCGATGCCTTTTATTTGATTGTATCACTGTTTTTAATCAAATGATATCACTTAGCTTAGACAGACAAGATTTATCATTAATGCAAATCTATTAGGGCATGCTGATAGCCGATGTCATTAATATTTTATTATTCTTTTTAGCCCTGCCTTATCTTTGAGATTATATACAATTTTTAGGTTTTTGTTGTAATTTTGAATTTAAGAGTTTTTTATTAAGAATAAAACTTCCTTTACTTTGCAATTTTTAATTTCAACTTAAGTCAGAGTAGATTAAGGTTTTTAATGTTGTGTAGAATGTTAATTGACTCAAATTTTGTAGGTAAATGCAACTTCTGACTTGATGCTTGCATATGTGGACTTCTTTCTTGGCGGGGATGAAAAGAGAACAGACCTGCCTCCTCGATTACATGAAAGGTTCCCAATGACATTGCTTTTTGGTGGTGATGGAAGTTATATGGCTCCATTTACCCTTCACAATGATAATATCCTTACTAGCCTCATGAGTCAGGTTTGTTTGTGTTTGATTTTGCGATTACAATGTTATGTACAGACACACTTAGATACATGTTATGTTTTGTTCCACAATTGGGGAACTCATCCACACATGTTTAATCTTTTTTGCAGTCAGTTCAGCCTACGACATGGTATCGATTGGTTGCTGGGCTGAATGCACAATTGCGGTTAGTGCGGCATGGACGACTAAGGGTAACATTACGACCTGTTATCAGATGGCTTGAGACTCATGCCAATCCTGCTTTGAGCGTTCATGGTGTACGTGTTGATCTTGCATGGTTTGAGGCTAGCAGTATTCGCTATGGCCACTATGGGCTTGTGGTTTATGCTCTCGAAGAAGGAGGTTATCCGGACACTAGAGGAAGTATTGATGGAGCACTAAGAACTGAGGAAACATCACGGTAATTAATTCTTCATACTCATGACATGTTACCAAATTGTTTTCCAACATTCTTAATGAGAAACAGTGAACATGATATGCTGATAAATGATTTAGAAATTTGTGGTCTGGCTTTCTGTATGATACATGATTTATTAATTCTCTGGTTTATATTGGGTTCCAGAATTCCGATTGTTAAAAAGGAACATCACTCGGGGCTTGCAAGTGGAGCTGACTTAAGTCCTGGTGGTAGAATTGAGAACAATTGTTTGAGGCGAAAGATGCAAGGAGTTTCTTTAGATGTAAACAATTTGCAGATGCTTGACGAGAAGAGAGATATCTTTTATCTTCTCTCTTTTATACTTCAGAATACAAAACCTGTTGGGCATCAGGTATATCTTGTAATGATAATTTTGCAGACTAAGCTTGATTTGATGCTTGCATTATTTGAGAACTAACTTTCCCCTTTCCTTTATTATGTTGACTGCAGGATCTTGTTGGTTTAGTAATCTCAATGTTGCTTCTAGGAGATTTTAGTTTAGTATTACTTACCCTGCTTCAGTTGTACTCAATTTCTCTGGCGGATGTATTACTTGTATTGTTTATATTACCTTTTGGCATTCTTCTCCCATTTCCTGTTGGAATCAATGCTCTATTTAGTCATGGACCAAGGCGGTCTGCAGGCCTTGCACGTCTCTATGCTCTGTGGAACCTTACGTCCTTTATAAATGTCGTGAGTTTTCTATCACATTTTAACTGATTGATATTTTTTCCCTGTCAGACAAATGGGTTTTTCCACTTACTAGGGTGAAATACAATGATATGGGTTTTGTTTTTTTTTAATTTGGGATTTGTTTTACTTTCTTATCACCAGGTGGTTGCATTTCTATGTGGATATATTCATTACAAATCTCAATCCTCTTCCAGCAAAAGACAACCCAGCATTCAGCCTTGGAATATCATGTAAGGGTATTCCTAGCTTCAATAAGACACTTATTTGGTAATATCCGCCTAGCTATTTATTTATTTAACTGCTTTGGCGTGCAGGGACGAAAATGAGTGGTGGATTTTTCCAGCCGGGCTGGTTTTGTGTAAATTATTCCAATCTCAACTCATTAATTGGCATGTTGCCAATCTGGAAATTCAAGACCGTTCCTTGTATAGTAATGATTTTGAGCTGTTCTGGCAGTCATGATGGTATGTTCACAGCATATATTCAACATTAACTTTCCCCCCATTCCTCTTCTTGATCCATCATATGTTCGATTTGAGTACATCTAGAATAGGTCAAAGATTTGACACATAGAGATGATAGGAAAACTTGAGGTGGGGCAAAATAGAACTACAGAACCCGTAGATGTTGTAGAGGTAATTGTTAATGTAACACCTAAAGTTCAATAGTTTTTCTAAAAATGAAACCATTTTTCGTCTTGAATTATCTAATTTGTAAGTATCAATCAAGCAATTAAGTACTCTTCAGAATATATTTTGCACTGGTAACTCTTTCATTTAGTTGAATTAGCAAAATGCCTTCAAGCTCAGTAAAATCCGCATAGTGAGAATTTGGGTGTAGGCTTATTATTTGATTCAAAGTACTTTTTTGTAATTTATGTTTTCGCATCTCATTAAAATAATCTTGAGATGATAAATTTTTTAGGGCGATTACACCTTGTTAAAATAATATTGAAATGATGAAAAGATGTAGGGTTGATATAGTTTAGCGGTGTCTCAGTCTAGTATCTGTACATAAAAAGGTTTCGGTTAATTGCTTTGTTAATTATCTGTGCTCTCAGCTTTTAATCTATTTAAGTTTTAGATTGAAGTAGTAGAACTATGTTCATGAATCATGTGTTATAATTATGAGATGATGATGATGATGGATGCTATGTATTATGTAAATTTTGTTAAATACACTTGTCACAACTAATAGTTGAGTTGAAACAAAATGTTAGCGCTTGTCTAGAACGACATGTACGACACAGCAATAGCCGAGTGAATCTTTATATTTTATTTTATGAATAAAACATGTATTATTTATACATTAGAAGTATAAATTGATACACAGCTTTTGTTATGTATAATACCTATAAGGTATAAGTAATCAAATATAATGTCAACTTTTATACCAAAGTTTTGTAAAAAGTTGTCAAAAAAAGTTATGAGTTAATAGTTTACATGATGCAGTTCATGACTTCGAACTATGTCTTGCCTTATAAGTAGACATTTTCATTATCATAAGTTTTACTCTCGTAAGTAGACAATAAGATAATGATGTTATTTTTAAACAGACAATTTTTGTAGGCAACATACGGGGGCAAGGTATATAATTAATGACCCTGTTTGTTTAAACCATATTGTTAAATAAGGGGATTTGTCAAAATTCATTCAATGACTTACTCACACAACCTGACAAAATTCGAAAATACCTTTAGATTTTAGATAGATTTCAAAATTCCTACGTCTCAATTATACACCAAACTTTTAGGATTACTACGCCAAATTAAAGGAAAAAACAAGTTTGGATTTTGAAATCTGAATTAACAATTTACTGAAATTGAAAATTAAAAATCTATACTGGTTTCAAAATTTGGCGGTAGTATTCACGTTGTGTAGGGAATTAATAAATTGTAATAATATGGATCCGGATTCATCATTCTTAAACGTTGGTTTTGAATTTTTCATACAACTTTTTATAGGTAATTACTTAGGCAATTTTTCAAGTAATTTTTCATTACACCCTTATATAGTGGGGTACTCCTCTGGAAATTTTAAAATATCAGAGTTTATTCGGAGGTATATTTTCGAATGCATCAAATACTATTTTTTTTTAACTTTAGGAGGTTGCATCTTAGAATAAACTCAAGGTTAATTTGCATATATACCTTTGAAGTCACCTTTTGTCCTTAGAGCATCTCCAATGGTGTAATTTATTTTTAGATTTTTTATGGGACCTATTAAGACACATCATCTTGAAGCAACTCTCCAATAGTACAACTCTAAACCACAATTTTATTTTATATATTAATATTTTATTCATATTAAATTTTATTTGTCTTAATAAATAGTAATTTAAATTATTTAAATTAAAAATTTAAGAGAAAATAAATGTGAGAAAAAATTGTGTAAAATTTAAATAAATAGACTTAATTATAATCAATTAAACTGTTAAAAAAAAAAAGAAAGAGTTGTTTAGCATTGAAAGTATTAATTTTATTACTATTATATAATGAAGCTACATTGCAGTGTATTGTAACGGTTGGTCAGACTGGTCAACTTCAATGGAGAAAAAAATTGAAAAGTATGTTGGCCACGGAGAAAAATTCTCCACTGGAGTTACTCTTAGTAAATCAGCATCCATCACATGTATTAAGAAAATACTTCCAAATTGTATATGTGAATTATGTGTGGAGTAAATTTGGAAATATATTTTTTTGCATGTTTCTTGGGCAGGAACAGTGTAGTGAGATTGTAGTTTTTTTAATTCAAAGTAATTTTATTTCGATTAACATTGTCATTATTTGTTTCAAAAATTAATAAACACGAATATCATATGACAGAGTAATGCATTAATCAGAAAGATAATCATAAAATAAAATGCTTAAAGTATAGAAAAATATACAAAATACAATCAAATGCACAATCTACTAACTATGCATAACTCTAACACCCCGCCATCTAATGTAATAGCCTAATGTAATCAAATGCACAATCTAATGTAATAGTCATCTCATCGACGAGGAGGTGGAAAAACGACATTTCGCTATGGCATCTCTCAGCAAATGCCGCCTACATGTCATGGCTGATGATGAAGTACCTAGAAGCACAAATGCCTACAAGACCGGAGGTCAGAAGTACATTAAGGGACCACTCTTCTTGAGGTGAGTAAGTCTGTGAATCTTTCTGAAATGATTAATTGATTTCAAACACTCTTGTTCCTGTTGAAAATAAAAAATAACAGTGTCAGTCGAATTGAATTTGGTTAAAATATAAAAAAATATAATTGTTAAGAAACATTACTCTCCGTCTCAGATATGCTTAGCCACATAATCTAAGAAGTATATCAGTAATGAAGTGTCTGTAGGCCATCCTAGATAAGTGTCTGGAAGTGAGACCTCCCGTGTAGTTGGGGCCTCCTCCTCATGGTGTGCACGACCCATGGGGATGACGACCCCTGTGATAGCCTGCTCGTAGAGGTCGACGTTTCCTTGTCGTGAAGCATAGGAACGGGTCTTGCTTGATCGTGCTGACGAGCTCTCTTGCGGTAAGCATACAATGTTAGGGTGGGACGACCGAGTCTCATCCTGTCATTTTGTAGCCATTATTCTTGAAAAAAACATAACAAAAGATATTATTGCATAGGAAGGAAAGAATTATAAAATGTATCTCCAAACATTAGAAAGAAATCATTTCAGAGATACCTTTTTGGAGAAGCTTCGTTTTTCATTTTAATCGCCGAAACATCTTTGCTCTTTCCCTAACCATCCAAAGCTCATCCAAATCACCCAAATGATAGAAATAGATCCTACACATAATCTATTTCAAATGCAAATACTATCTAATACATTAAAAGTAATCTATTTGACCAAATACATTAATCAAAATTCAAAATAAGCTAAATGAGAAACTTACTCAAAAATGTGTTGATAATGGTGTAGAGTGTTAAATGCAGTAGCTAGAGGGAGTTGAGAATGACAAGATACAAGCAAAGGATCTGAAGCTGCTTCAAAAGTTGAGGGAGAGACAAAGCTGTTAAATTGAAAATGAAGAGAGAAAGTTTGGTGCGCGTTTATTTACGTTTACCTAGTTCCAAGATGCATCTCCGAATTAAATTTGTGAATTAAAAAAAAGGTTAATTCGGAGATATATCTGAGAACATATCCTAAAATCCCTTCGCAGATACATCTCCGAATAAACCTTTAGATAAAATGAATAATTGATGTGTTCGAAGATATATCTCCAAAAACAAAGGACATTTTAAAATTTTTGCACGAGACCTTTGAAAAAATATAAGGGTGCGATATAAAACTCCCATTATTTATATCTACGGCAACATCATAGATTTCGGATTTGTCATTACATTATTTATATTTTTCTTAATATTGCAATATTAAAAAGTTGTCAATATACTCTTGAGATTGGTTGAAAATATACATGTTGATGCTCTTTACGGTGGAGTATGATTGTCGGTGAAGACAATGAAAGTTTATGTATTATTTTCAATTAAAGTGGAGATTGTTGGGTTTGGTTGAAAATATATATGTTGAAGAAGTCCCACATCGCTTAGTTTTGTGAAGGAAGTGGGGGAATCCAGTGTTATATATAGGATTTAAGTTATTCTTCACAAGATGCACCAGTCAAAAACACTTTAAATTTCTATTTGACTTTATTTGTTCTCTTAGGCTTTGTTTGCGAGTTTGGAAGGGAGAGGAGGGAAAGACTTCCAGAAACGAAAATTTAAATAAATATAAAAAATATTTGACATTTTTTGAAAAAATGATTTTGTTGAGAAAGATAAAAGGGTCATTATCATTATTATATTTTTATTTTTCAGAATATTATAACAATCTAAAAGATATTTGGAAAATTTATGTAAGCCCTCCAAAACCGGCATTCAATATAATTTTTGAGTTCCCCCATTTTGTGTGGTTTTTGGCGTTGTGAATAAAATCAAGGTGAATTCTTATTTACCCAATTCAAAAAGTTGGGTAAGGTTACCTTCTTTGTAAAAAGCTTTGGAAATAACAAACATTTATAGTATTTTAATAAATAATTAAATGTATTAAATTAGATGGAATTATGTGATTGGTTGGAGGTACACTACCCAACTTTTTGTGATGGGTAGTGAAGTTGTCCCCTAAAATCAAACACTCCAAAACCCTCATACTCAAAAGCTTTCTATTTTTTTTCACCAAATCCTTCATATATTTTTTAAAGCCCTCCCATCGCTTCCCCTTCAATCTCAAAAACAAAGACTTATGCTCTTGTATTAGAGTGTTATGAGATGTAGTTAAATAATTTTTTTGGAGGATGTGGGTGTACCGGGAGTTTGAGTTAGTTGATGCTATATTATGTGTTGTAATAATTTTCACACTATGTTATTCTCTGATTGTCATTAGAGAACGGTCGTGGTTTTTCCTCCGATTTTAGAATTTCCACGTTAGTATGTTGTATTGTTATTTTATTCCTTTTTTTCTAACATATAGATTAAAATGGAATATTCTTTTCAAATAATATAATACCTGTACTAACTGAATTATAATAGGTTTAAGTTTTTGAAAATACAGAGAAGTATTGCATATGTTGATGGCAAGATTAGTAATGCCAATAAGCTCAGTAAAGAACACATTGGGAATGATAATCTCAATAATGAGAAGGTTGGGAAGGGGAACCACTTCCATTTCTGATTGGAGTTGTAGGACAAGTGGCTATTCATTATAAATTTTCATGATAAACATAAACTTGAATAAAATAAAGACAAGCTATACACAATATTGTTCTACAAGTATCTAGATTTTGAAATTCAGAATTTTCTATTTTCACTATAAATATTCATGAGAAACATCAACTTGAATAAAATAAACACAAGCAATACACAATATTAATTTTCTATTTTCACTATAAATATTCATGAGAAACATCAACTTGAATAAAATAAACACAAGCAATACACAATATTGTTCTATAAGTATCTAGAGATTGAAATTCAGAACTTATTCAGGTAAATCGGAAGATCGAAATTCAAACTACTTCTTGAGCAAAAATGATAGTGTCTCTTTGATTTCGTGATTTTAAAATCCGAACTATATGAATGACACTGAGAGTTTCTATAAGGTGTGTAGTTATATAGGTGTAGTGACACCCTTAAAATAATTGTTAGGCTGCTTTTCTAAATATGGCGTATTATTAGGCTTAAATTTAATTTATTTTATAAAAAATTGAATAAATATTTATGAAAATCAGGATTGCAAATTAGGTGCGGTAGCATCAGGTCCGACTTTAGGATGTGGATCATGAACATGTACAACAACATCATGAGCATGATAGGGAGCAACGGATGCTTCGTCATGGGTTGGAGATACATGACCACGGGAAGACAATCCCTCAACAATCCAAGATGATTCTCCAACAACTCGAAAGAATTTAACTCTCTACATATGCATTGAAGCATGTTGAGACATTCGACTATGTTTGTAACTTAGTTGCTCATCAATCATTTTTCAATAATCATATAAGACAAGGCATATCATTAGCAAACAATATTAACAATTAGAATGACAAAAAGAATAACAAGCATAAAAAGTTGATTTTATTATTCGTAATAGGGTTTGGATTTTGATCTCCGTAATAGGGATCAAAATTTTGAAATCTGAATTTTCTTGCATCAGTAACAAACCCCAACACACACCCTACAATTCAAATGCAAAAAGATTCAAGTCAATGATGTAACTTAATGTAGCTTAACTAGTTTCTATTGGATGTAAACTAATGGAGTTTAACTATAATCATTTAAGAAATTGCATCAAAAGTATAAATAGCAAGAATGAAAAACTTATCAAATGTGAGAAATGAAGTTGTTTGTTTTGAATGGTGAGGAGTAAAAGTTGTTGAAGGTGCTTGGTTTGAATGAACAGAAGTAGATATTGAGAGAAAATGTTGAAAAAACGTTTGAGTCAGATTTGACAGTTATGTTCGTGTTCATGAGAGATATTACTTTTTATTTCAATTTCAAGGGAATGGAGTAGGGATGGCAAAAATACCCATACCCGCAGATATCCGCGAATAAAATCCGTCACGGACACGGGTTGGATAACTTAACGGGTATCCACGGGTATTATAAACGGATATTTAGTTACCCGGTTACTTACGGGTACGGATATGAATTTGATGGTATCCATATCCGCGGATATCCATATCCGTTAATAGTGATTAAAATTACTTAAATATCCTTTTAAAATTAATATACTTGAATATCTTTTTAATATCAATTAGTATACTTAAATATTCTTTTAACATTTTCTCACATTCTACATCAATATTCATTATAAGATATTTTTAAATTTAATATAGTAAATGTATAACACATACTTTTCTATTAATAAAAATATAAATTTTCTATTAATATATAAAAAATTAGTAAATTTCAATTAAACAATATAAATTAGTAAAAATATAAATCAAATGGAGATTTATATTTTTAGTAAAAATATAAGACTATGAATTCAATCACAAAACCATGCCAAATACAAATATAAAAAGGGGAAGAAAATTTATATTTTTATATATTGAATAGAAAATTTATATTTTTATTAATAGAAAAGTATGTGTTATACATTTACTATAAAAAATTAGTAAAAAATTAGTAAATATGTTTCGACATACTACTTGGTTGATCTCCAAGATGGATCCAATCAAGTACATCTTTGAAAAGCCTACCTTAACCAGGAGAATTGCTCGTTGGAAGATGTTATTGTCAGAATACGACATTCAGTATCACGCTCAGAAAGCCGTGAAAGGGAACATCCTAGCTGAGCACTTGGCTCACCATCCTAGCCAAAATGTTTTCTTCACGAGGAATGTGATGAAAATCTACCCTATCGAAGAATGGTAATAATCTTCTCGCGTAGTCTTTGTAAGGAATTAGTCCAGGTTGGCGTGTTTCCCATTCTCCTTTGATTTGATTGATGACCAAAGCAGAATCTCCTTATACATCCAAGTGTTTGATTCTTAGATCCACAGCTTCTTCGAGACCCATGATACATGCTTCATATTCTGCCTCATTGTTTGTGCATTTGAAAGTCAATCTGGCGGTGAACGGAATATGGGTTCCATGAGGTGTAACTATGATTGCCCCAATTCCTCGTCCATAATCATTGACGGCTCCGTCAAAGATTAAGCCCCACTGGGATCCTATCTCAGGTCCTTCGTCTGGTAGTGGTTCGTCGTAATCTTTGATCTTGAGGTACATGACGTCCCCGTCTGGAAAATCAAATCTGATTGATTCATGATCATTGAGTGGATGGTGAGCCAAGTGATCAGCTAGGATGTTTCCTTTCACGACTTTCTGAGCGTGATACTGAATGTCGTATTCTGACAATAACATCTGCCAACGGACAATTCTCCCAGTTAAGGCAGGCTTTTCAAAGATGTACTTGATTGGATCCATCTTGGAGATCAACCAAGTAGTATGTCGAATCATATTTACTAATTTTTTACTAATTTTTTATAGTAAATGTATAACACATACTTTTCTATTAATAAAAATATAAATTTTCTATTCAATATATAAAAATATAAATTTTCTTCCCCTTTTTATATTTGTATTTGGCATGGTTTTGTGATTGAATTTGTAGTCTTATATTGTTTATAAAAGCCCTCTCGTGTAGGAATGGAAGAAACTGTGAGATGATCAACAAGGCAAAGAGGTTTTCCTCCAAGACTTCAAGATTGTGAGCTATTCTAGTATAATAGAGTCAATGACAATAGTGATTTTGTATAATTTGCACTTATGGTCGAATCTGAACCCATTAAAACAAGGGAGGCCTTGAGTGATCCAAAATAGATTTATGCTATGAAAGACGAGCTGGAATCAATTAAGAAGAACAAGAGTTGGGAGCTAGTTGATGTACCAGATGGAAAGAAGCCAATTGATGTAAGATGGTGTATAAACTAAAGGTAAATCCCAAGGATGGAATAATCTAGCATAAACCTCGATTAGTTGCAAATGGATTCTTACAAAGAGGTGGCATAGACTTTGAAGAGGTATTTGTTCTGGTGGCTAGAATTGAAACCATTCGGTTAGTTATTAGTATTGTAAATAACAACAATTGATCCATCTAATAAATGGATGTCAAATCTCCATTTTTAACGGATCGCTTGAATGGAAGAAACTGTGAGATGATCAACAAGGCAAAGAGGTTTGCCTCCAAGACTCCAAGATTGTGAGCTATTCTAGTATAATAAAGTCAATGACAATAGTGATTTTGTCTAATTTGCACTTATGGTCGAATATGAACCCATTAAAACAAGGGAGGCCTTGAGTGATCCAAAATAGATTTATGCTATGAAAGACGAGCTGAAATCAATTAAGAAGAACAAGAGTTGGGAGCTAGTTTATGTACCAGATGGAAAGAAGCCAATTGATGTAAGATGGTGTATAAACTAAAGGCAAATCCCAAGGATGGAATAATCTAGCATAAAGCTCGAGTAGTTGCAAATGGATTCTTTCAAAGAGGTGGCATAGACTTTGAAGAGGTATTTGTTCTGGTGGCTAGAATTGAAACCATTCAGTTAGTTATTAGTATTGTAAATAACCACAATTGATCCATCTAATAAATGGATGTCAAATCTCCATTTTTAACGGATCGCTTGAAGAGGTAGAAAAGCCCTCTCGCGTAGTAATTTTCTAATGCATCAGCCTAATTGTTTTCTTCACGAGGAATGTGATGAAAATCTACCTTGTCGAAGAATGGTAATAATCTTCTCGCGTAGTCTTTGTAAGGGATTAGCCCAGGTTGGCGTTTTTCCCATTCTCCTTTGATTTGATTGATGACCAAAGCAGAATCTCCTTATACATCCAAGTGTTTGATTCTTAGATCCACAGCTTCTTCGAGACCCATGATACATGCTTCATATTCGGCCTCATTGTTTGTGCATTTGAAAGTCAATATGGCGGTGAACGGAATATGGGTTCCATGAGGTGTAACTATGACTGCCCCAATTCCTCGTCCATAATCTTTGACGGCTCCGTCAAAGATTAAGCCCCACTGGGATCCTATCTCAGGTCCTTCGTCTGGTAGTGGTTCGTCGTAATCTTTCATCTTGAGGTACATGACGTCCCCGTCTGGAAAATCAAATCTGATTGATTCGTGATCATTGAGTGGATGGTGAGCCAAGTGCTCAGCTAGGATGTTTCCTTTCACGGCTTTCTGAGCGTGATACTGAATGTCGTATTCTGACAATAACATCTGCCAACGGGCAATTCTCCCGGTTAAGACAAACTTTTCAAAGATGTACTTGATTGGATCCATCTTGGAGATCAACCAAGTAGTATGTCGAATCATATTTACTAATTTTTAATATAGTAAATGTATAACACATACTTTTCTATTAATAAAAATATAAATTTTCTATTCAATGTATAAAAATATAAAATTTCTTCCCCTTTTTATATTTGTATTTGGCATGGTTTTGTGATTGAATTCGTAGTCTTGTGGTAAGTCTGAATTTCAAACTCCAGACTATAAGAAGGATATTTTTGAATTTTTGTTAGAATGGGTGCCATGAACAATTCTCATATTTTCGCACATCTGTTGACTGGCTGTTTGTGAGTTCATATTATTAAAATACAAAAGGAAGGAAGTGCACATTATAGAAATCAGAAATAGTTTTGAAATTTTTAAATAAACTTTTTTGAGACTATTTAAGTAATAGAAAAACATGAAAATAGTTTTGCTTTGAAGTAGTTTATAAGAACCATAATGAAACATTTAATGTTAATTCAGAAACAATTTTCTTTCTTATTGGATAGAAGAAAACTTATAAATATTATTCTTTTAATTCAAACTACATGTTTATAAAACCTTTCTCTTAACTTGGTCATGTCAGGTGGGAGAAACCACTGCTGTATATTGCTCAGATGACAAGGATAAAATCTAGTGTAATGATGGCTATTGTACACAATCTATTTACCAACATTTTGTAATGTTTTGTTTGATAAAATCAATGAGCATTTTCACTCGATTAACAAGCTTAATCATTACAACAAAAACAATTGAGGCTGTCTGCTTACTGCTCTCAAATAGAATTCCATTGAGATGTTATAGCCATCACATTTTCTTATAAACATTGGAATTTACAGTCGTTAAAACTTCAAAACTTTACAAGGACAAGAAAGGGGTAGTCAATCTCGTGTCTCTCCTTCACGCGCGTTTGCATTGCTTCTCTCTGCATCGTTAGTGGTACATTGATGCAACTGGGGAGAACCAAACAGATTCTTCTGAACAGCATCAGTGCAAAGTGAACCACTCCCTGCTGTTGTGACATGGGTAGAATCAACCTCATATGGTCCACTTCTACTGCTACCTACAACCAACATGTATTTGTAAATGTTAAGCAATTTCTTATCTTATAGACTTTAAGTCCAAAGGCATTATTATTTTACTGAGGATGACAAAATACCAGGAAGAGTTGTGGCAGTAGCAGGCGAGTTTGTAAGCGCTGGTGACATTCCACTTCCCCTCCTCATCTTCGACTGCACCAACGACATTATAAGAATTGATGGTCAGATGAATCGGTTATTACAAAATCATGCAATGATCAAGTAAACATGATAGAGGATTAGACAGCATAATTTTCAGGTGAAGTACACTTAACAAGAAAAGTTGTAGAAAACTACAGTGTCTATAACTACTAAGTAATTCCTCAACTTAAATTATCATGTGGGAGATGTACTCCGAACTTATAGCTGCTGGAGGTGAAAATCTATAAAATACTGTCAACCAAGAAATACTCGAAAGTCGGGCACCTATCTCAAAGATGGTCATAAAGCAGGTATCTTAAAGCATAGGAGAGAAGACACGTGAATGATGAATGACTCGTCTCTAACAAATTCTGTATAAATTTTTCTTGCTTATGGATGATCTAACTCAAAGAACTTAGCATACCTTTGAACCTTCTTCACAATGCTTCACAACAACTGATATATTTGCATAACGTCCGTGTACCATAGCATAGGCCCACAAGAGAAGCTTCCTTGGGATGCTCAGATCAAGGGCTTCAACTCCGGTGATAGTTGGACTGAACGGTGTCTCTGTTACTAATTGAGATGGAATTACATAACAGTTGAGGCCAGAGGTAAGCACCACAGAAGAACTCTCCCGGTAAAAAATATAGCAAGCTCTGAGCAAAGTGTTTGCTGTTTCCAAATTTCCATCAGAAGCTTTCTTGATCAGAATATTTTTTATTTTTGATAGAATGGGACTCCATTTTGTTTCAATCTTTCCTAAAATAGATGGATCTTCAAAAGATGTAATCAATAATTCACGTGGCTGCAAATCAATACAGAGCAGCTGGCTATTTTCCATCCCATCATCATTCAAATTACGAACTTGAATCCCATTTGAGAATCCACATGATACAGGAGTAATTTGTGCCAAACTGTAGATAAGAGATCGACACAAAGCAACAGAAGCATGCTTACAAACTTTTGCACAACTACTATTTGAGAGCTTAGGATTCTTAAAACGTTTACGAATCTTGTCATTAACTGTTTCAAGAGTTTCCAGTTTTCCATTTATCTCCAACAATGATATATGTTCGTGGAGATACCTGCAATTATTTGAGGATCTGAATTAGGACAAAACAGGCAGCAAAGACATTACATTTCAACCAGAGAAGCTACAAAAGTTTGCAGACTAGATTGGTTCAAAATTTTGTTTTATTTAAAGTTAAATTTAACAGGATTTATTACCCATATATGATACTTTCTGATGTATCACGAGACTCAATTTCAGGCAAGCTGCATATTTCTGGCCACAAGCTTCCTTGCTCCATAAATAAAGCAAAGATTTTATCCAACACATTGTCAGGGCTGCTCACCGAAAAAGAGGCAGTAGTCTGAGAATGGCGCATGGCTGAAATCAGGGCTTTTAAATACTTTCCGATAGCCACGGGTACAAGATCTTCAAGGCATAATGAAAACTGCAAGTAAAAGAGATAACAAATCAGGTTTATAATGCTTTCAGATCCGATGACAAGGTGTGCAAATGCGACAAGAAATCATGTGGGTTTTAGTTGAGAGTGACCCATGCATAATATATTACCAGAGTATAGACAATATTGGAATGCTTTACCCATCTATGAGGGTGAGGAAAGGGGCATTGTTCATGCATACAAATACTTGAATAAAAAGGGGGAATATAAGACAAATAGAAGGCTAGTTCTATGGTGCACAAGTGAGATATGTGTTGTACCATGTACAAGTTTGGTGAATGCACAAGTTTGTTTTCACCGTTGGATCAATAAGTTCCACCATTAGATCAAGTGAGATATTATTGATTTAATGGTGGGGAAAAAACCAGTGCACAATACAACACTGTTTTACTTGTGCACCACAGAATTAGCCCAAATAGAAAAGCTTAAAAACCTGTTTAAGAAACACCTTTGAGATGTGTAGGGGAAGAAGGTAGCAAATAGTTAATGAGGTTTATTTTATTGTTGTTGAAGAACTAGGAGGAATACTACTAAACTGGATTGCATAGTTAAATTAATATCCATTAAAAATAAATAAATAAATTCATTCAAAAAAGTTGAATGAATCAGCTAGAAACTTCCAAATATTACTCTGGAGGCAAAATCAACCTGATTATGTTTGGAATTTATATAAAATAAGTTTTTCAGAGAGAGGAAAAAGTTGCAGAGAAAGGGGGAGATATGATTCATACAAAGATAGGATAGATTTTATATAAAATATATTGGCAAGAGTTTTCCTTAAAGTTTAGATAAAACTGATGCTAAATCCTTCAATTTGCGATCAGATTTGATGATATGAACAGGAAGGTGGTTCCTTCCTTAGGCCTGCATAAATCCATATCTCAAAAAACGTGTTTTCATCTCATAATATTATCTAAAAGGAAGTAAAGTCAAAATCAGCATATGAAGCATCAAGTAAAATAAATACTAAAAAGAGTGCTTCCAGTTCCATGAGAACAAATGAAGCATAACTAAGCAAAAGCAGTTATTGTTTACCAAGTTATAATACTAAATCCGACTTTTAGGAATTTACCCGCTTATCTCCCCGGAGGGAAACATATGCACGCTCAAGAATACATCTATCTCCAGTCTCCTCCAATAGTTTGAGATAAAACAGCAAATACTTTCGAATGCAGGTAATGAATTTTCGAGAACTTTCTGGTAAGTTAACCTCGAGGACTTTTTTATTCCCAGTAGAACCCGGTGTCTTGCGCCTGATATCATTAAATGCAAAGTAGAAATTAGTTTAGTTATTGACAACATTGATGTTTCTTAACTCCTGTGTGGCTCGGATAACAAATCCAATAAATGTTATTTTATTGTGTGGGAAGTCCTCAAGTTATATAAGACCATTTGGGAAAGATTTCTTTTCGTTTAAAAAAAAATCCCCTAGATTATATTTTTCAATTCTTCGAACGTTTGTCATGACACTCAGTAGAAATACCAAAGCATTTATTACACGCCGTTAGAAATATCCCATAGTATGAACACTCAATAATCAATTGTTTCTAGCAAAAAATGTATCGCTCAAGTTTAAACTAACACAGGGTTAAATAATAGAAGTGAAAAGATTAAAAAAAGTTAATATTAAAAATGTACCTTCCTTTTTTTGCCGTGCTATCGATTTCCCACATATTTATGGTAAATGATGAGCGTGAAGATTTGAAGCAGAAAGATAGTTGATCTTTTGCTCTCTCTAAATCACCACTCTCCCCCCTTCTATACAACCCTTGAGCCAACATGTATCTGGCCTTATGGAAATGCTTGAGTTCCCCCTCGACACAAGTTTCAAGTGCAGAAAGGCAATCATTGTAAAGCATGGACCACGCAGTATCCAATTTGAGTAACCTTTCATGCTTAGTATCCACAGAATTGGCACGAATACAGCTCTCCTTTGTATTTAAAGATGAGCTATCTGTGCTGCCAAGGATACTTGTGACAGCTTCTTTTACAGATTGATCAAAAGAGTCTGCTGAAAGAACCTGTTGAGGATCAGATCAACCTTTAATTTTTAAATTGATTTGATGAATAGACAATCAGAATAAATGGACAGCTGTAAAGGCAAGTAAATAAAGTAATATCAAAATATAGTGAAGCATTAAGAAAGAGGCAAAACCTTCAGAATCTCCACATTCTGTTTTCCGCATTTAAATAATAGTTTCAAGCGCGAGGCATGCATTCTATAGACAGGATCAACAGCTGATGTGTTCAAAGCAATAGCTTTTGTGTAATATGATAGAGCAATTTCATGTGAATATTCAAGTTTTTCGCTAAGTTTACCCAAGTAAAATGCATGTAACCAATCTTGCCTGTAAAAGAACAAAAGTGGTTCATTAACGTCATTATAACATATAAGTGCAGAAAATAAGACACAAGATAAGAGGACATACTTAAGTGTGAAGGCTTTCTTAAAATGTTTCATTGAGCTCTCACAGAACGCCATCCATGTTGCATCCTTTAAGGGCAAAACAGATCTCTGATCATAAAATGGGACTACACTTTGAAGACTGTCGTAGTATACCAATGCCAATAACTCATGTATCTCGCACTGGAAATAAAACAATTACACACAAAAAAAAAAAGGTTAAACACAGTATCAAATCGCATACCAAGACAGTGACAACTAACAACCCACGTCTAAAAAGTTAAAAGAGTGTATTTATTCAAGTTAGCATTGTAAGCATATAAAATTGCAAGCCAATAACATTACAAGTCTTGAACATCAAAATTTTAAGACACATTTTGTTAGCCTGAAAGTGTAACAAATGCAAACAAAAAAAAGTTAGATACAGACAGAGAGTGTATTTATTCAAATATGAGCCTTGGACATTACAGCATGAAGACGCATATATATGGCACATTTTGTTGGCCATAAATATTGTCCGACATTTAGAGTTAACGAGAAAATATCAAAAAACGAGTTCCTTCATTTAAAGAAGATAACATTTGGTTTGGATGGAATGTTTAGGGTATAAACAATATTATATTCTTTTCTAGTTAAATTCTTATATTGATTGAACCAAATTTAACAGGAGAATATTGATTATCCTCGTCCAAGAAAAAGAAAATTTAAACGGAGTGAATATATGCAGGGGTCAAACCTGCTGAGCAGATGTCTTTGCCAAAGCTAAACTCATTAGTAGGCACCGTCTACTCCTTCTTCGGCTTGTTTCCACTCTCTCAGATAAAGTGGGATTCTTCCTCCATCCTACTACGTTTATGTGCTTGCTACCATCATTAAGCAACAAATCTACTTCCTGGCTCGGTGCAACCAAGAATATATGAAATTTTAAAACATATTTAAATATTAAGACCTCATTGTTCATCTGAAAATTTCAAAGAATCAACATTTTAATGAGCCAAATGCAATTAAACTTACCTCATCATAAATATTTCCAAGTCGCTGCCAACTTTCAAAGCGTAGAGGATTGTACATGAGATCATATTTGAAGAGCTTAGCATTTTGCTCAACAAATTCTTCCCCTTCCTTGGTCAGCACAAATCCAGGCCATTTATCAGTTGCACTCATTTCCTCAGACAGAGCCAAGAAATGAAACAAGTTACAGTAGACGTCTAAATATGGCTCGGACCTGAAAGTTAAAAACCTTTGAGATAAACCTAAGAATATAAAAACAAGGAATGTCATGGATATATAGTATCCATTAAATATGATTTACAGGAGACAGGTTAAGACTGATTAAAAAAAAATTTGTCTAAATGTATACCTCCTCAATAGTGTTGTGTTATAATGTCCAAGACCTCCCACATCAGGAAACATGGTCTTAGTTATAGTTTCAAGAAATCTTTCAGATCCGGCCTCCTCGGATAGTTTATCTTCACATAGATTAGGATCATCAAGGAACTTATCAATTGGATTTCCTGTCAAAAGGTCCTCTGGTGGCTGAAGAAAGTGTTTCCTAATAGCTCTTAAAACTCTGCGAAGCTTGACCAGTCCAGTTTTCTAACAGACATGAAAAAGTTTAGCAAAAAAAAATATATAATTGCAATTTCGGTACCATATTGTGTAAATAAGCTGAGTTATGCAAATTAAAGAAAGAGAGTACTCACAGAAGATGCCTTCGCATAAGGAAGAACATATTTGAAAACATCAGCACACTGTTCTTTGGTCTGATAATCTCCCCGACTTGAATTTTTGTGCATCACTAGATCATCTTCATAGGATGAATCAGAATTTAGATTTAATCCATATAAGCAGAAAAAGCACTGATCTAAGGCCCCGTCAATTTTAGACTCAAGTTCTTCTGTTTCATCTTCAGAAAGTTCATTTCCATGTTCAATCAATTGATTGCATGAATTTTCACCCTTAACTAACTTACGGTCAGTCCCAGCAACCACGCTATCTTCACACTCTACTTCCTTCCTGTCTTTATTTTGAACTTTGCAAGATGAGACTTCTTTAGATATTCCCTCAGAATCATCCTTTTTCACAGAGGTAATTTCATCAATTCTGGTCCAATCCATCCGGAAATCTAATGTATCTGATATTGAATCTTCCATAGACAAATTGACAACACTGTTTTTGGATGCTTCTTCGCATCGCATTGATTCTTTATTTTTAAGGTTAAAGCTGGATTTGAACTTCATATCCAAGCCCAATAGATGCTTTATTGCAAATCTAAGAAATGTTCCTTCTCCACCTTTGCCACCTTCACCGACACAGCAAAGCCCATATTCAGCAAGCATGTCATGTGTTGCAACAATTAAATCAACCTGAGTTGAGAATTCAGGAAAAAGTGGCAATGATTTCCTATTAAAAAATTAATAATTTAAATGAGCAATCATTCAAAGTAAAATTATGCAACAAAGGAGATAGCTAACTTGAGTTTCGATAGGTGTGGTTCGGCTAAGATGCTGAAGTTTGCAGAAAACAATGGCTGCATCAACAAAACAGTTACTTTCCACTTGATCAGAGATTACTTGTGCAGAGGTTATGTTGCACACAAGTACATTCGCGACATAGCCCATGATTAACAGCAGCAGAGATTGCATTTGACAAATGCTGCTTGTTGGAACAGTGAGGCCATCCTGCAAACGTATAAACACAAATGCTTTCACGACAAAGGACATACTGCAGTAAAATGACGAGGAAACAGACAGTGTTGTTCATAAAACCATGTTACATTAATTGGATTAGCAATCTCACCGAAAATGGCTGTTTTACTTTTAAATGAAAACTGCATTTTATGACAAAAAGGGAGGAAAATATAATTAAGAGGATGATGCAATATAGAGGAGCCATAAACACAACCTAACAAAGCATATATGGAGGCAATCGAAGGTCTTTAAACCCAATTACAGAATTGGACAGTAAAAAGTGCTTATTGCCACAATACCAAAGTTCTTATTGCGGTTTGTAAAAATTATTTCAATGCGAATTGAAATTGCACACTCAAGATTGACCCAACATATCTTATTCCATTGAAAAGTAGCTAGTGACAAAATAATTGAGCCCCTGTGTCCAAATTCAAGCTGCACATAACATATGTATCAGGAGAAAGATCTGTGGGGAAACTAAAATCAGCAGTCAATGAATTTTTATTACCCCTTTAGTCCTATTGAATACTGTTGTACAAGCAAAGGTCTGCAAATCTCTCTTTAAAGATCAAATAAATGGGTTTTGTTTCCAACTAAACCGATTTCAAAAAAGGACTGTAAAATAGCGGTTGTAGCAGAATTTGAACCAATCACTATTGTTTTGCGATATGCTACGTCTAAATGTTGCCAAATAGCAGCTACAACGGCATTATAGCACTGATGTCTAGCAACATTTAAATGAACTGCAACTTTACGCAATCCGCAATTGCCAACACTGGTTCAAAATAAAAATTAATATGGATATTGGATAATCCTTCAGACTAAGCTAAGTTTAAAATACTTTCCCATTTGATAAAATTGCAAATGATTCAGGTAAATACATCCAGATCAAAGACAACAGACAATCGTTTGAAAACATAGTGAGAATGAGGGGAAAACAAGATAGGGAAAAAAAGCTCCAAATACAATAACGGTATTGTAGGTTCTTTTTTTTCTTCTAGATTCATAGAAAAAGGAATTCAGAGAGGAAAACCTGCCTCTAAAAATTGGGGGGGAAATAAGAAAAGCCCAAAATACTACATATACTAAAGTCTAAAGGTATAGCCTGCCAATCTCTTCAAATTCGACTAGAAATCTGCCAGGCCCAAAATGTCAATAAGCAAACACCAGTAATGCAAGGGGGTGAGCTTTTTTGTTTTTACATGCAACAAAAAACTTATACCATATTGACGAGGCTTGTCAAGTTTATCCAAAAGAGAGTATTATATGTAAAAGTTCATGGATTAGGATGATTACACAGTCTCATGATAGACAATTGGTAGATATGTTTTAACTAATGGATTTATTTAAATTGTGCTCAGGAAATAGGGTTAATCTCGCCACAGATATAGTTCTTTAGCTACAGGATTAACAGAAAAGCAACTTTAAAGAAATACACCTCAGAATCAGACAGCTTAGAATCCAAGACTATCGACAATGATATTTACTCACGGAATCTCCACAGTGATCAATAACTTTCTTCACTTGTGATATAAAGTCAGAGAGGGCCTTCGCTTCCTCTGCAACCAAGTGATTACAATGCTTGCTAGAGCTTTCATTTGAGTCATCCAAATTAGAAGGTGCACTGAAACCAAGTGTATGGTCTGAAGATTTAAATGATGTAACACTTGTACTCAAACCCATCAATGCCATAAGTATTTTCAGTTTTCTGTAATGACAATTGAAATACAGATCTACATCCATTGGCGTTATCTTCTGACATGCTTCAATTAGAACATCTAGAGCCATGAGCTCGGTGGAAGTTATCTTTTCATCTTTTTTATCTGCCATGGATAAAGAAAATGAATTGAAGTAGACATCCTGTGTAGAGAACAGAAGTGGAGTAAGTAGAGATACACAGTCAACATACTTTTCTTGCTCCATCATCCTAGTGACAGACTTTTCCATCAAAAAATCGACCTTCAATATATTAACTTCGTAGAGAACTCTATCAATGTTTATCTCTTTAACATCCTTGCAATGTGGGCGGGGGACTGAACCTGGAGAATTTTCCATTTTTTCCCTTTTTGCCAAAAGTGACAAAGCAATACAAAATTCTTCACAAGCTTTTTCCTTGTTGCCTTCAAAAATAGACAATCTCCCACTTATCCAGTAAAATCGAGACCAGAATGAACTGTTTTTCATCAGAATAGAGCTGTCTAAATCTGAATTATTCTCAGTTGAGGTGTCTGTTGACGTTCCACTAGTCTCTTGGAAACCATCAACTAAAATGCAACCTTCATTCAAGGCACTAGTCAAGTGAAAAGGATAGTCGAGAGCTACAGACTCTACAATCTTGCAAAGCTGATAAGATGCCTCTGACATCCATTCCAGTTGTTTAGAACCAGTGGGTGAGCATAACCCAAAATCATAATACAGCTCAGCAAGAAAAAGGTTACACTCAGCAGTTCTATCCTTTCCCCAATGCCTTGTTAGCTTTTCCAACTCCAGAAACTTGACAAAAGCATCCTGAAATGAGAGGCCTTGTCTTGAAACTTCTTCTAACAGCAAGTGTCCCATATGGTAAGCACCATAATTATTTGAAGTATGTCTTAAAAACGCAGAAACATGATCATATTCAGAATTTCCTGAGGAGGATAGTGTCGTGGTATCACTATTGATAGTTTCTTGATCACCCAATCCACCAGCAATGAAAGGTTCTAGATAATGAATGACAACCTTGGCAGGGTCCTTATCGCAAGAGTTTGAATCTTCTTTCCCTGGTTTACGACTGCGGAGCCTTTCAAGTCGAGAACTTCGCCTTTCATGTGGTTGTTCTTCTTGGGTATTAGCTTCTTTCTCTTTAAAAACACGTGCTGGTCCTACTTTAGCTTCACCAAAAGCACTATTTTCACCACTTAACCCTTTCACTTCCATGGTGTTCAGAGCAGCTTCTGAACTACAAGGCAAGTTTATTCTTAGCCTAATGTCCGGAGAACTGCACGTTTCTTTAGGTTCTACCTCAGAAATTTTCAGATATGAAGGCGATAAGATCCCCAGCAGTGCATCAGCAAGAGCCACCCAGGAAGCTTCGGTGAGGTATAGATCTTTGTTTTGGTTCAGCTTCTTAAATGCAACATCCTCATCTAGATTCTCATCATTAGCTTTTCTCTTAGCAGAAAATTTGAGCCGCACATGTTTTGGTTCCAATTTATCTATGCCTCTGGGAGCAAATGGCAATGGTTCCGATTCTTCAATAGTATTTCTAACATGCAAAGCGCGAGAATGTGATGGCCAGTGCCTCAAAATCAACTCAGCAACAGAAAGGCAAGCAACTTCGTCACCAATTGCGATAAGAACTTCTAAAAGTTTTTCCATGCAATTCCCTACATCATGCATCAAGGGTGGAATATCAAAACTACTTTCAAAGGATGAACTTTATAGTGGGAAATGACTATCCAAATAATTTTGAAAGAACTAATTGTGTCTAGATAATGATGCAAACAAATCTCAATTGGAAAAACATGAAGGGATTTATCCAGATGTGAAAACATAAAAAGAAATACCAATGAGCACGTCATTAAGTAACCACTAGAAAAAGGAAATATTAAAAATTTTAGGTGCTTACAGTTATTAGGGCTGCACAAGAGGCCTTGTTCAAATGCCCAACGTGAAATGCTTAGCGAGCCCATTGAACATGACAATGTTCCCAGCTGGTTCCATACAACGGAATCTTTAGAATCAATGTCCACAGCTTGAAGATAACAATGTAGAGCATTCTCATGATGAGTAGAGCCTAGCTGAAGAAAAACAGCGGCAAGGTTTTTCAACGCTAAAAACCTGCAGAAACCTCGGTAAGTAACACGGAGATATACATATATATGCGCACACATATTTAAGTGAACCGTGAATTAGCAACAGATAAGAGGACCTAGCTGTTAGAATATATGTAAGTATCTCTAAATGGTCAGGTTATAGGTTTCAGATAGAATAAATATGTTGTTAATTGCGGATAGCAGAAAATAGCAGTTTTTTCAAATTTTGGTAGGCAACATTGCAAAAGTGCCACTACTTCACAATACTATATACTAAATCGTTTATCCCGGAACAGTGGTTTGTCAAACTCTGCTATGCAATAGAGCTATAGCCGCTATTTTACAACACTGAAATAAAGAGTGGCACCCTTCACCTTACAAGTCGATTTTGTAAGAATGAGTTAGACTAAATATAAAACTTAAAACGCTATCAGAGCTTATCGATCCACGCGACCCACCATTTATATGCACACCATGAGGAATTTTGCCCTGTAACCTTGATTGTGGACTCAACAACTGTTTGGGGCCGCCATTTGCAGCTACGACAACCAAGGATGTTAAACTCTAGAGTTTACGTCAACTCATTTTAGCTAAGCGAAATTGACTCGTAGACGAGTTTACCTCATTGAAATAATATTAAAATTAATTTATACATAACATTATACTTTATACAATATCATAAATACATCAATAATTCAAATTTTCAACTTACAATAAAACAAAACAACACTAAACTACCATCTAAAAAGGTCATAATCATAAACTTGTATAAAACTACATAACTTATCCTACCAAATCATAAAAATATGAGTTCTTAAAATTGTTGACATTTTAAAAAACCAAAAAACAAGGCCAGAAAATGAAATTTCAAAAGGCAACAAACTCATATTGAGGGATAATAGTTATCCCTCACAATATTGAAGATATTGTACTAGTAGTGTCATTAGAGGGAAATTGACAGGTGTCAGTATTTGTGTAATTGTGAACCTGCTACAGCAGGTCACATATTAGGGATATATATAGTTGTGTTACACTTGGTTTGTAAGTAACAAAGATGAAAAACTGAATTCAGTTACAACAAAGATGAAAATATCTTCTATCTCTTCTACTCTCTCTTACATGGTATCAGATTGCTAAGTCGATCCATGGCTAGCACTAACTCCTCCGGTACGTCTTCGCCGGAAACAGTACCAACACCGGTGGCGCCGCCGGTTGCAGAACGGCATGATTCTCGCCGTCTTCAATTTTCGCTTAAGATAGCGCAGAAATTAGATGAGAAAAACTTCCATCTATGGCGTCAACAAGTTGAGCCATACATCAATGCTCACGATCTAACGGATCTAGTGGTCTGCACACGCGTTCCGCTCAAATTCGCGAACGATGAAGATCGTCGTAGTGGCACCGTGAGTCCGCGGTATTCGTCGTGGATCCAGAAGGATCAGATGTTGCTCTCGTGGCTTCAGTCCACGCTTTCTAACGAGATTCTCTCTCGTGTTCTCGGTTGCTCTCATGCTCACGAGCTTTGGGATCGGTTGTTCTCCTATTTTCAGAAACAAACTCGCGCGCGTGCACGGCAGCTTCGGGTTGAGTTACGCGCCATTACACTTGATTCTCTTTCAGTTCAAGATTACCTTCTCAAGATTCGTACTACTGTGGATGCGTTGGCCTCGATTGGAGATGCTATTCCTCTTTCTCACTATATCGATGTGATTCTTGAAGGATTGACTGTGGATTATGCTCCGGTGGTGTCCGTTATTGAGAGCAAGTTCGGTGTTATGGATCTTGATGAGGTAGAGATCTTACTCCTTGCTCATGAATTACGTCTTGCTAAGTTCAAGAAGTCCACTGTTCCTGACGTAGCTTCTCTTAATCTCACACATGCTCCTTCCAATTCTCCTACCTCTGCTCCTGTTGAGGATTCACCTACACCTACCACTGACACTTCAGTCACTCCTAATGCTACACAAACTCAAGGTGAACCGGAGTATAACTCCTTTCGTGGTGGCAGATCTAATCGTGGTGGCCGGTTTGGCAGAGGAAGAGGTGGTCGTTCCTCTGGCTATGGTGGCATTCAGTGCCAAGTTTGCTTGAAACCTGGTCACTCTGCTCTAAACTGCTGGCATAGGTACAATTCTCAGTTCCAACCTTCTTCAGGTGGTGCTCAATATGGTTCTGCTCCCTATGCACCTCAACCTCCTTGGTATGGTGCTCCTGCTGCTTATGTTCAGGCTCCTCCCAATGTTTGGTATAAGTCTCCTAGGCCTGCAACTGTGGTTGCTAATCCTCCTGCAGCCTATATTGTTAATGCTGCTCCTGCCCCTGCTAGTGCTGCTGCGTGGTTCCCCGACTCTGGAGCCTCCTTCCATGTTACTAGTGACCCTAAAAACATTCAGCAACCTACTCAACTTGAAGGTCATGACCAAGTCTTTGTAGGAAATGCTCAAGGTTTGAACATCTCTTCTGCTGGTGTCAGCTCTTTTCCTTCTCCTTTTCAACCTAACACACACCTTACACTTCAGAACCTATTACTTGTTCCTAATATTACTAAAAATCTGCTTAGTGTGAGTCAGTTCTGTAGGGATAATCAGGTATACTTCTTGTTTACTGCTAATCAGTGTCTTGTTAAATCTCAGGTTTCTGATGCTACTCTCCTTGAAGGCCATGTAGGAGCTGATGGACTGTATTCCTTTCCTCCTCTGAACCTGTCCAAGTCTACTTTTGTCTTTAGTTCATCTAGTCTTAATAATTCTGTACCTAGTGTTAATTCTGTTGATGTTCCTTCTAGTCTGCCCCATGTTTGGCATCTTAGGCTTGGACATCCTAATACTCACACTCTTAGACTTGTATTGCAAAGTTGTAATATCCCTTTACCAAATAAATATAATGATTCTTTCTGTTCAGCTTGCTGTCTTGGGAAAGCTCATAGACTTCCCTCTTCCACCTCACACACTATTTACACTAAGCCTTTGGAACTCATTTTTACTGACTTGTGGGGACCTTCTCCTAGTCCCTCTACATCTGGATATTCATATTACATGTCCTTTGTTGATGCTTATTCCAGGTACACTTGGATTTATCTGCTTAAGTCCAAATCTGAAGTCATTCATACCTTCAAGCAGTTCAAAGCAATGGTGGAACTGCAACTCAACTTGCCTATCAAGATGGTTCAGTCTGACTGGGGTGGTGAGTTCAGACCCTTCACTAACTATCTCAAAGAGCTAGGCATTATCCACAGACTCATCTGTCCCCATACTCACCATCAGAATGGTGTTATTGAAAGAAAGCACAGGCACATTGTGGAAATTGGCCTCACCTTACTCAGTCAAGCTTCTCTGCCTATCACATACTGGGACTATGCCTTTTCCACTGCTGTTTTCCTCATCAACAGGCTGCCTTCTTCCTCTGTTCAGTTTCAGGTCCCCTTCACTCTTCTCTTTAATCAAAATCCTGACTATAAATTTCTCAAGGTATTTGGATGTGCCTGCTTTCCTTTACTCAGACCCTATAGTGCTCATAAGCTTGAATTTAGGTCTCAAGAATGTCTATTTTTGGGCTACTCTCCTTCTCATAAAGGGTATAGGTGCCTGGCTCCTAATGGTAGGCTTTACATTTCTAAGGATGTCTTGTTCCATGAGTCTAGGTTTCCCTACCATGACCTATTCCCTGCTTCCTCTCCACCTTCTCCTCCTGTTAAGAGTGTCTCCATTTCTCCTTTGAGTTTTAGTCCCTCCATATCTACACCTAGTCCTTCTTCAGGACCTGTTACTCTTTCTCCTTTAAATACTGCTAACTCTTCCAGTATTTCTACTCCTTCTTCTGCCTCCTCTGAGCCAGCTCCTTTCTCCACACATATATCTTCCTCCACTGCTGAGTCTAGTCCTTCTTCTTCCAGTCAGTCCTCTGCTTCTCTTCCTCCTAATGCTGTACCTGTTGATACCATTCCTTCTAATGCTCACACTATGCAAACCAGAGCTAAGTCTGGTTTTGCACAACCCAGGCTGCAACCAAGACTTCTCCTTACTCATGTTGAGCCTAGAAATGCCAAGCAAGCTCTAGCAGATCCTAATTGGAGAATAGCAATGCAGGCTGAGTATGATGCTCTCATGAAGAATGAAACCTGGTCCTTGGTTCCTCTTCCTTCCAATAAGAAGGCCATAGGTTGTAAGTGGGTTTTTAGGGTGAAAGAGAATCCTGATGGGACTGTCAACAAACTGAAGGCTAGGCTGGTTGCTAAAGGTTTCCATCAAAAGCAAGGTCTTGATTTCAATGAGACCTTCTCTCCTGTTGTGAAGCCCATTACTATAAGAATCATCCTCACCATTGCCATCACACACAAGTGGACTATTCAGCAACTTGATGTGAATAATGCCTTTTTGAATGGCTGTCTTGAAGAAGAGGTCTTTATGGAGCAGCCCCAAGGGTTTGTTCATTCAGATTCCTCTCTTGTTTGTAAGCTTTCTAAAGCCTTATATGGCCTAAAACAGGCCCCAAGGCAATGGTTTGAGAGGCTCAAATCTACACTGCTCAGTCTGCAATTTCAAGCTAGCAAGTGTGACCCATCTTTGTTCACCATGGTTTCTCAAGGTCATACAACATACCTCTTGGTGTATGTTGATGATATTATTATCACAGGCAGCTCTCCTTCCATTATTCAAGCTACCATCTCTAAACTAAACTCTGCTTTCTCCTTGAAGCTGCTTGGCTCTCTTGATTACTTCCTGGGTATTGAGGTTAAACAGGCCTCTTCAGGTTGTCTTTTGATGACTCAAGCTAAGTATCTTAGAGATCTCCTGCAGAAGACAAATATGCTTGAAGCTGCCCATGTTAACACTCCTATGCAGTCCACTTGCAAGCTCACTAAAACAGGCTCTCCTAAAAACTGAATTCAGTTACAACAAAGATGAAAATATCTTCTATCTCTTCTACTCTCTCTTACACACAACAACACTAAACACGTGAGTGTACATTTTTAAACCAATATACATTAAAACACATAAATAACTAAACAAAATATCTAAAAATATTGACCAAAATTTTCCGCTTTAAAGTCAAACCAATGTAGAATTGTAAACTTGTAAAGTGTAAACTAATAGTAAAATTGAGAGTTTACCAATTTTATCAAAATTTAATAGAACTGGTAAGAGTTTACAAAAAAGAGAGTTTACATCATAGTAAACTCGTTTTTAAGACCTAAAATCATAAACTTGTAAGAGTTTAACAACCTTGGCAACAACCGCTGATGCGGATGGCAGCATGCAAGCCAAAAGCATTGCAAAGAATCCTATCACCGCTACGTCGTTCTGCTGTTGCGCACTATAGTAGCTAAAAATGATGGATTTTAGGCTTTCCACCTTGGTCTGCCATCCCCAATTGATAACACTGCTAGCTAAACACTAACCCTTGTTTATAGGGATACAAGTCTCCTAATCCTAAATAAGTAGGAAAACCAGGAAATAAATCATGGTACTAATAACTAAGCAATATAGAAACTAACTTTAGGAGATAATGTAAGATGCTCTAAGATTAGAAACTAATCTTCCGAGATAAACTACTCCATAAATGATAACATTCTAAGATACATTCTTATATTTCAATACTGACAAATCCAAATGGACAAGTTATAAAACACTTATAACCAAACGCTGATTAATCCTATCTATTAAGCATACAACAATGCTTGCAGTTACTGAATTGACCCAGTTTAGTATCTGAAGCAATGCAAGAAAAACAACAGCTTGTGTGGATGACTTTTTTAACTAAGCCCCTCGCCCCCAATAAAAGGGTAGTTTAAAAGAGAAACATTCACCAGCTCTGTGGTTCATGAAGATTAAAAGAAGTGACAAAATTATTATCAAAATCAATAGTTTCCTATAACTTATGTTACAGTAAATTGAAACAATAAATTTGTGTCCAATGTTGCTTCTTCACTAAACAATGGGTTGACATATGAAACTACATGAAAATAAACCAAGGACAAGAACAGTGCAGAACTCGATATAGAGTATGTAGTATAGATTAAAACCTTAGTTGCAATAGATGACTGTCACCAGCACCTCTATCCACCTTAGCATTAGCAATGAGAGGATCTTTAAGAACAGATTCTAAGAGCTCGCGAGCCTTTTCATACTCCTTTGCTTGTAACTTGACAAGTCCTTCATGATAAGTTTGAGAAAGATGAAATTCCTAAAAGAAAAAATCAACAGAAAAAACATTATACATTTATGTAGCACCGACACCTCTGAAAACTGGTGTGTCTGTGTGGGACACTTGCACCGACACTTGTGATCACGTTTAATTTTATTCAGTTTTTTCAAATTATTTTCAGTGTCGCTATGTCAGTGTTGCATACATGAAATAATCATAATCATTGTAACCTAAGAATCATAATCATTCAGAATTAGTAAAGAGAGGAACGTGCCTGAGCTTCTTTGGTGGGAGCTAGTGGTTCCCACTGGCATTTAGAGTCGGTGTCATTGATAGCTGCAATTGAGAACTGAAAAAACCAAAACCGAAGAAATTGTATCAGAATGCGAACTTCAAAACTCGCAAGAAATTACAAACGTTAACGATGAAATAACAACGGTGATAATGAAGATAATAGCATACCATAGTTCGAATTTCAGAGTATCGAGTGTTCAAATTCGCTGAAGTTTCTCCGATTTAGGGTTCCGGCGTTCGATTTTGGCTTCGGATTTTTTTCCGGTTGTAGCTTGCGGAAGTGTGAGAGAGCGAGCGCGCTCTGAGAACCGCGGTTCAACTAATTCGTAAACGACGTCGTCTTGTAGACTTCACCACTTTTTTTTTACTTTTTATTAAGAAAAAAAACTGTGAGTTTTATTATCCTTTAATCATCATAACCCGTAAGTTTTGGGTCGGATCTCATCTAAACTTCAAAATAATAAATTATAAACTAGATATATGGTCCGTGCGTTGCACGGGTTTAGCTAAAATATATTTTTATAATATTTTAAAAAATTTAAAATATAAATTTAAATAATATAAATATATATAAATAATTTTTTAAATGCGAAACTGTGTTTATATTTAGTATTAATTTATTATAGAAAATAAATTTTTTATATCATTTATAAATATAAAATTATATAAAATTTATAAATATAGGGGTTTATTGATAAACGTTGAATATTATAATGTTTAATATATTGAGTTAAATTTTATTTTCAATCACTAAAAGAGACATTTTTCAATTTTTTTTAAAAAAAAAAAATTGAAGATAGTTTTTATATCATTTCAATAAAATTTAAATATTATATTTTATTTTAATAGTTCTATCAGATTATATTTTATTTATATATGATTGGATATTTTTATATTATTTATATTTATCTTTTGTTATAGACGCTTCGTAAATAACAACTCATTTATATTATAATAAAGATTTATTACTCACTCATCCCATAATACATAATTTGTTAAGTTTAAAAAAATACTCATTCGATTATATTTTCAGTAATAAGATAATTTTTTAAGTTTTAAGTATACTCAATCGATTATAATATATTAGTTGAATGTTTTTTTTAATAAGATAAATATTTCATTTAAGTTTATTTTATTTACTATGATTTGATTTATTCTCAATTAAAAAAAAACTTTCCAACTTTTTGTATTTGTTAATAGGTAATATTATTTAGTGATATTGAAATATTATTATTTTTATTTTTAACTATAAGCAATTAATTTGTATTTAATAGAATTTTTATGCGCATAGTTAGAAATTTCAAGCAATAATTTAAATGTCAAATCAAATGAGGGTAACAAATAAATTTTATATTATACGAAATTGAAATAAGAAAATTATTAATTTGTTAAAATTAAAAAAATAAATAAAATTATAATGATGTAACTTTAAGTAATTGTATAAGATTATGGATTGTAATTTATTATTTTATTAGGATAAACAAATGAAATATTCATTCATTTTAAAATTTTAGAGATAAACTTTGAATATATGTCTAATTGTTTTTAATTTTCATATTGAAGGGTGCACAAAAGTAAACAATGGTTTTAAATAAATTATATTTTTTTAAATAAAAAATTAATATTATCTTTTATATGGTACAATATAATAATAAATTCGTTTACTTTAATTTGAGATTATATAATTTTATTATGAGAAATATTTTATTAGAGTCAGTCTGTTTGACCAAATCCAAAACACATCCACTTATAAGTAATCATAAAGTTTCCATAATTTTATATACATGTATAAATCAATACTACAAAAGCAATGATATACAAAATTTGATTAACAACAATGACTAATTTCATGAATCATATATCCTCACACATTTAGTTAATTTTTCCAATTTAAAACTCTATCGTATAGTCAATTGTGACTCAACCTCTTTTTTTATACAAAAATATGTGATTTCAACCGGAAAAAAAATAAATTCTAATAGTCTAAATTATTTGTAAGATGTAATTAAAATGATGAGTAAAAAAAAAGACAATAAATTAATTCTTAAAATGTCATACCTTTTTTATTTTTCCGGTTAATTATAGCAAATAGGAAGTAAACTAAAATAATATAGTAGCCAAAACCTCCATTAGAATTTATCAAATCCAAAAAATAATAAAATAGTAATGGTTCAAATCTCACATATATATATATATATATATATATATATATATATATATATATATATATATATATATATATATATATATATATATATATATATATATATATATATATATATATATATATATGATATAATAAGATATGATATAATAAGAATGGATAATGTAAAAGACATAAAAAAATCTTCAAAATTACATTCCTTTCCTGTTCTTCTGAAATAAACTCAAACAATATATTAGCAATTTTCAAATATATTTTTTTGATTAAAAAAATATTATATATAATTTTTTTATAAAATGAATAAATATATTAAAGATATTAAAAATAAAATGATAAAAAAATATTAAATAAACATAATTATTAATGATATATTAGTATAATTTAACTTTATAATTTCAAATTTAGTTGATGCAATTAAAATGGTTAGAGACAAACTTACCTCTAAGATGTCACACTTGTCATCGATTTCTTGAACACTAAAAATGCAGTTGAAACAATAATATAAAGATAAGATCAAGTTACTTCAGTTAGTATCATACAATATTAACTAATGAATAGTCAAGATAATACGAAGATTAATAAAGATAAACAAAAATTACAATACAAAAATAAAATTGCTGCTACAAAATTACTACTAAAAAGTGATTACAAATCAAAATCAAATATTAACTGATCAACAATTAAGATAATATGAAGATTAAGAAAGATAAACACAAATAATAATATAAATTTAAAAAGCTGCTAAAAAGTTGCAGTTTATAATCCAAATTACCATCTATATTCAATATTTAGTATATACACTTGAATGAATATTTCTTGAAAGAGACAATGTAGAGAATAAATCTAAAAAGAGAAATAGAAAAAAACTTGAGATTGAAGGCCATTTTTATAAGTGTATTTATAATGAATACATAGAATTCAATGAGAGGGTAAATGAAAAATAAAAAAATTGTAACGTATCTTTTATGTATTCAATTAAAAAATTTAATAAATTTTATTTTGGAATAAATTAAAATGAGGAAGATGGAAAGTTTTTATTCTTACAGTTGAAATCTTCCATTAATTCTTATTGAACATAATAGCATTAAAAAAGTCAATGAAAAAACATTTACCTGTTACATTTAAATTCATTCTTATTAAACTTTTTTTGTAGAATTTATTTTTATTAAAATTCTATGTGACCGTTAAATGCTACTGTATATATTTTAACGGTTAAATGTTAGCTTCATTCTTAAAAAATTTATGTAACAGTTACATTAATTCTTTTATATTGTAAAAAAGATTATTTGATTCTATAGCTATGGCTCAATATTATTATTATTATTATTATTATTATTATTATTATTAATAATGTGTCAATTTAATAAATAATATAATAAATATAATAGTATAAATAAATATTTGTGTTTTGTTAATATTTTTATTGTTAGTATAAATAATTTAATATTTTATTTAACGTGACTATTAAGTTATAAAATAGAAAAATTAGTTTAAGAGTTAATAATATATATTGGCAATAAGGGTTACCAACATAAAATTTATTGGTGTTTTAGTGTAACGTTATTAACGTTACGACTTCTCATTTTCTATAAAAAATATGATAAATTAAATTGAGTATTATGTATTATTAAAATTTAATTAAATTTAAAAAGATTTATTTTTAAAAAAATGTATAAAATTGGAGAAAAAATTAAAAAGTGGTTTACGTAAATAGAAATCAAATATTTTCTTTATAAAATATTATTTATGTTTTTTTATTTCTTCTCTTTCATAAATTAATTTGATTGTTAAAATGATTTTCTATAATTTAATCTTTACCATTATTTTATTATTATTATTATTATTATTATTATTATTATTATTATTATTATTATTGAATTGTTGAATTATAATACTATAAAAGTAAAAAATAATTTAACTATTTATTCTAAAATATTATAATACAAATAGTTAATTAATATTAGAAATTTTAAGAGATTGACATCTCAGCATTAGTGTTATATTAGAATGACACATCATTTTTAGGTCTAGGGTTGTTGCAAAATTTGTCATCATGACAACCTTGCATTTAGATTAAGTAGATAAATAAAAGATAGAGACCAAATAGGATCAAATTGTTTTTTTAAAGGGTTGTGTCTTGAGTTTTGGGTGGGTTATATAGGTTATGTCTTGAATTTTAAAGGACAAATTATTATTTTATTAAATTTATTATTGTAAAAAAATTAATAGTGAGATTTTTAGAAATTTTCAGAAAATCTAGTCTCTTATTTTTAGTCTCTTATTTTAGAAATTTGTTGAAGTTTGAGTTTAAAATAGTGAGATTTTTATTGTTTCTATTTTTATATTATTGATTTTAACGGTAATATTTTTGTTTCTGTTATATGATTTGATTTTGATTAAAGTGAGTGAGTATATTATCGAGCAATAAATTTTGTATAGCATTTTCAGAGTTTTTGATATTTATGCATTCTCTTATTTATATTTTAGAGTGAAGGTCCATTTTAATCCCTTACAAAAACTGCAGAAGTCAGATTAGTCTCTAAGAAAAAAAGTCTCTATTAAATCTCTTACAAAATTTAGCCGAGCCATGTTAGTCTCTCTACTAATATTTTTTTCTAACCGGTATTTTTCTTACTTTTGAACCGTGACTGACTACTGCCAATGAAGACCCATTTTAGTCTCTAAAAAAAAGTCCAAATTAGTCCCTAAGAAAAAAAGTTTATATTTAATCTCTTACAAAATTTATCTGAGTCATGTTAGTCTCTCTTTTAATATTTTTTTCAAATGATTTTTTTCCTAATTTTAAATCGTGACTAAACTAGACAAAATAGACCTACTTTCAGAAATTGAGTACGAGCCAAAGGTTAAATTCCTTTGCACATGGTCTTCAGAGTCTGAGTTTTCACCAGAAGTTGAGTTACCGAGTATACTTTGTTAAATACTTTGTTATCATCAAAACCAAACAAATATAGTATAAACCAATTTTTTTCCAACATATCATGTGTATTATTTTCGCCACAAGTATTATTTACAAAAGGAAGAAATTAGTCTAAATCACCCCAGCAGCACAACTAAACATTTCTAAAAGATCATTAACGACATAAACAATAACAACATCTAATACACAAGAATACATAACAAGATAAACAGTAGTCACCCAGCCATAAGTCTGATAATAAACCCAACAAAAAAAGAACATCGTGGTATTGCGATGATTTATCTACAATCCCTTCACAAATAATTTCAAATCAATAGTCGTAAAATAAAAATCCAGTCACGGTTTAAAAATAGGAAAAAATTGTTACTTGTCACTTCAAATATTAAACCTGGAACCCCCGATTTTTTTTAGTTTGAAAATGCCCATGATATTATTTACTCTTTAAAAAATTACATTTGTCAAATAAAATTACTATTGCTGTAGAGTAAAAATCAAAATTTCCGATAAGCAAAACAAATTTCTGGGTACGAACATTGCACGCATACCGAAAATTGTTTGAGTTTGGGAAATTTTCGGTTGTGATTTACCGTAAATTCCAAAATTTTCGAGGCGATTACAAAATAATTGGAAATTTTCCAAATTTTCTGGGACGATACATATTTAACCGGAAATATCAAATTTTCAGAATGCCATAAATTTCCTAGTTACTTGAAATTTCTAGTATGTATGCAGATGAAATTTTGTATATGTGTGTTCCTGGGCCGACAACTGCTTCTACAGATTCATGTATAGATTATACAGAATTCTTCACTTCATATATGGTATGTTTTGTATTGAAATAATGCAGTTTTAATTTTTTTCCGTCATTTATGAAATTAATAACGTTTAATAATTATATGTTGCAATTGACAAATTTGTAACTCACAATCAGAAGTTTTAGCATGGGCGCAATCTACTGGTAAACAACATGGTATTATTGTTGTTATTGTTCGTTCTGATCCTACTAATGAAATGCGGGGGAGGAAGGATAAATTAATTATGGGTTGTGACAGAGGAGAAAATTACAAAAGAAGAAATGCATATGAAACCACTAATTTCTCTGATGGCATTTATAGTATGAAGGTCAAGTGTTCGTTTAGGCTGAGATATGTTTCAAGTGGTACCGATTGAAAGGTGATGGTTAGATGCGGGATGAACAATCATAGACTAGATAATGATTTGGAAGATCGTAATATATTTAGTCATTTAAATGACCATGAAAGAAAGTCTGTGAATGACATGAAGAAGTACAATATGGCTCCAAGGTACATAATTTCTGCTTTGAAAGACAGAGATCCAAAAAACCTCATGAGTATTACCCAGGTGTATAAAGCTATATCAACATACAGAATAGGCAAGAGAGGTACATGGACAGAAATGCAAATGTTATTAAGCCTTATTCACAAAGAGAAATACATGTGTTTGACTAGAAATAATGACACCTCGGATATTGTAGCTGTTGTCTTCTGAACACATCTTGATTCTGTGAAGTTGTTGAATATGTTTCATCTGGTGTTAATATTTGATTGTACGTAAAGACAAAATAGGTAAGAACTTTATTTTTTACATTATAAAACCTGTTGTGAATGTTTAGTGAGTTATTTGGTTATGTGCATTTGGATCGTGCAGGTACTGGATGCCACTGCTTGAAATTGTTGGTATTATGTCAACGAAGTTGACGTTTTTGGTTGCCTTTGCCTATTTGGAACATGAAAGGGAAGAGAATTTCACATGGGCACTAGATAAGCTCAAAGAGTTGTTCACTTTAGATAAATTGTTACCAAAGATTACGGTGACAGATCGAGAGCTTGCATTGATGAATGTCATGGAATTTGTGTTTCTAAATGCAACTCATTTGTTGTGTTCATTCCATATTTCAAAATATACGAGTATGAAATGTAAAGAGTACGTGAAATCGAAAAGACAAGAACGTGTCATGGATCTATAAAACAACATCATGTATTCAAATACAGAACATGAGTTTAATGTACACTTCAAGCACTTTGAAAGTGTTTGTACTCTAATTGATTATTATTTTCTTTAAAATTATTATTTTTAATATGTTTAAGAAGTCAATGCATGTTTGTTGTCATTATTCAATGCAAAATCTCATTTAATAATAAAGGTCTACATGTTATTGGAGATACACCTAACCTTTATGAGAAATTTATTTTATTATTGAAAGACATTAGTTCCTTTTGACGAAGACAACTTGACTTCTTATTTTGGATTTGACGATGGTAAGGCGCAGTAATCCCTTAAAGCATCAACATGCATGAAAGAAATAGAGAAAGTCATTGTTTTTTTCAATATTTTTATATTTTTTAAAAATCTATAAAGTTTGGCTTATGGTAGATAGTAGCAGGAATTCTCTGGGAGTCACATATGATAATAATGGTTGTGAGCTTAAATCTTCTCATGTTTAAGGAGTACCTTCACTGGTGAGTTAATCAATTATATTACCTTATTATATGTTAGATGTGAACATGATTTGTAAGAGATATATGTTAATCAACTACTTTATTGCTTCTTCAATGCTTAATGTTGATACGTTTATTATTTCTCTAATGCTTGCTTCAACTTTTATGATGTAGCTGCTCATTTTATATATATATATATATATATATATATATATATATATATATATATATATATATATATATATATATATATATATATATATATATATATATATATATATAATTCATTATAAAATGAGTCCAATCAAATAGTAGAAGTTGAACAAAACTCATAAAAAGAAGCTGAAGAAGTCAAAGGTCTGTGGATCTCAATTTGTCTGGTTCCTTTCAGCTGACAAACTTTTACTTTATCTAAGTTCCCTTGTTAATGGCGGATGATGTTTAAGAATAACCTAACATAACATCATACTTTTAATGTATGAAAATTTTCTTTTAGCATGATTAATTTGACATATCTCCTACTTTGTGTATAATATTGATATTAGTTGGTGTTTATTGCAATAGCATATTCTGGTATATCTATCAAAAATTAAGACTCGGTATCTTCGATGTCTTTTGGCGAAGCAGTTTAAAATTTTAAGTACAGTTGCACAACTGATTATGGTTGGATTAATAAACATAGTTATGTGTGTTATGGACACATACTCGATGATGAAACTGTTGTTATGTATGAAAGGGGTGATAAATATGAAACATAATACAATCATTTATATGGTTTAACTATATGATAAGAATAACAAGAATAATTCAACTATAAACTCTAATAATACTAAAAAAATGATTTGACTGTGAGATATATACAATTCATTGTTATATTTCTTTTACATATTATTAACCATTTGCGAAGGGGGTTTAACTTCTAAAAACAAAACCCTATAGTTTACATAAAATTCCATTTTTGAGTACATATGTTGACTCAATAATTCAACAATTGCCCCGTTGTCATGTCATATATGTAGAACTTAATGTTTTTCACAAAAATTAACGGAAAGGATCAACTTGACTAACTTAATACTTTTAGGGGACTAATATGTAACATTTATTAAATAAGAGACTGAGGTGAAACTTAAAATCAAGTTAAAAGACTTTGCTACTAATTAAATTTTTTTATTAATATGATATGTTGTGTTATTTTGTTATTTGATAATACTTATTTTTTTAACAATATTTATTAGTTTAGTTTAATCTATTTGCGTTTATTATTTAATTTGTTTCAACCATAATCGATTATCCTTATGTTGTAATATTAACTTTTAATATACAATATATAGTACAATATATTCAATCTATCATTTATTAGCATTTTTATAATCTTAATAAAATTATAATTTATAGTTTGAATATCAGTAAATCAATCCAAATTGAACCACATTAAATTGATTCAGGTTGAATTTGATTTTTTTTAATAAATCATCCATAACCAAATTGAAACGTTAATAAATTTATCTTTGCATCAGATGGATTTTTACCTCAATTGATCAAAACCGCACTGTGAGCGTCCCTAGTTCACATGGACATTATACAGTTGGTATAGTATAATGGTTTGAAACTAAGCAATCCAAATAATATAGATTACAGAATGCCCACCAATACATATTAAACAATTGAGAAATATCATATAGTGTTTAGTGAGACTCAAAGTAAAATAGTCAAAGTATTTGTCCATGTGGAATAAGGAGAAATATATATGACAGGAATATCACTCTTACATTTTGGTTCGAAGTGCTTATTATGCTCTTTTAATTTTTAGTTAAGTTTTTAATTTTATTTTCATGTATTTGCATCAGCATGCATAGATTGGAAAATATAAATGCATTTTTCATATAAATTAGGGATAAATATACGTTGCGAGATTCGGTTTACTCCCTTTTATTTTTTTTTTGTTTGGATTACCCCCTTGAAATATAAAAATTAGATATTTTTGCCCCCTATTATCCCCCTGTAAAATGATTTTTTTGATTTACCCCTTGGTTTTTTTCCTGGTTTTTACACGCTTAGGGGTTTTGATTTTGCCTCATTTGCTTGGTTCTTTGCTCTTCTTTGATCTAGGGATCCCTGAGGCAACTCGCCACTTAGAGGTTGATCCTATTAGCATTTGATTGAAGTTGCCTATGACATATTTCTTCAAGTGGACCTCTTGGACGAGGCGCTCAATCTCCTTGAGTTGGTAGCAATATTTCGTGTGGTGGCCCTTAACCTTGTGAAACTTGTACCACCAACTAGGTTCAAGCCCCACGATGTCTAACTTGAGAGATGAAAAAAGAGGAATTTTATGGGGCACGGAGGACCTCATGTCATATATGCTTACGACGAGTGTTTAAGGGCGCGGAACTTTCCGTACGCCTCCCTTTTTGTTTGAAGGTCGCACTGTCTTTAACAGGCGAAGTATAATGATTCATGTGTGACTAAAGTAATTTATTAGGGTTTCCAATTGTCGGTTGCTTAACATCTCTGGCTTTCTTTTCTATGTTGCTCTCATCCTTATTTACGTAACATTTTGCTCGTACCATTACCTTTGCTATGGAAGCAACAAGCCTCTAACTGGCCTTAGGATTAATTGAAATGCCCAACCCTTTGTTTGTTTTGGAATGTTCCTACAAACATCTCCTAGTTAGGGTGGTCGACCTTAATGGTCTCCTCATTGAAGTAGACGAGGCACTTCTTCAAAGATTATAAAGGGCCTTGACGAATGTTGAATAGGCTGATGGTAGACATCCTTCACTGTCTGCTTGCTGTAAAATGATTGACCAATTTATTTATTAAGTCTTGGTAACTAGTAACTAAAAATCGTAGCAGGCTCATGTACCACTTTAACGTTGCATCCTTGAAAGTTATAGCGAGAAACTTGCGCTCTAGGGAGTCAGAGGCTCCAATAATTGTTATTTACGTGTTGATTGGGGCGACATGCTCTTTGGGTCACCACGTCCATCAATCTTGGCCAACAATGGTAGCTTAAAATTATTTGGCACTAGGGCCTCCCCCCCATATTTCATCAAAGAGAGGCCAGGGTTTCATAACCTTTATCTTCTGATGAGACTCAGGATCCTAATGGATGGGCTAAATATGAAGAACACTGTCATCCAGAGTATGATTCTAGCAACACAAATTCTCCATGCTACCATACATTTCCTCTATGACGTCTTCATCGCCTCCGAAACTGTTATTGGATGGAGTTGCTACCTGTTTGTTCATCATATTTACTAAAGGGGGTAGAATATGGAAGGCAATTTTACCGTCTGATGCAATAGTGGCCCAAGTCAGTTTTACCTTGGCTCCACGGTGGGCGCTAATTGTACTTACTAAAAGCACAATGAATAACAACTCCTAGTTGTGTAGGTTTGTTTGAGGGTTTCTGGGTTGTTGTTGGTATTAGAGCAAGTTCATGCAGGATTGGTGAGAAGTCCTGTAATTGTCTTATTTATGAGTGAATTGAATGTCCTTTTCAATTCTATGGTTGAGGTATCTATAAAGGTTTGTCGGGTCAGAATTTTTGGACCAATGAGGGGTTATTATATTCCTCTTAGGAGTATGGAACCATTATTTCCTCTTATTCTTCAAGAGAATGTAACTGGCCCCTTTTGACTGAGTTTCCACACCGTTAGTGTCTAATGACACATTAAATCCCACATTTCATTTGATAAGCGGGTGGCGCATTGTACAAGCTTATCCGCAACAGACTTTATCCTACCTTTTCTGACCCCTTTCCTTCTAAGTCGGTTAAGTTTTTCCTTATACAAGACCTAATACAATTAAACTGATGTGAAAGTCATTACAACAAAATTGTTACAAAAGATAATAATTTATTTCTTAAAAGTTATATTTATCAAAAACTGAAAAGAAAGTTCTTATTCAATCTCATGTATGCATGATAACTTAATATTTTATTAATTTTATGAAAATAAAAAAGTTAGTTACGACTAGAACAAATAAATTTGTTAACAATAAATTTTATGAAAGATTTAATATTAAGGATACATGGAGTAATTAATAGTTAAAGAATTAAACATGTGTATTTTTATAAATTGTTTTTCAATTTGCTAAACATCCATTTGGCATAAGCTATTATATTGAAATTATTGTACCGAAAAGACAAGAATAGAGAAAGACGTAAAGATTTTGAAAAATAAGTAGAGAGCGTGACTGGACCACGTGTCAGCTATCCGTTATTCGACCGTTACAGATTGAAAAATGTCTCGTTGTTAATCAATGAACGAACCAACGAAGAATTGAAGAAGAAGAAGAAGAAGAAGGAGCTGCTTTCAACTTTCATCGTCGTCTTCTTCCATTTCTCCTTTCAAGAAACCCTTTCTCTCTCTAAAACCTCTCTCTCTCATGGCCATCGCAACAGAGTCTCATCAATCTCACCCTCAACAACACACGGTAATCCATTCTAGGGTTTTGCTTTCCATTCTGATTCAATTGTTTCCTCTTTTTCCGTTTTTGTTGATTGATTCGGTTTATTTCAACAAGATCTGATGGTTCCTGTTTATTAATTGGGGGTTATTGTTCGAATTTGTGGTAGTTGTTAACAAGATCCGTTAATTGTTAATTATTGATTGTTTTGTTCGTGATTCTTATTTGCAGGCTTCTTCGGAGTATTCAGGTTCAGCTCAGGAGCAAAAGAGATGGACATTGAATGATTTTGATATTGGAAAACCTCTTGGAAGGGGAAAATTCGGCCATGTCTATTTGGCCAGAGAAAAAACTGTGAGTTCATGTTCAATTTTGTAGATCTGTCTGAAATGCTTGTAGTTAGTTGATTTGTGATGTTTATTTAAAATGTGTTTATGTGATTATGATGCAGAGTAATCATATTGTTGCTTTGAAAGTACTCTTTAAGACTCAATTGCAACAATCCCAAGTTGAGCATCAGCTTCGCCGAGAAGTTGAAATACAGAGTCATCTGAGACATCCCCATATATTGCGACTTTATGGATACTTTTATGATCAGGTATACTTTGGTTTTGCTTGATATAATTAGGATCGAACCGTGTATTGTTGAAGAAGGTTAAATTATGCTGCCTGCTATTAACTTTTTCTATGTGAAATTAATTCATTGCAGAAAAGAGTGTATTTGATTTTAGAGTATGCACCTAAAGGTGAACTTTACAAGGAATTGCAGAAATGCAAGTATTTCAGTGAAAGACGTGCAGCTACTGTAAGTACTAATTCCCCCTTCTCACATCTGATGTGATTTTTTTTCTTGATAATTTGCTCAACATATAGCAAAAGCCTAGTCAATACTGAAAAACTTAACATGATAACTCATCTCATAAGTAAAAAAAGGGTGTGCATTTGATTGGTTATGTGGCTATATTCTTAAATTGACCAGTTTATGTTGTTATTTTGTGGTTGATGCAGTATGTTGCGTCATTGGCCCGAGCCCTTATATATTGCCATGGAAAGCATGTAATTCATAGGGACATTAAACCAGAGAACCTTCTTATTGGTGCTCAGGTAACCTCCATTTTACTATTGGACTATGTTTTTTTTATGGTCCTTTTGTCTCTTGTCTTCCTTCATCTTGTGCTAATTATGTCATAATCTTTTTCATTTTCAGGGTGAATTGAAGATTGCGGATTTCGGATGGTCGGTACACACATTCAACCGCAGGAGGACCATGTGCGGCACCCTGGATTACCTTCCACCCGAGATGGGTAAGTTTAGATGACATGAGTTTTTCATATTAAATTTGTTTGTCTCTCTATATGATGATCCTAAATTCTCGATATCTTGACAGTGGAGAGTGTAGAACATGATGCAAGTGTTGATATATGGAGCCTTGGTGTTCTTTGCTATGAGTTTCTTTACGGAGTCCCCCCTTTTGAGGCCAAAGAACATTCTGATACTTATAGAAGGTAACAAGCACTAAGCATTTGAAATTGTATCATCATGCATGAGTTATGTAGTTCCTGTCTAGTGGAAAATATTAGGACAGAAGAATTTAAATAGACTATAGGGTGTATGAACTCTACCGTGCTTAATCCTACTTCTGTGTATGGAATCTTTTTATTTAAACAGGATAATACAAGTGGATCTCAAGTTCCCTCCTAAACCGATTGTTTCTTCTGCTGCGAAAGACCTCATCAGCCAGGTTTTGCTTCTGTCTTGTGCGCTATGAATTTTGTGAAGTTACATATTTATATATTCAAGCATTTTGCCTGAGCACTCTTTCCTAACCATATTTATGCTGACAGATGCTGGTTAAGGATTCCTCTCAACGACTACCGTTGCACAAACTGCTAGAACATCCTTGGATTGTTCAGAATGCAGAGCCCTCCGGTATATACAGGAGCTAATTTGCCTCCCCAATTGTTGTGTTTTCGTAATCGTGGAAATCACCAGCATTGCAGCTTCTTCAAAATAATTGTCAATATTTGGCTGAGAGATGTTGCAAACTATTTGAAGATTTGTAAACTTAAAATTTAAATCCATTGGGTTAGCTGATGCTTGCTGAAGCATTTGATAAAAGAAAAGCATTGTTTGAAAAGATTTACCACATCCTTTCACATGCCATCTTAAATCCCAATGTCTTGTTTGAGGAAGAGAAAATCAGTTTCTTATATCCAATTTTATATGTAATATGTCTTGTTTGAGGATGAGAAAATCAATTTCTTATATCCAATCTTATATGTAATATTATCATACATTGTGGTGTATTATGTCTTTGTATGCCATTGTTCTACAATCTGTAAGTTTTTTCTCCAACAAAACAATAATGTTGGGTTTGATATTTGATCACCCTGACGTTTTTCCAACATTGTGTTTTGTGTGTTATCGTTCTTCCTATCTTTCTTTAAAACATGCCCCCTTTTTTTCTTCTTCTAAATTTGTATTGTTCATTAAACTTAATTAGGTACTATTCAATTAGGCACTATTCCTTGTAAAATGCTAGATGACAACATTTTATAAAATTAGTACTTTTAACAAACTTGATCAAAATTTTGTATAATGTTAATAGGTTTATGTGATTCACAAGAGAAAAACATCACTTCAATGTTTTTTCCTCCAAGAAAGAGCCACTTCAATTCAATAATATCTCATGATATTTTTTTAAGTCAATTTTATTTCGTATGACCTCAATTGGAATTAATTGGAATCATGTAACAAGAGAAAAACATCAATTCAATGTTTTTTCCCACGCAAGAGCCACTTCAATTCAATAATATCTCATGATTTTTTCTTTAAAGTCAATTTTATTTTGTATGACCTCAATTAGAATTATGTTTAAGGTGCATAAACATTAAAAAAAAAAACATAATATTTCACTTAGATTTGTTTGCAGTCGGGCTTGTCGGAGAAAACTAAATCGAATTGACAAATTGGTTTGCCTCCTCTTTTAGCAGAGTGGTGGGCTGGCTAGAGGGCGGTATGGATTCTTTTAGCAGAGTGGTGGGCTGAATAAAGGGCGGTATGGGTTCTTGGGTCGAGGGTGTTTTGGGTTTAGACTTTTAGTTGGAGGCATCCTCTCGAACTCTTGGTTGAGCTGTCTAGGAGACTGGAAGGATTGGTTAGGCAGGGTCACTTGGACTTTGGGTTTGTAACCTAGACCCAATTGAACCAACAACTCTTTAGTTTGTCTATGGGTGGTGACATTCGTTCGGCCAGAATGGTCCAGAGGTTGAGAATGACTTGGAAAGGTTGGATTTCCTTCCAAACTAGTGGTGTTTAATTGGTAGTTGTTTTAAAGTAGGTTGTCGACTAGACAAAACCTTTGCAGATGACTTATTCTGTCATCGGGTAATGAGGTTGGATGTGCTATCTATTCGAGCAAGTTGGAATCAACATACAACCTATTCGTTCTTTGTGATGCTCAAACCAAAATTTAGTATAAGGGGCTTAGGTGGGGTGAGTAGATTAGCTCCTCTTTCGCAGTCAGTTTTAGAGTAATTTTATTTGTTCCTAGGTATATTGATAAGGGTAAGCATAAGGTTTCTGGTATGATTTCAATATGTCATTCTATGGTCTGAACTATTTGGAAGATTCAAAATAAACTTATTTTTTCTCGAAAAAAATTGTTGGTGCATCATTAGATGAGCTTGATTTTTTTCTTGTCTTGGAAGTGAGTTCTTTCTCTTGGTCCAAGAGTTGATTCCCCTATGATAGATTGGAAGGAATACCCACTATTGAGCTGGGTGGACAACTACTTTGTCTTGGAAGTGAGTTCTTTCTCTTGGTCTAGGAGTTGGTTTCCCTTTGGTAGATTGGAAGCAGGACCCTCTATTGAGTTGAGTGGATAACTACTATTTTTTCAAATTCTGGTAGTTTCACTCGCCTCAATCTCGAGTGGTTTCTTTGGTTCTCGGTACTCTTGGTTCTGTCAAGCTAGCTTGCTTGGTTTCCAAACTTTCGTTGTGGTATTTTATTTTCTTTTTTCTCAAAAGTACGCTCATACTACCCTTTATTTGTACCTTGGTTGACATTTGACATTCTTTTTAAAATAGTTGAAATGTTTCTGGTAGATTCTAACTGATTGAAATTTTGCGACTCTTGTTATAAATCGAATTGAGTAATGAGAATCTCTTAATGCACCTCATGCCTTCTTAGAGGTTCTTGGCGAAAACTCCAAAATACTCCAAGAATTTAGATATGCATTTCCGAACTCACGACATCACATTTTTTAGAGGAGTTTTCAGATATGCATGTCCGAAACAAATTTTTTTCAAAATCAGGGGATTTCGCATATGCGTCTCCGAATCAATCCATAATTTAAGTTTAGGTGGTTTTCGGAGATGCATCTCCGAAAATGTTTTAAGTATATATCTGACGCTGACAGAATCCCTCATACTTCATTTTCATCCAACTCATCTTCATCTTTGAATCCTTCATTTTGAATAACTTATTGAAGCAATTTTTGCAACTTTTTCAACTTATCGAATCAAGTTTTCCCAAAGCAATATTATATTCATTTCATCAAGTATCCAAAAGCTTCAATTTTGAGTAAGTTTCTCCAAATCTTTTTTTTAACATTGAATGTAGGTAACATGTAGTTTATATTCATTTAAATTCATTTGATGGAAGTTTAATTTGGAAAATATGGGTGTTTGGGTCAATTATATAATGGTTTTGGGAGCATTTAGGGCAAGAACACACACATGTAAAACAATGGTTGTTTGCAAAGGGGCGTTCGGATGTGCATTTCCAAAATCACCTGTGAAGGAATTTTGGATATGGCAATCCAGAATGTTGCCTTTTTTTGTTGCATATTTCTATCGTTGTTTCATTGACTCCTGAGTGTTTATTAATTGATGATATTTTTGTTCAAAATTATGGTTGATAACCCTAGATTGAGACTTGGCATAATGAGTCAGACAACATCTGTTCGGCGTGAAAGAACTAAGTAGTCTAGCACGGAGATAATGAGCAGGAATCCTAGGAGGAACACATTTAGGCTGCTCCTGACACGTAAGTTGTTCCTGATACGCGGGTTGCACGGCTACATGCAGTAATGAGGTAGGCTAGCGATAGGTATGTCCAAGAGTACCCAGGAGGGCCTTATGACACCTCTCATTTGATATATCATGACACCCATGATGCTCCACATGTTTGGGAAGGAGAGGTATTTTTGTTTACACATTGATATTAACGACTAAAATTTATATTAAAATTTATTTTTAACGACTAACATTGATATTCATTTTTTATTTTTACAGGAAAGGCCAGCTCTAAAGCCCGTGAGCCACACGTGGAAAATATTTGATCTTGTTTAACCCAGGGAGGCTTAGTTCAAGGAGGCAATCCTTGGCTTCAGACTTGCCGGACTATGTTGTTCCGGTTATGAGACTATCAGCCACAACATGCAGGGGACATTTTGTGAGAGATGGCACAAGAAAACCTCATCTTTCCATTTTCGTGTTGAGGAGATGACGTCACATGCCTTCTACATCTTCCTATTAGAGGGAGGTTACTTAACCACTTTCGAATCAGTCGTAACGATGCGATTGAATGGATGGTCGAGTATCTGAGAGCTTAACCAAAACAAGTTTAGGACCAGTATGCCTCAACTAATGGAGCTCATGCCAAGTTCTCCTTCCTAGCAGCACTATATAAAGAGCATCTGAATGCAGCAAAAGCATCCGCGAGCGAGGAGAATAATTTTTTTGTTCAGTACCACCGTGCTTGTGCTTTACGGTGTTACTTAATATTCTTAGTTGACACGTCCATTTTTGTGGACAAAAGTGCAACCTACGTGAATGTAACATACCTCTAGTATTTTGTTTGATTTGGATTCAGTTAGTGAGTGGAACTAGATGGTCGGCTGTTTGGTATACCTATACCAAAAGCTGAATAAAGCTTCTAACTGTAGGACAAGGCAATTGACCCGGCTCTTACACACTGCTAACAGTACTTTTCATTTCAACTATTAATTTTAATTTAGTTTTAATATTTTGTTCTTACACAACTCTTATTCGTTTTTCAGGGATGAATCATTTTCCACTTCCACCGCATTTATGGTTTCTACTTTGATGATGACTATCGTGAAGTGATGTCGCGAATTGCGAGGTACCTCTTACAAAGAGGGAATAATGATGTGCTGCCGCTCCGGGTGTATCTTGATCAGACCGTTCATGATGACATCAATTAAATGCCTTACGAGGATCACATGGAGATGGTCCCCTTCAACCCCATCTCATTATACTCAGGGTGACTGGCATGTGAGAGTAACATTATGGTCAGGTATCTTCCTGAGTGATGCATGCGACAGTTTGGCAATGTGCAGACCATCCTCAGATCTCCCTTTCAGGTTGCTCTTGACACCATTATCCGCTGATATTCCGATGACATCTTTCAGAATTGGGAGCATTATATGGTGCAAGATGAATATAAGATGAATATGTGGAGGGATATGTGACATGGTTCTACAATGTCACACCTTATAATGACATCGGACGCTCCTGGTCGTTCACCTAGGCCAGCTCATGAGGAGCTCTTGGAGAATCAGCAGGCCCAAGATGACCATGTCATTGATGTCTTGTCGATTTGTCAGCGTATACAGTTACTTGGGCAAAAAGCTTTGGACTTATGAGTGATTGAGAGAGACGGTCCTGAAGCGGTGGCCATCGTAGAAAGGATGGTTAAGGAGTCACCTGTGTTGCGGGATATAGGAGGCAGAGGAGGGTTCAGGGGTGAGGATTAGGCATATGCAGTAGGCTATGCCCTTCTTTTTTAATTTGCCGATGTATTGATATTACATTTCATATTTTCTGAACAACATTTGTATTATTTTGCACTATATCATAACAATATTATCGGTTGCGTGTTTGTTTTGTTGTTTTTCAAATTGTGTTTGACTATTAGTAGATTACCTTTTTTTGCATTATAGCACCGGTTTAGTCCGGTTCGGGGGCGAGTTCTGGCATCAAGTGGTTCCATCCCCCTCCCGATCGCAGTTGCGGGGGATCGAACCATGGTTCTCCCTACCAAATCCAGCGCCAATCACCACTGGACCAACTAACGATCGGTCTATTAGTAGATTACCTTCTTTGTGTTTGTTTTATTCTTTTTTGTTTTCGTGTTTATTAACGGTTTAACAAAACTACAGATCAAACCGACATTGATCGTTTTCAAAAAAATATCTAAAACAATTATGTTTTTGCCAACAATTCTGCCCATCCATGTTTTCGGATATGTATATCCGAAACGTCGTCTCTGGGTATTTTCGGATATGCATATCCGAACCAATTTTTTTAAAATTCTTTGTGATTCGTTCAAAGATGCATCTCCGAAAGACAATTTGGGATTTTCAAATGTGTTTTCACTCCATAAGAGTGCATTAAAAAATTCTCTTGAGTAATAACCCAAAGACTAATTAGAGAGTCCTTAATCGGATTCAGTAATAACCCAAAGACTAACCACAAAGTAGATTGAGAAAAAACGAAATCGAAGCACAAAGTAGATTGAGAAAACTAAACCGGCTTTTTTTATACATAATTGAAAAGTTTCTTGTTAGTTCTAACTTATTGAAAAGTCACGCATCTTGTTTCAAATAGCATTGAGTAATCCAAACACTAAACACTAATCACAAAGTAGATTGGGAAAACTAAATCAAACCACAAAGGAGAAAGAGAAAACTAAAAACACTAATCACAAAGTAGATTGAGAAAACTAAATTAAACCACAAAGTAGATAGAGAAAACTAAACAGTATTGGTTTCTAATATACATGATTGAAAAGCTTTATAATTCTAGCTGATTAAAAGCCTATTTGGATTGGCTTATTTAAGTTTATCTTATGCCATAAGTTTTATTAGACTATTTGGAAGAGTTTATTAAAATAGCTTATAACATTATTCGTAGACTTTTTTGAGCTTATTTTTATAAGCTCTCAAAGATAACTTATGAAAACAATTTATAGTATATATAAATATATTTATTTTATCTTTTGTTACTAAAATAGCTTAGACTATGTACAATGGTTACATTATTCAACACCCTACTTTTTCACTTTTTATCTTCCACATCATCTTCTCTCTCTTCCACCTAATAATTCAATACCTATTCAATTTTTTTTCACTACAATGGTTTTGTTTAATAAAATTCAACACCCTACCCCACATCATATTCTTATTTTCTTTTAAAGTTTTGTTTTTATGATTATATATTAATATCTATTATCAATTAAAAGTGAATTTTTTTTTATGAGTCCAAATCAAATGAACCAAATCTCTATTTATAGAGGGAAAAAAATAATGAATTTTGATAAAAATAAAAATAAATAAAAAATTTATTTACTATGAAATAATTAATTTTAAATGATTAAAAGAAAATAAAATCTAAATAATCACAACAACCAATAAAATAAAATTGTGTAAAGTGTTGCATGTGGCCCCACTTTTTTCTCATTCAACGTGTTGAATCTTTTCAACACCAATTAATCCACATCACATTAAACACCTCATTCAACAAACCATTGTAGACATTCAACTATTGAATAATTTTTTCTAACACCCCCATTGTAAATGGTCTTATGCGAGTTTTTTATAAATACTTATTTTGATAAACACTTGTGCTATAAAGTCCAAATGAATTGTTTATCCAAAGAATAAAAAGTTAGCCATCTTGTTCAGAATCAGATTGAGTGATACAAACTCAAATGGCTAAAACTCAAAATTTTCCTTATGCGCCAAACTTAATGAGCTGAGACTAGTTGTGTTTAGCCTAACTTACTCTAGACATTTTCTGAATTGGAAAAACAAGCATACCCCTTAATCGGTGATTCCTATGAAACTCAATTAAATAAATTCAACACTTTCGATGCGCCCCGAATTTTATAAAAGTAAGTCGAATGGTTCCAGCAAAACTTTATCATCATAGAAACTCAACACCAAATACAAATTTGGATAAACAAGCCCTTATCTAATTTTATTTCTTGATACAACTGTCACTGTCAGCATGTTTTCCTGATTTTTGTTTATCTTTACTGTCCCCTTCTATAACAATGGAGTCGGAATTTGTTCTACTTTTCCGCTTCCTCACCACCACCATTGCAACTTCCTCCATCTAACAACGGAGGAGTCAGAGGTTGTTCTGCTTTCTTGACTTCATGAACATGTTTGAGTTTCAAAAAGCTTGGCTGGTTTGTTGAAGAAAGCAGTCTTGCCCACATTCTGTCAGTAATCACTACGTTGTTCATCCTCTCGGTGATTCTCTGGGTATCAAAATTTGAAGATATGTTCTCTAGTGTCAGAAAGATTATGATCTCGGGAAGATATAAATTATCAATAGAAAAATTGGATGCAAATAGGCAGCAAACATAAAATAAACTTGGAGTATATAGAAATTTTTATCTTTCCATTTCAACCATAGTAGCATTATTAACATACATCATTACCAATATAAAGCTATAATAGAATATTACAATATAAAAAAAGAGCATCAGATTATAAAACCGTCTAAGGATATGTAGTAACTTACGTTGAATGGAATATAGGTATGTCTGCCATTGACAAGTCCAGAAGTGAATCCAGTATACCCTGCCATTGCTCCATGAACTGCACTCTGAGCAAGAAGTGTGCAGTAGACACTGTCCGATGCGTTGCTTGGAATTGCTCGGATCATGTAAGTTGGATCTGGAAGATAACCAAGTTAAGAAATCTAGCCATATTTGTCAAAGATATGAATGGATCAAAATGGAAGAGGACGCAGTTAACAAAACTGACCTATATATTTAAGAACGATGGCCATCTTATTATCCTTCACAAAATGATCCTATCACAGCAAGTCAAAGGTTTAGTAAAAGGGAGAGTGAGTTGCACAAACTGACAGTTCTGGATAGATGAACTTTTACTTTTAACACACAGACTTGCAGTAAATAAATTAAAAAATTTAAAAAAAAAAATGGAGAAACAATGGGTCTATGATAATCTACAGAATCTATGTAATCCTAGCTCAAAAACTGATAATGTATGAATTAACTGGACAAGCTTTTGAAATATAACTTTTTTCCGTGCATTTTCCTAATCATACTTTCTAGTAATAGCATTGAGTGGTATGCAAGCTTTTTTGCTCGGCCACATAAATATCAACTATATTGAGCAATTGAGTTCCAGTCTCATGAGGATTCAAATCAATTAAGAGCTAGTTACATAAACAACATTATGGCTATATAATATTTTTAGGAAAAAGATCATGTTTTAAGAATCCACTTATATACAAGCAAATACCTTGATCTTATGAGATATCCATAAACCAACATCTTGAAGAAGTTTGTTTCCAGAAGCATCCTTCTCGTCCATGGCTTGCATGCTTTCTGCAAGAAGATCTTGTCCTGCTCCCTCGGCTATGACTATGACCATATGTCCATTTTCTTTCAGTCTTTTCTTTATAAATTCGTAAAGTCCCCCCTTTCCTTCAAGGAAGAAGGGTGACTCAGGAATCAAGCAACAGTCCACATCTCTGCTAGCAAGAGTAGCATACATCGCAATAAAACCTGCAGTCATAGTATCCATCACGACATGACACAAAAAAACAAATTTGATTAAAGAGAATAGCCTCCAGTGAAATATTTTAAACATTTATGTTTGGATGGAGTGAGGAAATAGGGTTCAACTAAACAAAATAAGAGGCTTATAGTCTATAAGATATCAACATAAATGTGAAGTATACATACCACTATAACGACCCATTAGCTTTACAACACCAATGCCATTTTCAACACTTTCAGCTTCAACATGTGCTGCATTAATGGCACGTTGAGCCTCCTCAACCGCGGTATCAAAACCAAAGGACCTGTCAATAACCTAATGAAATAGAAGAAAAACCATGTGAAGTTTCTACATAGATAATTGACTCTTCAGATGTAACAGTAACTCAAATGACAAGTTTAGAGTTCTGGACGAAAAGAGATTAAGACACTGAGATTGAGCATACCGGGATGTCGTTATCTATGGTTTTTGGAATTCCAGCAATTACTACTTTCAGACCCCGCTTTCTAACTTCCTGTATAATAACCAAAATATGTTCAGAATGCTTAGCTCCTATATTAATAAGATGCCAAGAATGGTAACAAGTTAATCAGGCAGTTATACAGAGAAAATTTATGTCCAGTTCATTTTAGAACAATCACATGCTCCCAGCTGTTTCTTGAAACTATCATAAAGCTTGAACCGACCACAAGAGGCAGTACTGAACCATACAAACTACCTTTTTGGAAATCAACATAATGTAATATACTACTCCAATTATGTTCAAGAAAATCATTAAGAATATAAAAAGAAAATGGAAGGCATTTGAACTTTAAGATTAAGGTGTTAACATTCTATATAATTTTCACTTGAAGACATGGATCAACAATTTACTATCAAATTCCACTTTTGCACTATAAGTTATTATCATTTGCACTATTTGGGAAGAATTACACATATGTATACTATGCAGATGTGTGGATTTGTAATTGTTGATATTTGTAAATATATAGTGTTAATAATATTTGTATATAGAATAGTCCCACATCGACTATATCATATAATTAGTTGTAATCTCTCTATATATAATAAAGTCTCCGTAGTGCTTTACAAAACACACGGTTTATTCAAATGTCTCTCAGTCTCTCGTATTTCAACATGGTATCTAGAGCCTATTGAGAGACAATCTTTACCGTGTTTTACCCGGTTGACCCACTGTCGTCCGGTGAGAAATTTTTTGGCAAACCGTGTCATAACTCCGGTTTGCCTTCCATACACTGCCGTGACTCATTTCGGCATCTGTTTTCAAATTTCTCCGGTCGCCGCCGCCATTCGTTGTTGCTGCTATTGTTTCTGGCAACCTTCCGGCTAACTAACCTTACCGGCAGAAACGTCTCCACCGATTCGGTCGATCCCGACGATTTTTCCATCGCCCCACTTGCCACCGTGCAACTGTTCCAGATCTGATACTCATGGCTACTCAGAACTTTACGCCAAACTACGATGATTTTCTCAAGTGGTATCAAAATTATCAGAACTTAGATTATACTGCTTCGATTGCACACACTGGTAATTCATCTGCTTGCCTTTCTCAATCATCTTCTCTTGGATCCTGGGTCCTTGATTCTGGTGCGTCTGATCATGTTACTGGTAATAAAAATCTTTTCACTTCCCTCTCTACCTCGGGTTTCTTACCTACTATAACTTCTGCCAATGGTTCTCAAACCCGATCTGAAGGGATTGGTACTGTTCAAATTCTACCTTCTCTCTCTGTTACTTCGGTTCTTTATGTACCTAATTGTCCATTTAATTTACTTTCAGTCAGTCGTTTAACTCGGTCTCTTGATTGTATTGTCACTTTCACTAATAGTAATGTTACCCTGCAGGATCGGAATTCGGGACGGACGATTGGCGTCGGATGTGAGTCTCAAGGCCTTTATTACCTCTCAGTGTCATCTCAGGCATGCTCAGCCAAAGATTCCCCACTCACTATCCATGCTCAGTTAGGTCATCCTAGTCTTCCTAAACTACAGAAGTTGGTGCCAAGTTTATCGAAGGTGTCTAATTTACATTGTGAGTCGTGTCAGTTAGGGAAACACACTCGTAGTCAATTCCCAAATCGAGTCAATAAACGAGCTTCATCCCCTTTTGCTTTAGTTCACTCTGATGTTTGGGGTCCCTCGCGTACTGTCTCTACACTTGAGTCTAGGTATTTTGTCACCTTTATTGATGATTTTTCACGTTGCACGTGGTTATTTTTAATGAAAAATAGATCTGAATTATTCTCTATTTTTGAAAAATTTTATAAAGAAATAAAAACTCAGTTTGGTGTGTCTATTCGTACCTTAAGAAGTGATAATGCTCGTGAATACTTATCCCAACAATTTCAAACTTTTATGTCCGGCAATGGTATTCTCCACCAAACATCTTGTCCTCATACACCTCAACAAAACGGGGTAGCCGAACGCAAAAATCGGCATCTCGTAGAAACTACTCGGACCCTACTTCTCCATGGTAAAGTTCCACTTCGGTTTTGGGGGGATGCTGTGCTAACGGCATGTTACCTTATAAATCGCATGCCCTCATCAGTCCTTAACAATAGAATCCCCCATTCAATCCTTTTTCCCAATTCCCCACTTCACCCAATTCCTCCCCGAGTCTTCGGGTCCACATGTTTTGTACACAATCTCTCTCCTGGTCTTGATAAACTATCAGCTCGATCACTAAAGTGTGTCTTTCTTGGTTATCATCGATCCCAAAAAGGTTATCGTTGCTACTCACATACTCTACAACGATACCTCGTATCGGCCGATGTTACTTTCTTCGAGTCTGTTCCATATTTCGAGTCCAGCCAAGTAACTCCGGAACCCCTTCAAGATAGTACTCCCACACCTCTTCCGGAAGTCCCATTTCCCATTATCCACCATCACTCTAGCCTTACGGTTGACCCCCCCACTTCTCGCCCACTTCAAACATATCAGCGTCGTCAACCCACGTCTGTCACACCTATCCCTGAGGTAGTACCTATCCCTGATACAGTACATGTCCCTGAGGTCATTGCAGACTCTCCTCTGACGCCTTCGCCATCATTGGATCCGATCCCGCAACCTGAGTCTGATCTTCCGATTGCCCTTCGAAAAGGTATACGTCAAACACGAAATCCTTCTCCACATTATATTGATTTATGTTATCATCGTCTTTCTCTTCTGCAGTATACTTGTTTGTCTTCTTTGTCTTCTGTTTCTATTCCTAACACTCCAGGTGAAGCATTATCTCAACCTGAGTGGAGGCAAGCAATGATTGACGAAATGTGTGCTCTTCAAAGCAGTGGTACTTGGGAACTGGTCCCTCTACCCCCTGGAAAATCTTTAGTAGGTTGTCGTTGGCTTTATACAGTGAAGGTTGGTCCAGATGGTAAGATTGATCGATTTAAGGCTCGCTTGGTAGCCAAAGGATACACTCAGATTTTTGGGTTGGATTATAGTGATACCTTCTCGCCTGTAGCCAAGATGGCATCTGTTAGACTTCTTCTAGCCATTGCAGCCATTCGACATTGGCCTCTTCATCAACTTGACATCAAAAATGCTTTTTTACATGGTGATCTTGAAGAGGAAGTATATATGGAGCAACCACCTGGATTTGTTGCTCAGGGGGAGTCCTCAGATATGGTTTGTAGGCTACACAGGTCGCTTTATGGTCTTAAGCAATCTCCGAGAGCTTGGTTTGGCAGATTCAGCACTGTCGTACAACAGTTTAGTATGGTCCGTAGTGAAGCTGATCATTCTGTGTTTTATCGTCACTCTACCCAAGGGTGTGTCTATCTTATTGTATATGTGGATGATATTGTCATAACTGGCAGTGATCAGCAGGGAATACTCCAGTTAAAACAACATCTCTCGAATCAATTTCAGACAAAAGATCTTGGTAAACTCCGCTATTTCTTGGGTATTGAGGTAGCCCAATCTAAAGATGGTTTGGTGATTTCTCAGCGGAAATATGCTATGGATATTTTGGAAGAAACAGGTTTGTTGAACGCTAAACCAGCTGATACTCCTATGGATCCAAGTGTCAAACTCCTACCCAATCAGGGGGAGCCCCTATCTGACTCGGGAAGGTATAGGAGATTGGTTGGAAAGTTGAATTATCTCACAGTCACTCGTCCGGACATTTCTTTTGCAGTTAGTGTGGTAAGCCAATTCTTAAATTCTCCTTGCCAAGAACACATGGATGCTGTTGTCCGAATTCTGAGATACATCAAACGTGCTCCGGGAAAAGGCCTCGTGTATGAAGATAAAGGACATACTCAGATAGTTGGATACTCCGATGCTGATTGGGCAGGGTCACCCATTGATAGACGATCCACCTCTGGGTATTGTGTACTTGTTGGAGGAAACCTTATATCTTGGAAAAGTAAGAAACAAAATGTAGTTGCAAGATCAAGCGCCGAGGCAGAGTATAGGGCCATGGCAATGGCAACATGTGAACTCATTTGGTTAAAACAGTTGCTCAAAGAACTTCAAATTGAAGAAGCAAGACCAATGACACTTGTTTGTGATAATCAAGCTGCATTGCATATTGCTTCAAATCCAGTCTTCCATGAGAGGACCAAACATATTGAGATAGACTGTCACTTTGTCAGAGAGAAGATTGAATCAGGCGACATTGTCACAAGCTTTGTCAACTCCAATGATCAATTAGCAGATGTGTTTACAAAATCTTTACGAAGTCCCAGAACTAATTATATATGTGGCAAGCTTGGTGCATTTGACTTATATGCTCAAGCTTGAGGGGGAGTGTTGATATTTGTAAATATATAGTGTTAATAATATTTGTATATAGAATAGTCCCACATCGACTATATCATATAATTAGTTGTAATCTCTCTATATATAATAAAGTCTCCGTAGTGCTTTACAAAACACACGGTTTATTCAAATGTCTCTCAGTCTCTCGTATTTCAACAGTAATCAAGACATGTATAAAAAATATTTCTTCATTGACTGAAATATGTTCTTATTTTCCTTACTGGATTCCAAATGGAGGAATATTCTATTATGACAACCTCTGAATCACCATACCTCATAAATTACAGCCGCTCCTCGCTGTGTTCCATCTCCTCCAATAATATAAACCTATAACCACAACCCAAACAAGGAAAATCCATGTCATGACAATAACCTACTCAAGTTAAGTGCATTGATATAATTGACTGCAAATCTATGATTCCAGCATTCAGTATTAATGGAAACTTCTGTAGAATACAATTTCACATGGTAAACCTGATTAATTCCCCGATCCTGGATGCTGTCAACTATCTTGCCAGTATCATGCCCTCCTCGGGATGTGCCAAGAATCGTCCCTCCACGCTTATGGATGTCATTTACCACTTTAGGAGTTAAAGTAATGGTGTTCTTCGAATAAAAACCTCTATAACCACCCTGTGTAAAATTGGATATAGTTCAGTGATGATGACTATGAATGAAGAAATGAAACTAAGTAAGAAAATCAGTGTGAAAAAAAAAAGTAGAGTCAAGAGAAAAGTGATTTCAGGAAAACCAAAAGTTTGTTTAGTTTAACCTTTAGGCTTAGGGCACATGTTAATGTACTAAATATATAAACATGGTCTTGACATGTGCGCTTAGGGCACATGTTAGCAAGACTTTATAAATGTATCTTTAAACATATGATAATTCAAGAAAGTGTAACTACAATTACATTTATGTCATTGAAAAATGGAAAATGATATGATCAAAATGACAAATTTCTGAACTGGTATGTAAATTGAAATTTTATTTGATCAATTACCCCAAGAATAATCCATGCAATTTGATTTACAAGAATGAAATAAGATATCCACACACAAAGATGTCGGGGAAAAAAGAGATGTATTTCACATCAAAATAAGTTTTCCTTCCCAAAGGACCCAGCCCATATCACAAATTGTATAATCCAGGCATCAAATAATGTAATGAGCATAAATTAAAAGAGGTTTACCCACTCACATCTATGCCAAGGACTTTGTCGACACCGTACATGTAAGAAAGGCCACAGACAATTTCCCTTATGACAGTGTTGAGACCAGGACACAGACCACCACATGTGACAATACACGCACGAACATCATCTGATCTAAAGTATACCTAAACAGCATATTACAAAGAGTCAGTGATTTAAATCACAACTGAAATAACATGTGTAAAGACAACAAGAGAAATAACCTTTTGTCTAGGACCCGCACGTCGGAAATGAACACCTCTCGGACCATCCTTGTGGACAACAACCTATGGAAAAAACAAATTAAGTTTATACAACAAATGTACCCTGTTAATACTGGCAAATAGGAGATAAGAACAATTAAGTACAATGTTTTTATTTTATTTCTTTCCTTTCTCTAATTGTAGTAAAAACATAACAGTAATAATAACAAATATTTAGTTTATTCTTTCTATTACTGAGAATTAATTAAGTATTAGTAAGAATAAACCTTCAACTTGTTTTCTAAACTATCACAATCTCTCCAATTCAGTCGCTAAACTATATTATAAATTTATTTAGTAGTCTCTAAAGTACATGAAATCTGTCAACTTAGTATCAAATATCTTAATATCAAGGACTAAATTGACTGATTTTATATACTTCTAGGACTAAATTGATGGTTTATTCTATTACTAGTAATTATGAGTGTCGATGTCGGTTTCGGACACCGACAATGACAATCCTTTTTTCAAAGGTGTTTGTGCTATAGAGATGAAAACAGTTTCATATTCAAGTGCAAATTAGCTGGTGCTTGATAGATCAGGTAACGCAAAAGAACGCGTAGTAAAATCGATCTAAGATAAACAAAATGGACAAACATGCACATGAATAGAAAAAGATAAAGAACCTTCTGAGGAACGGTATCATCCATATGTACAAAATACTGCCTGAAACCGCAAAAAACAGAGAATCAATATTTCAAATAACTAACACTAACACATTTCATACTCAAATCACAATCACAACACTGTAAAAACCGATTCACTTACTTCACAACCGAGTAAGCTGGATTAGATCGAAGCGGATTCGGATACGTCTACAAAAAAAAATTCAAGCATCATCAAGTACCATCAAGTAACAGTAAACGAATTCAACCGCAAATGTAACTTCAAAAATCGGAGAAAATAGAAATAGAGAGAAAAACAAAAATACAGGAAGATCCGGAACGTAATCGGAGAGATGAGGAACGTCTTCAAGCACGTAACCAGCGTCGCCATTTACGATCTTCATCTGCGAACTAGATTCGCTTGACGCCATTTTTCTGTTACTGTTTTTCTGTTTTTGGATTTTGAGTGCGCGGTGAAGTAGAAAATGGAAAAAAAAAAAAAGGAAAGAGTGTAGAATGAGGAAGAATAGATATAGAAGAAAGTTAGAAACGTTGGCTTAATTTTGCGACGATCTGGTTAATTTAAAAATATTATATATGCTGACGTGGCGAAGATGATGTGGACCGTTTGTTTTAGAGATGGAGGGTTGGGATTGAGAGATGAAATGTTGAGTTGAGTTGTGTGTGTGAGAAGAAAAGTTGTGGAATCTGTATGACTTGTTTTACCAGAATCCAGTAAGCGGTGGGAGAAGAAAACTAGTGGCGCGGTGTAACCGGGTACTGATCTAAATTCTAAAGTGTTATGCTGTTGCCCCTGTTTTTGGACATGTACTTTTAGTAAATTTTAAGTTGCATTTAATTATGCGTCAAAAAAAAAGTTACCTTTATCTAATTATAAATATGTAAACTCATAAGGATAAATTCTCCACTTTCTAATAAAATTACCACATTCTTCTCATGGATTAAAACAATTGACTCATTAAATAAAAATTAAATAAAAAACAGGGGTCTTGCTAACCAGTACCCTCGGAGCAATGGTTAAGCATTTTAAAAAAAGAAAATATTTTATAGAAAATATAATATTTCAATTTTCAAGACATTAAATTTGCAGATTACCGAGATAAATTTACTATTTTAAAAGTCTTAACCATTGCCCTGAGGGCACTGGTTAGCATTTCCCAATAAAGAATCATTTGAAATTACCCATAGAAATTAACAAGCGAATGATAGTGATAGTTTCTCTTATACAAATATTACCATTCTCTCCGTAAATTAGCGGAATGATAGTGATAGTTTCTCTTATACAAATATTACCATTCTCTCCGTAAATTAGCGGGATATAGTTAAGTAGTTTGTTCAGCAATGAATAATAGAATTAATCCAAGAATAGTATTTTTAAGCACTTTGTTCCTTCAGGTCTCATTGGGGCAGGAAGGTACGAGCATAATGGACTGATCAAAGCATAAAATGAGGTGTACTTATTGAATGTATATCCCGAACATTGGTGAATAGGATGACATTACACTTAAGTGATTCGCCCCTTCATGCCTAACGTTTGAGAAATTGTGTGCATCTTGAGTATTTCACCCCAGTCATTGGGCAGGATAGTTCGGGTCATAACAAAGCGATGCATAACCCACTTTCAACATCGAATGTGATATGAGCAAATTTATATCCCGAGAATTGGGATCAGGATGACATTGTCCTTAAGCGCTTCATCCCTTCAGGCCTCACGCTTGGAAGATTGTGTATATTCCAGAAATGGGTGGGAAGGCACAAGCATGTTGGATTAGATCCAAGCGTAGAACGGGTTTGGACCCTTAACAAGTATTAGCGCCCTATAGGCGCCTTGTGGATGATAAACCCCATCTAAGGCCATATCAGTCGTCCAAAGTCGAGGTATATTATAATATGTCATATGAAGTCGTTCGTGGTCGAGATGTCTCAAACATGCTTATGTGTATATATCATCATGACGCCAGCTTGTTTAAACATGTTCCCCAATTGCATTAACTAATGAATGATTGATCATGGACGCCCATTATGTTGATTAATGGTATTCAAGACCATTGTCTCGCATTCACCAACAGAAGGATCAATATAAAAACGAGTCATAGCCACCCGAGGGAGATAGACTATAATAATCCAACAAAAAAGTCATCATTGTGAATCTCTTAGGACTCTGACCGCGCATCATTGGTAGAGTTAACAAATTATGTTCTCTCCTTGAAATATACTAAACCCAAGTCCTTTGCAAGGGGCGACCACGTGAATCCATTAGGCTCTCCGTAAAATGATTTAACCTAAATCCTTCATAGGGGACGACCACGTGAACCTACTGGACTCTCAGGGTTATTTAACCCAAGTCCTCCACAAGGGATAATCACGTGAACCAACTGGGAGCTCCGAGTTATTTAACCCATGTCATCCACAGGGAGAGGCCACGTGAACCCATTGAACTCTCTGTGAAATGTACTTAATCTAAGTCATTTGCACGGAGCGGTCACGTGAACCCATTGGGCTCTCCAAGTTATTTAAACCAAGTCATCCACAAAGGACGATCAACCGGAACCTACTGAGCTCTCCGGGTTATTTAACCCAAGTCCTCCATGGGGGACGGCCAACTAGAACTCACTGAGCTCTCCAAGTTATTTAACCCAAGTACGTCCACAGGGGGCAACCAACTACCTACTAGGCTCTCCAAGTTATTTAACCTAAGTCCCCCACAAGGAGCGACCACGTGAACCCACTGGGCTCTCCATAAAATGTATTTAACTCAAGTCATCCACATGAGGGCGGCAACATGAATCCATTAGGCTCTCCGAGAAATAATTTAACTGAAGTAATCCACAACGGGTGGCCACATGAATCCACTAGGATCTTCGAGTAACTTACCATAATTTCTCCATATGGGATGGACAACTAGAACCTACTAAACTCTCCGAGTTCTTTAACCCTAGTTCTCCTTAGGGGGTGGCCAACCAGAACCCACCGATCTCTCTATTAAATTTTTTTACCTAAGTCCTCCATAGGGGGCGGCCACGTGAACCCATTGGGCTCTTCTATTTATCTAACTCAAGTCCTGCATGGGGACGGCCAACCGAAACATACTGGACTCTTCGAGTTATTCAACCCAAGTCATCCACGAGAGGAGGACAATTAGAAGCCACTTGGCTCTCTGAGTTATTTAACTTAAGTCCTCCACAAGGAGCAGCCACATGAACCCACTAGGCTTTGCATCAAATGCATTAAACCCGGTTCTTTACGTGGGACGGCCACGTGAACCCATTGGACTCTTTGTGAAATGATTTAACTCAAATCATGCACAGGGTGCGCCACATGAATCCACTAGACTCTCTGAGTTATTTAACCCAAGTCATCCATAAGGGAGAGTCAACCGAAACCTATTGGACTCTTCAAATTATTTAACCCAACTCCTTCATGGGGGCGGCCACGTGAACCTATTAGACTCTCCGTGAAATGATTTAACCCAAGTCCTCCACAGGGGCGGCCACATGAACCCGCTGGGCTCTCCGAGTTATTTAATCCAAGTC